>NC_089498.1:83625642-83936192 GCF_036850765.1 Saccopteryx bilineata | reverse complement strand
GTTGGGCTAACATGACATAGTGAAATCTCACTGGCTGCGGACAGTTGCTTTTTTTCCCAAGGACTCTTGAGAAGTTTCTTTTGGCGCACTTGATTGTGGGCAGTCCTAGCCAAAGTTCCCAGGCCTGAGTTCCCCACGTGACCTCCCCCATTGACCACCACCCTACACGTCCCACTTTACTCTTCATTTTCAAGATTGCTAAAGGAGAAATAAAGAGCTTCCCAGACCCCCCCAAAATGCTAAAATTATCACCCCCCCCCAGAATATTGTTAGAAATATTAAAGGGCCTGCTATAAGAAGGGGGGGGGGGGGAGAAATGGACTGAAATAGGATTATAGATTTAAGAATAAAATGGAAATAAGTAAGTATATATCAATATGGGCCCTGGCCAGTTGGTTCAGTGGTAGAATGTTGGCCCAGCATGTGGATGTCCTCAGTTTAATTCCCAGCCAGGGCACACAGGAGAAGCACCCATCCGCTTCTCTACCCTTTCCCCTCTTGCTTCTCTCTCTTTCTCTCTCTTCCCCTCCTGCAGCCATGGCTCAATTGGAGTGAGTTGGTCCTGGGCGCTGATGATGGCTCCATGGCCTCTGCCTCAGGCACTAAGAAGAGCTTAGTTGCTAACAACAGAGCAATGTTTCATATGGGCAAAGCATCGCCCCCTAGTGGGCTTGGTTTGGGTGGATCCTGGTTGGGGTGCATGTAGGAGTCTGTCTCTCTGCTTTCCCTCCTCTCATTGAATAGTAATAATAATAATAATAATAATAACCTTAAATGTAAATAGATTAAAAACTCCAATCAAGCCTGACCTGTGGTGGCGCAGTGGATAAAGCATCAACCTGGAAACCCTGAGGTTGCCGGTTCAAAACCCAGGGCTTGCCTGGTCAAGGCACATATGAGAGTTGATGCTTCCTGCTCCTCCCCCCTTCTCTCTCTCTCTCTCTCTCTCTCTCTCTCTCTCCTCTCTATAATGAATAAATTAATAAATAAATAAAAAACTCCAATCAAAAGCTGAATGGATAATCATAATTTTTAAAGGTTAATATGGTTTAAATAAATTTCTTGAGTTTATAGAGAAGAAACCCTAAACTTAAAGAGATAAGAATGTTAGAGTAGATTTAGCATTTAGAATCTTCTCACTTACCCACTAAATATAATTCAAAAAGTATGTAGAAGGCACTTTCTTTACCAAGCATTAAAAAAAGGAGAAGGGTGGGTCAATATTCATGACCATGACTTAATGTTATTCTTTGCATGCAACGAAAGCTGGTGGGAGATGCTGTTTTTGAAAAGGGCTTCTTTATCATATGGAAGATTGACTAGTCATGGTTGTCAAAGGAAATATCAGAATGCAAATCAGATCCAGTGTGAGAGCAGTTGCCATAGTAGGCTGCAGGACCAGACTGGAAATTTAAAAAAAGATGAACTCACAAAGGTCTTTGGTAAAGGTTAATTGGTGACCACTAAAGTCCTACTTGATTTGACTAAATAAAAGCACTTCAAATAAAGTAATCAAAATCTGGCTTACGCCAATATAATACAACATGGTAAATTGTAGATACTCAATCAGTAAGAAGGAGGAGGAGGTGGTAAAGAAGTCAGAGAACAAGCAGGAGGATAGAAGAGAAAAAGAAAATGAGAAATACCCTGACATTTTAGGAATTATTCAACACTGGCTCTGAGCTAACACTAAAATTTGCAGATCCAGAATTTCGTAGCACTAAACAGGTAAGAGTGGGGGCTTACTGAAGTTAGATGGTGAATAGTTTCAACTGAGTACATTTCATGGTAGGTCTATTGGAATACATAAAAATATGTCCAAAACGATTAAGCAAATTGCTCTAGGATCCCTTTACCTTAAAAACAATAAACTAAAACAATGCCATGTCTTTGGGGCAAAAATTCAGACTAGTCCCAATTTAAGTGACTTGTAAGATACAAGGTGATAACTCTTGCTGTTATACATCATTTAGCTCTACAGTTTAATTTAGGAAAGATTAATTGAGGAAATTCTTGTCAATAACAATTTTTAAAATAACAACAATTGCAGGAAAATGAACTAGAAAGAAAATGGCATGAAAGCCAATTAGATGAAACTGACATTTAACCCCTCTTGCTCTATGGGAACCCAGTTTGGATAGTGCACAGATCATAGAAGTCAAGCAGAATTTAGGAGTTTTGTTAGGATGATGAGGTACAATTTAGAGTGTAAGACTTCCCAAGTGTGAAAAGTAAATAGAGAACAGTGGAGAAGGAAGACTCTAGAGAAAGGAGCCACAAGGTCTACATACACCTTTCCCTCTAATTTTTAGTAGTAACCATATCACATGTAATAAAGCAACACTCAAAAGAAAAGAAGAATAACTACCAATGCAAAGCAAAAGCTAGCTGAATAATAGAACTAAGCAGAGGTTTCAGCAGCTGTTCAATACTGAAAAAAGAGAAGGTATCTGCTATAAGAGAGACTTTTTAAACAAAGCATACTTTTCATGGAAATTCTGAACAGTCAAGTCTTAAGAGAAAGAACCTGTGATAATAAAGTCTACAGCCAAGCCTCCACAGAATAAAGTCAGATTTAACTGCCTGCCAAAATAAAATGCAATAATCTTCAGAAGTTTAAAAAACACACACAAACAGAATCTAGTCCCTAAAAGATATCATTTAAAATACCTATGAGCCCTGGCCAGTTGGCTCAGTGGTAGAGCATCGGCCTGACATGCAGGAGTCCTGGTTTGATTCCCGGCCAGGGCACACAGGAGAAGTGCCCATCTGCTTCTCCACCTCTCCCCCTCTCCTTCCTCTCTGTCTCTCTCTTCCGCTCCCGCAGCCGAAGCTCCACTGGAGCAAGGTTGGCCCGAGCGCTGAGGATGGCTCTGTGGCCTCTGCCTCAGGTGCTAGAATGGATCTGGATGCAACAGAACGACGCCCCAGAGGGGCAGAGCATTGCCTCTTGGTGGGCATGCCGGGTGGATCCCAGTTGGGTGCATGCAGGAGTCTGTCTGACTGCTTCCCTGTTTCCAGTTTCAGAAAAATGAAAAAAAAATGCCTTATGATACAATAAAAAAATTACTAGTTGTGAGAAGCAAGGGAAAGTGAAGCATAATCAAGTGAAAATAGCCAATAAAAGCAGACTCACATATGACCCAGATGTTGGAATTATCAGAGGCAATTTAAAATAACTTTCATAACTATTTTTTAAATGTCAAGTAAAGGTAGTAAAAATAGGTAAAGAAATAAAATATAACAAGATAAATGTGGCAATATTTAAAAGAAAAAAGTAGAACTAAAAATTATAATTTGAAATAAAGTTAACTAAAAAGCTTAACAGTTTGAACAATACAATAGGAAGTTTTAAGTAAACCTGAAGTCAACAGAAATTATGCAAATTAAAGCAAATGCATGCATATTGTAATAAAAGATTAATGATTATCAGAGTCATAGTGACCTGTTGGACAAGAAAAATCAGGCTAATGTATAAAATCTAAGCCTGAGAAGAATATAAGAAAGACGATGAAGCATAAAAATATTTGAAGAAACTGCTGAAATTTTAACAAATTTGGTTAAAATCATCAATCTATTTATCTAAAAATCTCAGTGAATGCAAAGGAAACCACACATAGTTATATTCTAATCAAACTTCTAAACACTAAATATAAAATCTTAAGAGAATTTTGAGTGAAGTAAAGCATGTCACATAAAGGACATAAAAATAATGACTGACTCCTCATCAGAAACAAAGGTGACCAAAGACAGTCAAAATGTATATCTTTAAAAGAAAAAACAAGTACTGTTTATCTAAATTACATATCCAGCAAGAAAATCCTTCAAAAATAAAGGTGAAATATTTTCAGATAAACAAAAGTGAAAAATTTATCAGCAGTGCAACACATTACAATAAATGCCAAAGAAAACTCTTTAGGCTAAAAAAAATAAATAAAAGAATACAATTTTGGATCCAAAAAAAGGGGTAAAGATCTCACCAAATTATAAACGTGGGTGGGGGGAGCAATATAAATTCTATTTTTTCCATGAGTGTTTTAAAATTCAACTAAATGTTCCAAATAAAAATAATAATGCATATGAGCTTTTTTAATGATGTAGAACTAGTGCATGTGAAAAGAAACAAATAAAGAGACTTCTAGTCAAGATGGTGGAGTAGGTAAGCCTTATGATGCCCCCTCCCATGACCACATCAAAATCACAGCTAAGCTACAGACAACCATCATTAAGAACCACTCGAAGTCTAGCTGATTAAGAGTCCTATCACTGCCTGACCAGGTGGTGGCACAGTTGATAGAGCGTTGGACTGGGATGTGGAGGACCCATGTTCGAGACCCTGAGGTCGCCAGCTTGAGCACGGGCTCATCTGGTTTGAGCAAAGCTCACCAGCTTGAGCCCAAGGTCACTGGCTCCAGCAAGGGGTTACTCGGTCTGCTGTAGCCCCCCAGTCAAGGCACATATGAGAAAGCAATCAATGAACAACTAAGTAGCTGCAACAAAGAATTGATGTTTCTAATCTCTCTCCCTTCCTGTCTGTCTGTCCTTCTCTCTGACTCTCTTTGTCTCTGTCACCACACACACACAAAAAGAGTCCTATCACTAAAAAAAAAGAGTCCTATCACCACTAAAGATACCAAGAAGCCACATGGAGATGAGTAGGAGGGGCAGAGGTGGGAGACAAGCTGGTCCCACACTCAGGTGTGATGGTTATAAACTGGGAGGTCCCAACCCCACACCAACCCAGGCCAGGGTTTCAGTGCTGGGAAGAGAAGTCCCCATAACTTCCACCTGTGAAAATTAGGATTGTGGCTGAGTGAGAGGGAGGACTGCTGGGGGCCCAGGCATTTCTCTTAAACAGCACTGCACATGGATTCATTTGCTCTGAGCTCCAGTGCTGGGGCGGCAACTCTGAAAGTGCACTAGAAACATACGGAGAGTCAATGAATGGTCTGGCTTCTGGGAAAAAGCTGAAGGGCTGCTTTTTCTCAGAGAAAAAGTCATTGTTTCTAGGCTGAGACCTCCACTTACCCAGCCTGCAGGTGAAGGTGAGCTCCAAGTCTGAGTCTCTATCAACCTAGCTACCACCATTCACCCCAACTGGTGATTGCCTGACACCCAGCCCCACCCAACTCATAGGCCTACCCAAAATGCTTCCAGTGGCTCTTTCATATAAAAGGCCTATCTTGGTTTGTGCTATAGGCTTTTCTAAAGTCTCTCAAAGGTTCACAGACACCAGAAACAAGCAGTGTCTGGCCTTGGTGTGCCCTTGTTAAGCAGCCCCAGGCCTGGAACTAGTGGCAGATGGCCTCATTCACAGCTTGGCACTTCTGAGCCTAAGTCCAGCACAAGTGACAACCATCTGCATATCACTTTGTAATTCACACCAGGGGTTTGGGGCAGGGTGCAGGCAGTGGCTGATTCTTGGCTTACACCTCCCAAGAGACCCCAGAACCAGCCCACCTGGTGGCCAGCTTCAGACCACACCAAACATCACCCAACTGCCTCTACATGTCACACCCAAAGGGCAGGCTCAGAAGGCTAAAATGATCTATATATGTGTAAAATATATAATGTATACCCACATATGTAATTTATTTTAAACCAACATAAAGATAGATTTTGGAAAATGACAAGTTTATCATAATCTTAATCACTTGAGAGAAGAACTGTTCTGTACAATGTTTATTGGAATAAATCAATGTGACTTGCAGCACCTGAAATACAGCAACTAGCCCAGATGGTTTTCTTCCCCCTACCACAGCAATTTTCAAACTTTTTTCTTTCTTTCTTTCTCCTTTCTTTCTTTCTTTCTTTCTTTCTTTCTTTCTTTCTTTCTTTCTTTCTTTCTTTCTTTTGTTCTTTCTTTCTTTCCTTCCTTCCTTCTTTCTTTCTTTCTTTTGTTCTTTCTTTCTCTCTCTCACTTTCTTTCTTTCTTTCTTTCTTTCTTTCTTTCTTTCTTTCTATTTTTAGCAAGAGAGAGAGATGGACAGATAGGCAGGCAGGCACACAGGAAGGGAGAGGGATGAGAAGCATCTACTCATTGTTGCAGCACTTAGTTATTCATTGATTGTTTCTTACATGTGCCTTGACCGGGAGGCTCCAGCTGAGTCAGTGACCCCTTGCTCAAGTGAACCTTTGGACTCAAGCCAGCAACCATGGGGTTATGTCTATGATCCAGCACTCAAGCCAAGGACCCTGTGCTAAAGCCATATGAGCCCATTCTCAAGCTGGCAACCTCGGTTTTGAACTTAGCACCTCTGCATCCCAAGTCAATGTTCTATCCATGGTGCCACCATTTTAGAGACAGAGAAAAGCAAAGAGAAAGCTAAGAACATCAATCTGTTCTGTTCATGCCCTGACCAGAGGATCAAACCAGCAACCTCTGTGCTGTGGCACAGTGCTCTAACCAACTGAGCTATCTGGCCAGGGCTTAAAATGTTTCATCTCATGACACACATAAACTAATTACTAAAATTCCACAGCATATGAAATATAAATTTTCCCAATATCTGACAAAAAAAATAGGTATAAGTTTGATTCATTCACACCAGATGACAATTGTTGTGTTGGCTATTGTCATTTTTTTTTATTTAACAACCTATATAAAGGAAAAGAAGTCCTAACCAAATAGTCAGGTATTGCATGTTTTAAAAATTCTTCTCTCATGAAGACATACAAACAACAAATAGATATATGAAAAAGATGCTCATCTTTGCTAGCTATTAGAGAAATGCAAATTAAAACTGTAATAAGATACTACCTCACACCTGTTAGATTAGCTATTATCAACAAGACAGGATATAACAAGTGTTGGAGAGGTTATGGAAAAAAGGAACCCTCATTCATTGCTGGTGAGGATGTAAACTGGTACAGCCATTACGGAAGAAAGTGTGGTGGTTCCTCATAAAATTAAGAATAGAACTACCATATGACCCAGCAATCCCTCTACTGGGTATCTACCCCAAAAACTCAAAACACTAGTACATAAAGACACATGGAGCCCCATGTTCATCACAGCATTGTTCACAGTGGCCAAATCATGGAAACAACCAAATTGTCCTTCAATAGAGGATTGTATACATATATGCAATGGAATACTACTCAACCATACGAAATGATAATATATTGCCATTCACAACAACATGATGGACCTTGAGAACATTATGCTAAGTGAAATAAGTAAATCAGAAAAAGTAAGAACTATAGGTACATCACTCATAGGTGGGATGTGAAACAGACTTATGCACATAGATAAAAGTGAAGTGGTTACCAGGGGAAGGGAGGTGGGCGGGGGGAGTAAAAAGGGACAAATACAAAGGGATGGAAAATGACATGACTTTGGGTGATGGGCACACAACACAATTAACAGTTCAAATGCTATAGAGATGTTCACCTGAAACCTCTATACTCTTATTGATCAATATCACCCCACTAAATTTAATTTCTAAATAAAGAAAAGAAATTCTGTGGCACATTGGATGAAAATTGCTGCCTCACCCCAATAAACATTTTTTTCTAATAAGAATCATTTGCATTTGCCTGTCATAGTCAGCGGAGCCTCATCATCTTGTAATGAGATTATGTCAATTATTGGCGAGATGCCACTGTATAAACTGCAAGTATTTCACATTTCAACCATATTAATAATATCATAGTTATCTATCATATTAATAATAGCATGTAAATAGAACTTGCAGAGAAGGAAGCAACAGGTTCCATAGACACTTAGGCAAGATGCATATTCCTGAAATATAAGAAGCTGTCTTATGAAAATGTAAACAGTTTGTCACCTCAATGATATTCCAGTGGCCCTAGTGGTCTGGGTATGTTGAGATATCTCTACATAATGAAGGAAAACTGCTCCTCTTTAAATTTCTTTCTAATGAGAAAGAAAAAGAATACTCAGTGGTTTGTCTGATTTTCAAAAGCAACATACAACGCCTTTGGATTTTCCTCTAATCCATTGGGCAAATGACCCAAAAGACTTTTCACTTTGATTTGGTGTATTAGTTATCTACTGCAGCCTAATAAATTAGCTTCAAGTTTAGCAGTCTAAAACTATAGCAATTTATTATCTTATTGTTTATGTGGTTCAGGAATCTGAGGGTACCTTATCTGGGTTCTTTGCCTCAGGGTCCCTCACAAAAGGCCAATCAAGCTATTTGGCAGGATTGCAAACTTCAACTTGAAGAGGGTTCACTTATAAGCTTATTCAGAAGCCTGTTAGCAAGCTTTAAGGGGATTCACTTCCAGACTCACAGGCTATTGACCAGAGACATAAATTGCTTGCCATGAGTGCATTTCCACAGAGCTACTTACAACTCGGAAGATTGCTTCCCCAGAATGAAGGCTTCAAAACAAAAAAAAAGTGTGAGAAAAAAAGTTACAATATTTTTATACCACACCTTGGAAGTGATAACCCTTTAATTTTGCTGACTTTTTTCCTTTTGCTGGAAGTGAGAAACTAGATCTAGCCCAAAATCAAGAGAAAAAAATTACATAAGAAAAAAAATGAATTAGAGATTATTAGAAGCCACTTTAGAGGTAACCTATTACTTTGGGACACAGAGCAAAAGAAAGCTTTCTAGTTAGTCCAGTCTGAAGAACAAGGAGTTCTGTCTCCCAACCCTCAGAACCTGGTGGATGTAATGATAGTGTAAGTGCCTGATTAAGATCAGAAAGTTCCATGAAGCTTGTAGCAAATCTCAATAACAATAAGGGACTCATAGTCAAATCAGCCAAGATCTTGTAACAAAGTTATGTCTTTTTCATAATTAACTATTTTTCTTTTCTTAAGCAGCTCTTAGTATTTGATTGGATCTTGGCAGAGTTTGAACATGTGATCTTGAAAGATCAAGTGATCATGCAATCTGAATTGCTCATCATGAGCTGAAAATTGACTTAAATAGAAATAAAGTTAGGAGTAACAAGCAGCCCTCCATCGTCAAGTGGAAATAAATAGTATACTGAGAACTGTGAACCAGTCAGCTGTGAAGAATAATTAGGATAATGGGCTTATTTACATCTTGGAGCCACACTGCCACTTCTCATTCTATAACAGGGATCTGGAACCTTTTTGGCTGAGCAAGCCATGAATGCCACATATTTTAAAATGTGATTTCATGAGAGCCATACAATATGTTTAACACTAAATACAAGTAAACGTGTGCATTTTATGTAAGACCAGCATTTTTAAAGTAAATTAAGTCTCTGAATTCTTTTTAATAACGTTGTTATGCTGTTGCTAACCAATGACGAATAAAGTACTTCTTACCATTAATGTGACTTCTGGTGCTGCATGGTTTTGCTGATGGCTTTGTAGTCTGGTTGATATGTGGTGAGGTTAAGCTTCATGCAGGCATTGAGACTTCCATCATTAAACATGATCGTAGGTTGGTCTTAACATTCTTTAGATGTGAGAAAGACTGCTCATATGCATACGTAGAGCAAAACACTGTCAGTACAGCAATACTCACATGCTGCAGTGTGTGGTGTGTGACAGGAAGTGCGTTCCAAGTTTTGACAATCAGCTGGTTCGTGGGTTGAAGTTTTTTCATTTTTCCCCACTTGTGTTTGCTCACCAACTCTGCTTGCTGTTGTGCAAGTCTTTCCAAATCTTCATTCAGTGACTTGAACTTATTCACTCACATGTCTGAGGCCTTCAGGTCAGCAGCTTGTAGCTCAAAATCTCTGAAAGAGACACTGGGGATGTAACTCAGGTTGGTGCTGTCCACTGCACATTCGTGTGGATGGGTGATAAACTTAAAAAGATGAGTGTGCTCACGAAATTCTCCAAAGCACGCTTTGAATGACTGCAGGAGATTAGATGTGAAGCCCACTAGCTGCTAGAGATCAAGATGTTGAGCAGGGTCACTTGCTGTGCTTGCATCTTTAAACTCTCTCAGTTTTTCAAAGTGTAGTTAACGACCTGTTTCAGTGCCAACTTGTTTTCAAATGCAAACACTGCTTGTTGAAGGGATAAGACTGTATTTCCAACGCCTTGCATTTCCACATTGAGCTGGTTCAGATGTTCAGTCATGTCCACGAGATAGTAGAACTTCAGGAGCCACTCAGTGTTAGCTTACTCAGGATGCTCAATGTTTTTCATTTCAAGAAAAGTCCAGATTTTGCTCAGACAAGCCACGAAATGGCTGAGCACCTTCCCTCTTGACAACTAACACACATTGCTGTGCAGAAGCAGACCAGGATAATTATTCCCAACTTTATCCAGCAGTATTTTAAACTGGTGATCATTTAAAGCTTGGGCAACAATAAAGTTGACCACCTGAATGACCAGCAACATCACCTCACCAAGCTGCTCACCACACATTTGAGCTCAAAGCGCCTCCTGATGTAGGATGCAGTAAAAACTTAGGGTGGGTCTCTTTTCATGTTCACAAAAAAGCGCTGTGAATCCTCTGTTTTTCCCCACCATGCATGGAGCACCATCAGTACACACCAAAATAAGTTTATCCATTGGTAGATTTTTTTTTTAGCAAACTCAGTGAAAGACTTGAATAAATTCTTTCCTCTTGTTGTCTCTTTCATAGGCAAAACAGCAAGACTTTCCTCATGACAGCATACCTTGCAATCACGCTGAAATGGGATAAATGGCTTATGTCTGTTGACTCAGCCAAAGAGAGAGAAAAGAATGGTGCTGCATTTATGTCCTTCACTTGTGTTGCCTCAATTTGATTTGCCATCATGGTGGTACAGTCATGAACAATTTTTGCCAACAGAGGCATGTCTTTTATTCATTTGATTATCTTATCTTTATCCAAAAAGTCATCAAAAAAGTTCACTGGCAACATCAAGCATGAATGTTTTGGCATACTCCCCATCTGTGACCTGATTTTTGCTTCTCACAATTGCTAAAGCACCAGCAAAGCTAGCTGAATTCCAGCCACCTTATTGGGTCCAAACACAAAGTTGCTGTTGACTAGCTTTTACTCTGCACAGTAGGTCTTGACATGCTTTCTTCCTGCTGTCCCCTGCTGGATATTTTGATGCAAATGTAGTATGGCATGTGTTGAAGTGCCACTTTATATTTGACCATTTCATCGATGCAATTTTATTATTGCATATTAGACACACTGCAGAACCTGCTCTCTCCACAAAGGTGAATTTCTCTGTCCATTTCTGCGGAAAAGTACAATACTCCTCATCTTATTTTCTTTTAGCCATCTTCTTCATCAAAAGGGTTTCTGCAATTTGCTAGCTGACTACTTGATTAAAAAGAGGGAGGTTTACTTCCTAACCTCACAACAACCTGTGTACCTTATGCATTATCCAATAAAAGTTGGGTATTGTCCTGGAAAACAACTGTGAGTGCCTCCAGCCACCTGCAACCATGAACATGAGTGGTAGGAAATGAATGGATTGTAATACACGAGAATGTTTTATTTATTTTTTTAACAGAGACAGAGAAAGAGTCAGAGAGAGGGACAGATAGAAATGGAGAGAGATGGAAAACAATCATCAGGGTTTTTTTTTTGCGAGACCTTAGTTGTTCATTGATTGCTTTCTCATATGTGCCTTGACTGCAGGCCTTCAGCAGACGGAGTAACCCCTTGCTTGAGCCAGTGACCTTGGGCTCAAGCTGGTGAGCTTTTGCTCAAACCAGATGAGCCTGCGCTCAAGCTGGTGACCTCGGGGTCTCGAACTTGGGTCTTCCGCATCCCAGTCCGATGCTCTATCCACTGTGCCACCGCTTGGTCAGGCAAGAATGTTTTATATTTTTAATGTTATTTTTTTATTAAAGATTTGTCTGTGAGCCAGATGCAGCCATCAGAAGAGCCATATCTGGCTCAATAGCCATAGGTTTCCAACCCCTGCTCTATAAGTTTCAAAGAAAAGTTTTCTCTGATCAGTTTACTTAGGTTAAAAAATATTTGAGCCTGCTTTGAAATGCCTCTATACCACAGGTCAGCAACACATCCTTTGTAAGGGACCAGAGAGTAACTATAAATATTTCGGCTCTACAGGCCACATACAGTCTCTGCTGCAGTTTGATTTTGTTTTCTTTTACAACACTTTAAGTATAAACACCATTCTTGGCTGATGGTCTCGTCTTCTAAAAGCAGGTCAGAAGATGGTTTGGTCCATGGATAAAGCTTTGCAACTCATGCTGAACCCAATAGGTTAGTCCCATTGGAAGTGTCTGCTATGTCATTAAAGCTTCACTTATGGTTAGCTGTAAAGGCCAGTGAGTACAGTAATAATGCCCAATGGGAAAAATCTGGTGGTGCATTCTGTTATTCCTGTCCTTGGAAGAAGAGTTAACTTGAGATAAGAACAGTCAGTGATTCATGAGCAGTAGTAGTTTGTGCAGATAGCCAAAGACATGGAAAGAGCAAGATGTGAATGATTGGGAAAGAGGAATGAAGGTGGGTCTCTTAGAATTATTCTAAAGGGCAAGAGTATATAAATTGTGACATGTCCAGTATGATGGTGTGCTCTGTGAATGCCAGGAAGTCTTCTTTCCCAACTGGAGAGAATTTTAGTGATTACTCAACAAGCTCACAGACCCATGAGTATGCCTGGGCACAACAGCATGTCCATTTCTCAGTAGGCTTCTCCATCTATAGCCACCACTGACTACTAAATGTTCTTATTGCAAAAGCAAATGTTGAGCTCTGTGTTAGTTTCCTGTGGCTGTTATAATAACTTACTACAAACATGGTGGCCTAAAACAACAGAAACATATTCTCTCACAGCTCTAGAGGCCTCAAGTTCAAAATCAGTTTCATTTGGCTGAAACTGAGATGTTGGGTGTTGCCACACTCTCTCCAGGGGCTCTCGGAGAGAATTTGTTGGTCCCTTGCCTTTTTTACCTTCTGGTGACTGCTGCCATTCTATGGCTTATGACTTTGTAATTCTAACCTCTGCCTTCAGGGTCACATTGCCTTATCCTCTTCTGTCTGTGTCAAACCCTCTTCTGTGTCTCTCTTATAAGGACACTTGTGATTGCATTTTGGACCCACCAAGGTAATCCAAGATGATTTCCCCATCTTAAGCCTTAACTTAATTATATCTGTAAAGACCATTTTTTCCAAAACAGGTAACATTCACAGGTTCTGGCTACTAAGACTAGCTATCTTTGGAGGCCATTATTCAGCCTACTAAAAGCCTCAATATATGCTGACTCAGCTACCTAGTGGCAGGATCACTTTATTAGAATTATTCCATCATTAGAATAGATATTGATTCATATTTTAGGTTTGCTTTCTGTCATTCCAGGCTCAATTTTGTGCCTCCATCTATGACTTACAGAGCTCACATCCTTGCACTGCGTTGCTACACAAGTACGTGAATTGCCATGAGAACCAGGGGAAAAATATACATTTTATATATATATAATATATATATGTAAAATATATATATTATATATATATATATATGTACATTATAGCCAAACAAGGAAACATGTTGTAAAAGTATGAAGATGATAAAGATGGTACTTGAACAACCTAAGCTCAGTACCTCAATACAACAGATCAGTAAATCTTATGGCTCCTTCAGTATTAGACTTGATGCTCTATGATAGAGGAGAAAAAACATCAACTTTATATTCCATGTGTTCCCAATTCTTGAACTCTTAGGTGTGTTTCCACTTTGACAGTCTATATAATTCACTAAGAGAACATGGATGGTATACAGTATTTTGATAACTTGATTATAATATTTAAACATATGAAAGAAAAATAATATTTGGGGATGCCAGTCCTATCTCCCTAAGCAGTTACCATTCCATGATGACTAGTAGTCTATATTAATATTTTTTTATTTATTTATTTTAGAGAGGAGAGAGAGAGGGAGAGAGAGAGAGACAGAGAGAGAGACAGGGGGGAGGAGCTGGAAGCATCAACTCCCATATGTGCCTTGACCGGGCAAGCCCAGGGTTTCGAACCGGCGACTTCAGCATTTCCAGGTCGACACTTTATCCACTGCGCCACCACAGGTCAGGCTATATTAATATTTTCAATTAGAATTTTTTCTCTGAATTCAGTCTTTAGGATCTACTTTTGCTAGGACATATATAATTGTGACACTGCTTTCACTGATTTTTATCTTTTGTGATATAAAACTTGTCAAACTTCATATTCAGAATTTTAAAACTACATTGATTTATTTACTTTTCAAGAAAATTTTATTATATTATGTGTGCTGTTGTCACATTTGTTCCAGTGTCTCTGTCATCTCCTTGGAGAGGAAATATATATAGTATTTAATCCCCATACCTACCATCTTCTTTCTCTTATTTTTTATTCATTGTATCCTTCCACATTTCATTCTTGGAGAGCTTCCTAATGTTTCCCTCAATGTCATTGATTTTTATTATTTCAAATTGTTAAATTTGATTCTGACTGCTACTAATGGGATTTAATTCTATATAATATCTTTTTATTGCAAACTGCCTTTTTTTAATTTTATTTTTTCCTAATGGCTTTCTACTTTAGCTTTATAGAAACTATTTCTTTGTGTATCTTGTTACATATGTTTTTATATTTTACTTTTTAATTCTTTTCATGTTTTAAAACATGTTCATTTTAGAAATTCTTTACACATAAAAATTGTAAAGTACCACAAATAGCTTTTATTTTGTAGATTATATCTGCTGAATTTAAAAATATTTAATAATTCCTTAAATTAATATAAACCCATTATAAGATAACAATTTTATAAAAATAACTGTACTTTCCAAAATGAAAACAGTGACAAGACTGACATTGTTTTTACATGTTTGCAAACCTCTTTAATAGCTGACCTGCCCTAATGAAAGAAAAATGTATTCTCATATTTGTTCCTACATTCACTCTGTCAATGAAATAGCATTCACTCTGTCATGTATCCTCTGAAAACTGCCACTGTATACTTATAAAAGAACAGAAGTACACAGTGCAAATAACATTTCAGTATTATTATGAAAATAACTTTCACCCAATAGGCTCTCTGAAAGGGTCTCAAGGACACCAAAGGTCCTCAAACCATACTTCAAAAATTACTGCCCTTGTATATCTTTCAGAGGTCAGCTCTGCTTCTGAGTCAATATTATAAATTTTTATTTCCCTTCATGTCATTAGTTTTTTTTACTGTTATACCATTGCTGGCTTGGAGATGTTTTTATAAAACAAGATTCTCATAGTGCATACTAAAACCCACTTCTGGTTCTCATGGCGGAAGGAAAATATGGTGACCTGCATTAAGGACCCTCACCCACTCTTTACATTTCTCTACCTCTGCATCCTTGATGATGTAATCTTTCAGTGCCCTCATATGCAGGAAGACTGTAGGGCTTCTGGACCTGGCCTAGCCAGGGGACTTGCTTTGGCCAGTGGGATATAAAAAGAGACTTGGAACAGGCTGTGCTTCCAATGTCACCATGAAAAGAAGGTGCCTGGGCTGGGTCATAACTTTCCGGAGGAGTTTAAGAGAAACTTGATGGAGCTGCCAAGACAACTTATACTAGTGAAGGCCCAGGCAGCCTGCAGAACCATTGTTGACTGTTGTTTTAAGCCCCTGTATAATAAATTTGTGTTTATTATACAGCAATTGTAAACTGATAAAAAAAGAAAAAAGAAAGGTAACAGGAACTGGTATTTAGGGAGCACCTAATAAATGTATGGAATTATTGTACTATTTTAAAATCAATTAATATAATCTGAGTAGTTAATCATGTTTTCCAGATTATTCAAACTGAAAAACAGAATAAGTAATAGAAACCTAGATCTGTATGGGGACAGAAGCCTTCATTACTTCTCCAGAAAAGTTAATGAAACTCCACAGCAACTGTTATCAGCAAGGCAACAGTGAGTGTTTAGACCTTTAAGGATCTCTTGGGTAGTTGGTTGATTTAGCAGTCAAATGTCCGTGGTTTTGGGATGGCTTTTTCCAATGAAACTGAGGGTATGTTCTTGTATTATCTGAAGGATACCTCCCTTTGGCTCTCAGTCATTCCTAGTCTATGTATTATTTTCATCAGAAGAAATTCTGTCCCCAACAACATGTTTCCCAATCAAATCTTGTGCTCCCATCAGGAACTATTTTATTGTTCTTTGTTTTTTAAATTGTTTTCTATTTTATTCTTCTTTATTTTTTTATTTTTATTTTTTATTTTAGTGAGGAGAGAGAGACAGAGAGAGACACAGAGAGAAGGAGGGAAGAAGAGGAAGCATCAACTCTCATATGTACATTGACCTGGTAGCCCAGTGTTTCAACTGGCAACCTCAGTGTTCCTGGTCAAGGCTTTATCCACTGCACCACCACAGGCCAGGCAAAACTATTTTATTGTTTAAACCATTGATGGAGTTCTGATATTTGTGTTGTTGTTCTGCGGGATTTTAGAGCCAGTGCTACTAGCTTTCTCTGGTGGAGGTTCTGACATGACTCAGCTGTCTCTGGCAATGTCCTTCATGGAGAGCACAGTTCCTGTCTTTGATGACCTGAAGAGAAGTCTGAGGCTTTGAAAGTAAACTTACAGTATAGATGCAGAGAGCTAAAAAGGATTTCCAGTCACACAGATGTACTAACAGGAGCAGATTTCAGACTAAAAGGAGAAAAACACTTTTAGAATATATCCACTAGTGAAATGCTTATGCTGGAAGCATGTAAATCAAGCACCGATGGTCATTTATCAAGGACATTGGATCAGGGACTCTCATTCTGCTTCCATGCCACTTAGAAAAGCCCTAATACCCAATAGGTGCTTTCAGAATGCCTTGACCTCTTCTTTCAAATTCATATGCAAAATTGCTTGTAAGGTTATGTGTAATTTTGTTGGTGTAAAGCCAGTAGCCACAGCTGCCTGGCCTATGCAGGTTTGCATTGGATTCTGACACTCGGTAATAAAACAATGGAGCCAAGAACTGGTGGACCATTACCTTTAATCCTAGCTTGCACCCAGTGGGAAAGAAAGACACACAGTGGGCTCTAAAACCCACTCATTCAGTGCTCGCGAAGCTACTGACTTATCCGAGTTTCCTAGAATCAAAGTTTTCTAGCTCAGCAGACTTACTCATCTCTGTTCCCCATCTCCTTCTCTCTGCACAAACTCTGCACAAACTGGCTTCTCCCTCAGCACTCTGCCATCTTGGCTGCCTCTCCTCTCCTCCACGTGGCCTTTCTCTGCTCTCCTCTCTGATGCTAATCGCAGGAATCAAGAGAGAGCAAGCTCCCTGTCTGCCCCCATTTTATAGTGTAGAAAGCAAAACCTTTAATCCAATATACATATAAGGAAGTCTCTGATACAAAGTCACTTATCTGAGGCATAATGAGATTCCTCATGAGAGTGCATGACCCCACATCATGCAACTAGTCAAGGGTGTGGAAAAAGCTTAGTCTTAAAACTAAGCCTTAGGCCAATTATGAGAAATCTTTTGAGCTTGGTGTGTCAAAATTTGCCAAAAAAGTGAGCATAACTCGGGAGGTGTGTCACTTCCTCAAAGCCAATGGCTGAAAAGATCAGGGAGCTGCATGTTTGGTGCTAAATCATTTCCTTATAGCAGGCGAGCTTCCTTCCTGTGTATGCCCAGGAGGCTTCTGGGAGCTGGAATATTCTCACAGCATTGCATCAGCTGCAGCTACTAGGAATGCACTTTGTGCTCCACCCACAGATCCCCCTTCTCTTTTAATTAAGGCAAATTGGACTTGATGAATGACAGTTTGCTGTTGTCACAGCTTCTGAATGCTACGCATTATGCAATGGAACCCTAGTAGAACTAAAACAACTATAATACCTATTATACTATATGCTAATAGATTAGCTGGATTAAACAATGAAGCAAGCTTCTGTAATGTTTGACTAGTTAGGAAATAGAATGGGGGTCTTAAACAGGGGATTCCTCCTAGGGGTCAGGATGTCATTTCCCTCCCATTGTGTTACAGAGAACTTCTAGGTGCCGTTAAACACAGTTCCATTTTGATTGTAAAAAATGGATGTAGGTTCATGCAAGCCCCTTTCTCACAAAGGTCCCAGCATCCAAACACAGAATAGATGGCTTTCCATGGGCTGCGTACTGCATATAGTTGCAAGGCATATTACACAAATTATAGAAACATGACAAATTATAAAATTTCAACAATTACAAAGGTACATTTTACCAGTCTCTGAGCACTTTGCCAAAAGTGCAAAATGTCCTCGGACTTCTTTCTAGCTATGAAAAAAGCTTCCTGGGGCAGGGGAAGGACCTCCAGCAAAGCCATCCCCCAACCCCCATCATGGAATTTCACATTGTCCAAAATCCGTAAGTCCATCCAACAAAGGAGCCAGTGCTCACTCGGGTTGTAGTCCAGGAAATCAGTCCATGCACATGAGGTGTCAGCCACTCCCCTCATCCCTGCCATCCTGGCAGGTTTTACACTGTCCCAAAGAGAAGCATGTGGCAATGGCAGTCAGCATTTCCATCTCTGCTCTGGAGAGCATGATGGCATCCACCCCTAATCCCAAAATGTTAGCAAACCCACCAGCAGCTTAGCAGGCGCTCCCTGCTATTCCAGCAGCCACTCGGCAATGGAAGCCTGGCTTCTGTTTATCCTCCCACCACAGCTGCTGCCATTTACCTTATCGAGTCTACAAATCACAACTCCGGCCCAATTCTCCTCATCCTCCAAAGATGAACTGAAAACACCAGCTCGTGCTGCTGGGCTCAAGCCCCGGGCTGCCACTGCCTGCATCTAGGAGTCAGCAGTTACTATGGCACACATAAGCAAGAACAGAGCACCAGGGCTGGGGGCCCATCAGGGGCAATTCTCTGGGCCAGCCCCGCCAAAGCCTCCACATCCCCCCAGGTGATGGGGCGCACACACCAGCCACAAGTTCTTCTTCTGGAGCACTGAGGACCTCTTTCCCTCAGGCCTAGTCAGTGTGTAGAAGGCCAGGACTGTGGCTTTGGTCAGGTGAAGACTGAACCATTTAGTGGGTGCCCAAGAAACACTGTCAAGCAGGTTGGGGGGTTTCTGGGATCCAAGTTGGCTGAAAAACACAAGCATAACCTCTCCCTTGTGTTAGAAGAGGGTGTGATCCTTGCCACTGTGCTGTGGCTGGGTCCTTCCAGCATCATTTCAGAGAGAGGGGCGGAGGAGACAGAGAGTGAGAGATACAGAAAAATAGACAAGATGAACAGATAGAAATAAAAAAGACACATGGGGGCATATAGGCTGGCCCATGGGTCTGCAGCAGGAACACGTGTTGGAGAAAATGGCATCTGAGAGGCTGGAGTGGGGCATTGAGCCCCAGCATGGAATGCAGAAGTAGCTGATGGTGCAGTTTGCAATTCTGTTGGTTTTGTTTCTGCACGCTTAGCCGTGATTTTGTCAAACTCGGAGGCTAAACTACTTTTCTCCTCAGTGGAGGAGGGTGAATAGAGAGGTAGGGGTTCCTCAGAGAGAGAGAGAGGCAGCCTGCAATATCTTTGGTACCAGCAGAGGGTCCCCAGGAGGAGCATTGTTCAGGCAGGCACGTGCTGCCAATAAGGTGAGAGTGAGGCCAAGAGGGAAGGCCTGTCCCTCATGTACCTCAGCCGAATGAACGCGTAGGAGAGCTCGGGCCCAAGTATCCAGGTCTCAGAGGGGCATGTCCTCAATCCAGGGATTGAGACCAGAGAGAATCTCCCAGTAAGTACAAGGATCCTTTTCACAAACTTCAACTCACCTACTCTGCAATAGGGCGTGCAGGGCTCGAGCCTGTGAGGCTCGAGAGTGGGGGAGAAGGTTTCCCATTGCAGAGGGTCATTCACCTGTTCCTTGGATGCCAGTTAGGTCCCTGCCCCACGTTGGGTGCCAGTTGTGGACAAGTCCTGCCGGGGGGTGAGGATGACAGAGACGCAAAGACCCGACTCCAGGACCAGGTTCAGTGATGCAGACCCACTTTATTCAGGAAGTAAACTAGCTCATATACATGGGCTCAGCCAATAGGATGTTACAGCGTGTTCCTCAAAGCCAATGGCTGAAAAGATCAGGGAGCTGCGTGGTTAGCACTAAGTCACTATATAGTGGGCAAGCTTTCTTCCTGGGTATGCTCAGAAGGCTCTGGGATCTGGAGTGTTTTTCAGGGTGTTAAAAGTCTGGTAATCGGTTCCAGGCACTCCAAATTTCCTGTTCATAGTGGCACTCCTCTTGATTCTCCAAGCGGCACCTTTCCAGATTTTCAAGCTTTGACTTCAAGTCGACAAACACCTGAGCCCAGATGCTGTCTTAAAATTCTGCAAGTTCCATCTTATGTAAATTAAGATAGCTGCTGCTATTTCTAATGGCAGAAAATGGCACCCATAGCACAGGCCCTCGCCTCTCCTAGCCTCCTCCTCACTTATCTCAGTAATGATGGTCCACGACACCCCAGAACAGTAGATTGAATGATGGTTGCTGTGGTTATGTGGTTGCTGGGAATGATGATCACAAGGCCCCCAGAGATGCATCCCCCCAGTATTCTGTTGCTCCTTGCTCTACCGGCCAAAAGTGAGGTCAAAGATCCCCTAATGGCCTAACCAGAAGTCTCAAAACCAGACACTCTCTGCCAGAGTTCTGTTGTTTTGGCCTACAGACCTCTTGCACAGAGTGTCTACACTATAGCAAATGTTTTATCCTCGGCTACTGCACCTGGTCATGCAGGAGCCAAGGATGAAACATCCTTCTTGGCATGGGGCCCCATACTTCTCTGGTATGTGGCCGCACGTGGCCATGTGTCATCAAAAATGGCTATGCGTGTCAGTGCTGATACGTGTGTCATAGGTTCGCCATCACAGCCTTAGGCTATAACAACCCGGCCTGCTTACAGCCTGTCCCCCACACCCAATACAAACTATACAAGCAAACATATATATCATATTTAAAAACTTATTTGACAAACAGTTGGAGAGGTTTTATACTTGCATTGTTCTCAAAAAAAAAAAAAAAAAAAATACCTGGACCTGACCTGTGGTGGCGCAGTGGATAAAGTGTTGACCTGGAATGCTGAGGTTGCTGGTTCAAAACCCTGGGCTTGTCTATGGGGTGATTCTTCCTGCTCCTTCATCTTTCTCTCTCTCTCTTTCCTCTCTAAAATTAATAAAAAAAATTTTTTTAAATCTTTTTTAAAAAATCCATGAACCTCAGAAGAAAATAATTAGAAAAGCATTCATTCATATGGAATGAAACTGGACTACATAAACTCTGACATTGTATCAAACTACAACATAAGATGTAGTAAGCATATGTTATTTATTTATTTGTTTGTTAGTTTGTTTGTTTATTTTTGGACAACACAGAATCTAGAAATGTGATATATATCACATTTTCTTTATCTATTTATCCATCAACAGACAGGTAGGTTATTTTCATATATTTGTGTTATATGTTGTATCTATCAAAGGCCTCCCTAGTGACATTTTGTTTGAAATGATGGGGACTCCTTCCTCATTGGTTGTAAGAAGAGGCAGCTCTTAGGTTTAAATCAAGAATTTTAAATAGATAAATAGATACTTTTGTATACTAAGGTAAAATACTCATAATCCACATGTTATGTGTGCTTGTTTGTAGAGTGATCACATAATCAAATACTTGATAAACAGTGTATGTTTGACTAGCCCTGCTCAAAATGCATAATATCATATTATGGATCAAAATAGAGCTGTATTTTTATTTTACCTGCAGTGTTCCCTACAACTTTATGTGCATAGATGCACTTGCAGCATTATTCCCAAGGAATAATGTCTAAATTGAAATTGATGTTATTTTTGTTTATATTTTGTTTCTAAAATGCTCATGTAAAGATCCATGTAACCAATCATGTTCTTTTTTAATATTCACAATTATTTTGTTGATATTACATATAATTATGAGTGAAAAATAGATGTCAAACCATTAAGTGCTTAATTTCATACTGCATTATAGAAAGTCCTTACTTCCCTTTTCATCCTTAACAGAGAAGATAGATTCAGGTAATTGATCAAGCAGAGGAATAAAAGCCTGTTCTCACCCTGAAGGGTTCAGTACAAAAGGAATATAACAGGGAAGCACGTGATGCCTTACATTTGGTTCCACAAAATGTGCAGGAGTAAATGAAGAAAGATGTGCCTGTGTTGCAGCATGTGAGAGGAAAAGCTTCAGGGTTTTATGAAATTTTAATTTTGATAAGAAGCAAGAGTAGGCTAGGTGTTATGAAACTGCACAATGAAGATATAACTGCCATGAATCTTTATGCACTGAGTACAATTATGTCAAAATAAATTTTTAAAAATTATAAATACAGAAAACAAACTGACGTGAGAAACATCATAAACTTCCCTTAGCTATTGCCTGTTAAGTAGGCAAAAAATAAATAATAAAATGTCTATAAAAAAAACATAGAAAAGTGCACAAACAACACTGTTGACAAAATGAATTCTCATAGATCTAAAATCCCTTAATAGACACTAGAAAATATACCTTAAAACTAAGAAATACATTATGAACAAGTAAGAATAATTCTAGTTGTGCAAGCATGATCCAATATTAGACTATGTATTAATATTATTTCTCAAAACAATAGATTAAAGAAGATACATATTAGAATTATATCAATAAGAGTAAAAAGTCATTTGGTAACAGCCTACATTCTTGATTTTTTAAATGTTAGAAGACTTTAGAAGGCTCAATTGTCAACAAATTTTATAATGCACATTCATTAGCATTCCATTTTATAATTTCAACACAATTTTCTTATTAGTATTCTATTGTTTAAATTTTACTTAATGGATTACATTACCACCTTTTTACTTCCAAACTTTGCATACCTTTTCTTTTTTGGGGTAGTACCTCTCAATGCACTTCCTGGTAACTACTAGCTAGACATTTCCCAGATTACATTTGCATCTAAATATTTTTATTGTGCTAATTGGTCATTAGATTATTCTTTATTGAACTGTTCACTCATACTTCTGTTCCATTTTTTTTTTACCAGGTATTATAATTTTTTATTTAAAGAATCTATAACTGAGAGTCAAAGTATAGATTGCTGTATGCCATGCTTCAATTCACATAAATGATGACATTTATAAAAATATTTCATCACAAGCACTTTATTGACCACTCAGTTTACTTGCTATTTTAATTATTCTTTTCTAGTTTATGTTCTTTTATGCTGAAATAGTCTTATACAGAGAGCCCATTAGTAAATTTATACAACATTTACTAAACATACAGTTGTTTGGGACAATATTTAGAATTGTTTAAATATTTTATGAATAAGAAATTCTCTCTACGGTATATTATGTTTTATGCCATCGTGTAGCAAGACCATATCATGTTACATTCACTTGAACTCTGAATATTAAATTACTGAAGTTATGTAACTATTTTAAAGTTGGTGTTCCCAAATTTACCTAAAAATTTAGACATATTATAAAGAAAGAAATTATTATAAAAAGATAAAGGTAAACTTATGTTACCAAATGAGTATGTGTGTATTAGGAGGGGTAAGTAAGAAGACATGACACTTGCTGACTTGAAAGCTAGACCCAGTGAGCTGGACCCGGGCAATTAGGCAATCAAAGGCTCGTCACCCACTCCTAGTCCTTGGAATGTGTATTTCTCCCACTGTTCTAGTATTGGAAGCCACTTCAAGGGCTCAGCCTTGGGAGAGTAAAGTATTATTGGGGCCATCTGGACACTATATGTGACTGAACGCAGTTAAGGTCTCTATATAAACATTTAAGGTTCTGGCAGGCACCTGTGCAGATCAACCCATCCTGTGGATGCCCAAGGCAAGCTTCATAAGTAGGTTTCCTTGCTTGTTAAAATTGCCACTTACTAATCTGGAGTGGCCTGCCTCTTTCTTTGGTATCACTTTGCCCTCTGTATAATGAGGCCAGTTTCAGATTTCATGGGGAACTCCCAAGGTTTCATACCAACAACTGGCAAGCCAACGAGGAGACTAAAGTCCTCCAGTTTTGAAATTGGTTTGGCTACTCTAGGTCTTTTAGATTTCCAAATCAATTTCATGATCAGCTTGTCAAATGTTCCTAAAAATTGCTTTCTAGTATTTTAACCATTGGATAGACTTTCAATTCCAGTCCAAATGAGTCCAGATTTACTCTCCTGCATAAACAATCAGAACAAATATAAAATGTTACAATGACACTCAATATGTTGGACATCAACCAATTTAAAACATTCATTCCATCGGAATTTAAAAGGTGAGATGGCCTGACCAGGCAGTGGTGCAGTACAGTGGTCCCCAACCTTTTTTGAGTCATGGACCAGTTTAATGTCAGAAAATATTTTCACGGACCGGCCTTTAGGGTGGGATGGATAAATGTATCACGTGACTGAGACAAGCATCAAGAGTGAGTCTTAGACAGATGTAACAGAAGGAATCTGGTCATTTTTTAAAAATAAAACATTGTTCAGATTTAAATATAAATAAAATGAAAATAATGTAAGTTATTTATTCTTTCTCTGTGGACCCGTACCAAATGGCCCACAGACCAATACCGGTCCATGGCCCAGGGGTTGGGGACCACTGGAGTGGATAGAAGTTCAACTGGAATGTGGAGGGCCCAGGTTCAAATCCTTGAGGTCGCCAGCTTGAGTGCGGGCTCATCCAGCTTGAGTGCGGGCTCATCCAGCTTGAGTGTGGGCTCATCCAGCTTGAGTGTGGGGTCACTGGTTTGAACGTGGAATCATAGACATGACCCCATCATCACTGACTTGAGCCCAAAGGTCTCTGGCTTGAAACTGAAGGTCACTGGCTCAAGCCCAAGGTCACTGGCTTGAGCAAGGGGTCACTCACTCTGCTGCAGCCCACTAGTCACGGCACATATGAGAAAGCAATCACTGAACAACTAAGGTGACTAAGGAGCCACAATGAAGAATTGATGCTTCTAATCTCTCTCCCTTCTTGCCTGTATGTCCCTATCTGTCCCTCTCTCTATCTCTGTCATAAATAAATATTTTTTAAAAAATTAAAAATGAGATGGGTAACAAATGGCATGCGCACTTTGATTGCCCTGAATTTTTGCCTGAAGGAAGTTTTCATGTCACAGTGTAGGAGGGGGTGCCCTGCAAGAGCCA
Organism: Saccopteryx bilineata; assembly: GCF_036850765.1. NCBI lineage: Eukaryota > Metazoa > Chordata > Mammalia > Chiroptera > Emballonuridae > Saccopteryx > Saccopteryx bilineata. The sequence continues at coordinate 83,911,169 of NC_089498.1, read as the reverse complement.
TGTACTCCGTGAGTCAGGGAGATAGAGCTGGGAGTCTGAGGCCATCAAGGAAACTGTCTTTGAAAGACAGAGCACTGACAAGGAATAGCTCCAGAGAAAGAAACTTCAAATATCTACAGGAAGTCCTCCTTCACTAATAGTTTTTGAAAATGGGAAATTTAAACATATTTCCCATTGATATCTAAATTTGTAAGCTTCCTTTGTTACCTTTATTGAAGTATCAAAGCAACAACTAGTGGCAATACTTAAATAAAAAAATTAGGGGTCAAAAAGTGCATAAGAATAATAACACAACCTTTATTTATATAATTTTATAAAATTTAGAAGATGGAAAGAAAAGAGAAAGTATATAAATTTAGAAAGTATCCCACAAATCATTTAAACAACAAAACCTACAAATGAATCAGGGACAAGAAAAATCTTTGTTGTCACATTTCCCACTATGAAAATTAACTGCTCATTAGCCTTTGATGAATCCAGCTCTCCCAGGAATTTTTACGACTGTCTAACTCATGCAGTGAAATTAACAGTCAATGATATATTAAATAACTAAATACAAAGTGATTTCAATAGTCTGTGCTTACTCTTCTCATTTTTTGGCTTCTGTAAAAGTACTATATTTATGCATCCTTGAAAATAAATCTGCAGCAATGCAAAAATCAATTTTAAAACATTAAATTTTGTTCTGCATTGCCTTATAAAGACATAATGCCATTATCAGGATGTAATAAATATTCTCATATATTAACTCATTAGCCTTCTAACTGCACTTGCCATCCTGAATATTTAATGTCCTGACATGCTGGCATACATTACAGAAGTCCCATATTTTATAGCCACTTTGACACTAGAGAAAATCTTGTAAAATAAATTATAATTCATTCATAGATTCTCATTATGCAACTTAAATAAATAAAAAAACAAGGGGAAAAAATTAACTTGGATCCCTACCTTACTTTATACAACAAAATAGTATTTAAACTGATCAAAATTTCATACCTGAAGGCTGAAATATGAAAAATTTAGAAATAAACAGTTGAAATTGCTTGTACTCAGGGTAGTTATGGGTATCTAAGCTACAATACTCACAAAGGTCAATGAGTTAAACAATTGACTAAATAGCTAGTAAATCAATTTTAAACTTAAATCCCCATTTGCTTAGCAGAAAAACACATCTGGGTTAAGGAAAGATGGTTTACAAAAAGAGAAATAAAAACTGTCTGAAGACAGCCTGTGATCTTGACTTGCCTGGTGTTGCCAGGCTGGCAGCCTTCCCTGCAGATTTTGGACTTGCTAACTTCCCTGATTGTGTGAGCTAGTTACCTAAAATGAGTATACATACATACATACATACACATAATACATACATACACATACAGAACTTATTTGTTCTGTTTCCCTGACTAATGCAACCATTTAAAACACACAGCAGTTGTTTATTTATTCTTTGTCCCCAACTCCACCTCTAGAATGTGAGCTTTATGAGGGCAGAGAGATTGTCTACTTTGTTCACTGCTATACCTCCGGTGCTTACATTAATTATTTTCCATCTCTCAGTACTGTATTCTAAATACTTTCTCTGATCTATCTTCATTGAACCAATACTCCCTTCGGGCATTTCTATTCTGATGTTTAACTTATTATTATTATTATTTTTCTTTTTGGATTTTTCTGAAGCTGGAAACAGGGAGAGACAGTCAGACAGACTCCCGCATGCGCCCGACTGGGATCCACCTGGCACGCCCACCAGGGGGCGACGCTCTGCCCACCAGGGGGCGATGCTCTGCCCATCCGGGGTGTCGCTCTGTTGTGACCAGAGCCACTCCAGCGCCTGGGGCAGAGGCCAAGGAGCCATCCCCAGCGCCCAGGCCATCTTTGCTCCAATGGAGCCTCGGCTGCAGGAGGGGAAGAGAGAGACAAAGAGGAAGGAGATGGGGAGGGGTGGAGAAGCAGAAGGGCGCTTCTCCTGTGTGCCCTGGCCGGGAATCAAACCCGGGACTTCTGCACGCCAGGCAGACGCTCTACCACTGAGCCAACTGGCCAGGGAACTCATTATTTTTATTATTTTTATTTTTCTGAAGTAAGAAGCGGGAAGGCAGAGAGACAGATTCCCACATGTGCCCAACCGGGATCCACCCAGCATGCCCACCAGGGGGCGATGCTCTGCCCATCTGGGGCATTGCTCCGTTGCACCCCCAACAATTCTAGCACCTGAGGCAGGGGCCATGGAGCCATCTTCAGCACCTGGGCCAATTTAGCTCCAGTGGAGCCTTGGCTGCAGGAGAGGAAGAGAGAAACAGAGAGAAAGGAGAAGGAAAAGGGTGGAGAAGCAGATGAGTGCTTTTCCTGTGTGCCCTGGCTGGGAATCAACCCCAGGACATCCACACACCAGGCCAATACTCGACCACTGAGCCAAACAGCCAGGGCCTCATTAATTAATTTTTTAATTCTAATTATTTTTAAGACTAATTTTAGATGTTCTAATTGGCTCCATTACACAACTGTACTATTTTCAAGGTGTTTTTTTTTATATATTTTCAACTTCTATGTTTTTAAGCATTTTAAACATTTATTTATCTAATCCCTATTTTGTATTTTATTATTAGAAGTTAAAGCTTGACTATTTCTACTCTTTATTTTGTCTACTAGCTATTGTTCAGTGGATTATTTCCTTGGGTTTTCTATATTTATTGTAAATGTCACTTAATCTTTAGTGGATCTTTCTTTTTAAATTGAGAAAATTGATAGTAATGTCTCTTCTAAATTAACTTTTTTATTCTATCAGTACAACACTGGCGTTAAATTTTCAGTTTAAAAATTCTGAATCTATGTAAATAATATAAATTTTTATCACACTCCTGTATAGGGTCAGAGTTGGACTTTCCTCTTGGTCACAGTCATAGCAAAGAAATTTTATTTTCTTCTCCTTGTGCCCATAGTGGACAGTGGTTTTGGACCTTTTTTTTGTTTTGTGTTTTTTTTGTTTGTTTGTTTTTTACAGAGGCAGAGATAGACAGGGACAGACAGACAGGAACGGAGAGAGATGAGAAGCATCAATCATCAGTTTCTCGGTGCGCGTTGCCACTTCTTAGTTGTTCATTGATTGCTTTCTCACACCTGCCTTAACCGCGGGCCTTCAGCAGACCGAGCAACCCCCCGCTGGAGCCAGCGACCTAGGGTCCAAGCTGGTGAGCTCTTTGCTCAAGCCAGATGAGCCCACGCTCAAGCCAGCGACCTCGGGGTCTTGAACCTGGGTCCTTCCGCATCCCAGTCCGACGCTCTATCCACTGCGCCACCACCTGGTCAGCCTGTTTTGTGTTTTGAAGATGTAATCACTTCAAGTTTCCACCTTATCGGCCTTGGCCGGTTGGCTCAGTGGTAGAGTGTCAGCCTGGTGTGCGGAAGTCCTGGGTTCGATTCCCAGCCAGGGCACACAGGAGAAGCGCCCTTCTGCTTCTCCACCCCTCCCCATCTCCTTCCTCTCTGTCTCTCTCTTCCCCTCCCGCAGCCGAGGCTCCATTGGAGCAAAAAGATGGCCCGGGCGCTGGGGATGGCTCCTTGGCCTCTGCCCCAGGCGCTGGAGTGGCTCTGGTCGCGACAGAGTGACGCCCGGGATGGGCAGAGCATCACCCCCTGGTGGGCAGAGCGTCACCCCCTGGTGGGCGTACCGGGTGGATCCCGTCAGGCGCATGCGGGAGTCTGTCTGACTGCCTCCCCATTTCCAGCTTCAGGAAAAAAAAAAAAAAAGTTTCCACCTTATCATAGATGGTCTCCGGTCTGTCTCTCTGCCTTTTAGAATTAAAAATTGATCTTCTCATTCTATGAACCATTATATTTAAATCCTCTAAGTTACTATGACCACACTATTCACTTTCCCCATACCACCCCCAAAACAGCCATATTTTAAGAATTTGCTTATTTCCCTATGGTTTGAAGTTTTTTCTTAGTTTCTAGATTCATGTGTCTTTCTTTCCTATAAGAAATCTAATATTTGTCACTTTACCCAGGATCAAAGATATTTAGAGTGAAAATATTTTCAAGTTATGTATTCTACCACCTTACTGGATCCAGGTTGTTCCTTTGAGACTTTGTACCACTGCATTTTAATTGTGAAATAGTTTGTCACCATATTTTTTTTGTTATTTTAGTCATCTTAGAATCTCTGTCTTTATTCTATTCTGTGTGATATGTTGATATTTATGTTTATTACTTACACATAAGATTTATTCCCACTATCTTATTTTATAGAAAATTTACTGGCTGAATGCTCTGATTTCCAGTTCCTTCTTTGTTCATAGTAAATGGAACCTCCCATTTTTCTTTTGATTGAGCTAAGCATTGCATTTAAATCTTTAGTTTAGAATTTAAAGGGCTTTTTCTAAGGTTGCTTTGTCAGCATTTTGCCAGAGCAAGAAAACCAATGAATAAAAATTAAAAACCTCATAAAAGGATACCATTTTTTACAAAAATAATATAATTTCTAATAAAGATAATATATAGGTGCTTTAACATAAGTTGAAAATAGTAATGCGTCTATCAGAAAAAATGTCAAACGTTAATTTATGCACAAAAATTAATATGACTAAAAATAAATTTAAAAATATATAATTAGTATTACAAAATGCAAATTAAACAGACTTGTTTTTCAATTTATATTAACAAATGTTAATACAACTGGTAATTGTCAAAATTGGTAAATATTTTCTGAGAAAGGCACTCATTTACTGCCAGTTTATGTTTCAAATTAAAAATGTATCCTTTTGATATAATAATTCAATTTATAATAATCTCTCCTGAAGATTTAATCACTCATTCACTATATAACCAACATTTTAAAATAATATAAAAATTTAAAAATAGGAAATTTATACCTCTAGTTTCTTGTATCTTTCAATGTAGGAGTCTGAAGGACATGTTCTTATTTCAAAGAATCTGCTGTAAAAATAAGAAGAGTTTTATTTTTGTAATGGTAAACTTGATAAATAAATCAACATGTTTCACATATACTGATTTTATTATTTCAAGGTTGATACTTTTTACTATAATCTTAATATGAGTATATTGAACAACTGGAGTTTAGATGGAGCTTTGAAAAAAAATGAAAATAAGAAAATAAAAAGAAAAATTTCATCTAGTTAGTGAAGGTTATTTCTTTACTATTTTCCTTTTCTCCTTTTGATCTTTCAGTAAGGTCCCAGGAATTTAACAAGCCTGGGTGGGGGCTTTACTGTTCTGCAATCAAGACCTGATCTCATTTAGAGTAACATTATTTGAGCATAAAAGTAATAATTTTCTTTTAAACATAGGCTTTTCAAAGATTTTCTTTATTCTTTAGTGTGATTTTATTACATCTAAGGGCTGTGTTTCTCCTCTGCCCCAAGAGAAACAAAATTTCCATTTTCTGAAGTCAGCGGGGAGCCAGATTCAATTTATAAAAATTAACTTCATAGAGGACTTATCCTAAGACTGACCATTGCTCATGAGGAAGTTACACTCGGGTAATCAAAGGCTCCCTTGCAGAAACAAATTAAACCTCTAGCATTTAGAAACTTTTTTAAAAAAAGAAGAAAAGAACTCAGAAAATAATTAATTATATTTTCCTTGGGAGGGAGGTGGGGACCAGAAGAAGTACTCTTATCGGACTGAGCACAATATTAACAGTTTAGGAAGTTGGTGCTCAAAATCAGTGTGCAAGATTATGCTCTGAGGATCCACTAGAATATAACTTTAATTTGCATTTACTTCTTATCACATCTCTTATATTTAAGTTTTATATATAGTTAAAATGTAATGTATTAGCACAGTATCACATATATAATATATAAATAAACATCATAGGTTGAGGGTTCATGCTCAAAATCATTTTACTGATGTGGTGTCTTGATCTAAATGTTTGAATACCACTCTAAGACTTGTAGAAGAAAAAGTTATTGAGAAAAAGTAATTGAATGCACATGACAATGAATTCAAATAACTATATAAAAATACTGCAATTCTATATATATAAAAATAGTAATACTTAAGAAAAATATTTTACATTAGTTTACTAATTAAATTTGTTTAGTGTCTTCTATTTGATTTATCATTGTTGTTTTGTTCAATAGAACTATGAAACAATGTTAAAAGTAATCTTGTAATGTAAACAGAAATCTAAATGATTAAACTATCACAGTGGCAAATAATTTCAACAAATTTTCTGAAACTTTAAAGAAGAGTTTTTGCATTTTTTCTTGAAAACAACAATTTAAGGAAAAAATCTAGATAACAGTCTTGTTTTTTAATTTAGAAAAATAAATTTTCTATGTTATTTATTTATTTTATAACAAATTACAGAATGTTCATTCCATGCTTAATTGATTATTTTAAGGTATATATTGCTTTTAAACATTTAATCTATCTGAGTTGTAGTGCCCAGTCCACTTTATGGTATTCTAAGTTTGTTGTTAACAGGTAGCCAATATGTTGCAGTTGCAATTTTTTGGCATGAGCAAACATGAAAAGAGATAACATCAAAACTTGCAGAATGGGGCCCTGGCTGGTTGGCTCAGTGGTAGAGCATCGGCCTGGCGTGCGGGAGTCCCGAGTTCAATTCCCGGCCAGGGAACACAGGAGAGGCACCCATCTGCTTCTCCACCCCTCCCCCTCTCCTTCCTCTCTGTCTCTCTCTTCCCCTCCCACAGCCGCAGCTCCATTGGAGCAGGGTTGGCCCAGGCGCTGAGGATGGCTCTGTGGCCTCTGCCTCAGGCGCTAGAGTGGCTCTGATTGTGGCAGAGTGATGCCCCAGATGGGCAGAGTGTCGCCCCCTGGTGGACATGCCGGGTGGATCCCAGTCGGACGCATGCAGGAGTCTGTCTGACTGCCTCCCCGTTTCCAACTTAAGAAAAATAAAGAAAAAAGAAAAAAAAACTTGCAGAATGGATAGCAGCATCTTGGTCAAGGATGCTGGAGAGAAGAGTATAATATTCTCTAAAGCACGAGTCCCCAAACTTTTTACACAGGGGGCCAGTTCACTGTCCCTCAGACCATTGGAGGGCCGGACTATAAAAAAAACTATGAACAAATCCCTATGCACACTGCACATATCTTATTTTAAAGTAAAAAAAAAAACAAAACGGGAACAAATACAATATTTAAAATAAAGAGCAAGTAAATTTAACTCAACAAACTGACCAGTATTTCAATGGGAACTATGCTCCTCTCACTGACCACCAATGAAAGAGGTGCCCCTTCCAGAAGTGCGGCAGGGGCCGGATAAATGGCCTCAGGGGGCCGCATGTGGCCCGCGGGCCGTAGTTTGGAGACCCCTGCTCTAAAGAAATGTTGCCTCACCAGTGTTTTTGATGACTAAAACCATGTTTGAATAAACATGAACTTTATTACCCTGAGTTGGAAAGTAATTGAGGAAGATTAGACTCTGGAAGTGAAGAAGCTTTAGGAATATTTTAACCCATTTATTTCACCATTACTTTTGTTTGCATACCCAACAGTGATATATAATAAAAGCCTACTTAAATAAATATGGATTTTTTAAATAAGTATAAAATTTATAAGTGATAAATAAATATCGTTTTTTAATTGATAACATGGTTTCTTTCCTAATAGTACATAAAATAATGATTTTACAATAAATAGTATCTTAGATTTGCATATGCACTAGGTAAAGAGAGAAACAATCTTGGCATTGGTTCTTCATGTTTAAGTTTTCTTCTGTTCTTTTCAGTTTCAGTTAATACATGTTAATGTAAGCCTCCTCTTGCTTACTCCTTTTTTGAGTAGTACTGGGAAATAAAATAAGTAGAATAAAGTAAGCTATAAGGCTCCCTGGTAAGAGGTTCCCTAATAAATAGTATTAAAATCAGATAATATATACAATTACATAATGAAAACAATATCAAAAAGAACACAAGAAATTACATTGAAACAGACCATACATTGCATTGTAAGTAGTCATCTAAGTTGCAACATAAAAGACATGTTACAAAAGGTTTGAAAATTAATATCATAGAAGGAACAATATAGAAAGAATGTCTGCTGGTAGAGAGCTACTGTTGCAGATCTTAAGGACATAAGAATTAAATATCTTGTAGCTTATGTAAAGAACACACTAAAAATTATGGTATGCAAGTTTCCATCATGATTTGAGTAAATCAGTTCTGATGATTTTTCCAGCTCTCAACATTAATGTGCTCAAAACACAACATCATTTATAGTTTAAAAGCATTGAGGACATTCCTCAAATCATGAGCTATCTCTCCACCCTGGATACCACCAACATCTCCATTACCCCTACACTAAGAGTATCTCTTAGATCCAATAACTCGAGTGTTCCTGTGACACATTGGGGGTTCATACTCTTGGGCTAGGTTGTGAGTGAATATTTGTCCTCTGAGCCAACTAAGTTTGACCTTCTTCACAACCAACCATCAGACAATTTCAACTCTGAAGCACAGCCATGATGTTGAGCAGTTCTCTACTACTCATACTCTTCCAAGGCTGGGGAAGAAAACATTATTTTCTTCTCTTTCCTCTTGTTACTCTCTTTTACCCCAAACTTCTCGAACACTTACAATCTCTCTCCAAATAGTGTTGGCTTTTACAAAAGTCTAGAAAATTTTTAGAATTATAGATCTTGAATTATTAAAGGGCCCCATTAGCTGCTTAAAAGGAAGGGAGTGCTTAGAAGATGGAGAGATGGTACAAACCAGTTACAAATTATTGTGCAGCATCCTCACCGGAAGTTCATAGCTTCAGCCAGGGAATTCCTGGGTAATTTTCAGGTAATTGCAACAAAAGCCAAGAAATGTGCATGCCAGCACTGTGTACTGTTGGAATTCCTGGATTCTAACATGTACCATGCATGAAATATACTTTTTCACAGATTATACATCTGTCCAAGTCACAGAATATACCATAGGACCAACATGTTCATCATTGAAAGTGCTAAATCATTAAAACATTTTTAGTGAAAGCTTCAAATCAAAGGGTACTTTCTGATGCATTGTACAAACATGAATTCTGTCTGTTAAGTCCCAGAAGTTTGTCTGCACTTGGCATCATTTTAGCTCCATAACCCTGGAGTAAAACAACCAAGAAAAAATGGTGCAGTGTGAGGAGGTTCTAGAGTGCCTGTTTATGAGTTTATTTATTCTGCAGAAATTTTACTGCTGCTCACACTGACTGCTTCTTTAGTGCCTTAAATCATGCAGCATAATCTGTGGACTCAAGATCAAAACAATAAACTTCACAAAATTTACAGGCTCAGGAGAACAACATTCAAAAGTGTCTTTTATTATGACCCTATCTTGACAATGTTTTCCTGACTTGCATTGTTTCTGAAATTCACAGGGGAGGTGCCAGGCAGTCTGCTATGTTGAGTGTATGCTCTATTCTCACTGTCAATCACTACAGATACTGAACGAAACAACTCAGATAGGAAAAGATAATATGAAGGGATCTCTAGGTGGGTGCTGAAAATAGCTCCACTCCATGTTAACAGACACATTTAGGAAAAGAAAATGTAGAGCCATTTAACCATAAGTGAGCTTTCTCACAGATACTTGCCCATCAGAAATATTACTGGTCCCCAGGGTTTTGATAGGTCACATGCATGGCTGAGTTATGTAACAATATAGTACAGGTATGGAGGAGGAGGAAGTGGGGGAATGTTTCCCAGATGTTAGATGTCTGTGAAGGAAAACTTTTCAAATTTCACTTCCCATACTGAGTTATTAATTAATCTTATCTATATATATATAGATAAGATTAATCACTTTTACATTGATGTGACATTAATTATATACAATACAACAGAAATAAAAAGAAAAATATACTCAATAAAAATAAATGCAAAAATATTTTTAATAATTTTCTTGGCTTTGGATTCAGGGAAATGAGTGTGAGTTCTGATGCTATTGATGATCTGTGTGAATCTGGGAAATGTGCAGGCTCTCCAAGCCTCATGGTGTTAGCCATTACTGCATGTGAGCTCACAAGGAATGGTGGAGATTATGAATGATGATGATGATGATGATGATGATGATGATGATGATGCAGATGATGATGACAACTATATTTAGGTTATCACTGACTCTCAGGAAGTAGAGAAACCCTGGCTGGACCAGCCTAAACACAGCCACAACTACCCAACCTAGTGTTTTTCCTGTCTCAGCCTGAAGAACTTTATTGAGAAGGAGTTCATTATCTCCCAAGTCTTTTGCTTTTTGATAAATTTTACAGATTGAGATACAGAGTAATTACTTTGATCTCTTCTTCATATGCATTGTTTCCAATAAATGCAAAACTTTAGGTTTGTGGGAGAAAATCAGGAAGATGCTTCCAGGTGCTTTAACTCTCTTAAAATAAAGTTAATACAGGAAGAAAATGCTTTAGTAAAACTATATTAATTTGCAGAGAATGGACATTCTTATGTTGAGTGTTTCATTTTATGAACACAGTATGTCTGTCCTTATATTTATTTAGATTTTAATTAGCATTTTGTAGTTTATGGCATAAAGGTCTTATATGTACTTTGTTAAATTTACACCTATTTTGTGGTGTTTTTTGCTTTTGGGGGAAATTTTTGGTGACTAGAGGGTTGTATTTTAATTTTTGTGTCTACATGTTCATGGCTGAAATATAGAAATAACCTTGATTTTTTTTGTATGTTGATCATGTGTCCTGAGACTTTACTGAACTGAGCTACTAGTTCTGGGAGAGTTATGTTGATGCAGTACTTTATACTTGTGCCATATGCAAATAGAGGTAGTATTTTTTTTCTTTCCAATATACCATTTCTTTTCTTGTTTTATTGTACTGCCTACAACTTCTGGAACTATACTGAAGACCAGTGTAAGAGCAGATATTGTTGCCTTCTTTTTTTCCTGATATGAGAAGAAAAGTATTCAGTCTTTCACTATAAACTGTGAGGTTAGCTAAAAGATTTTTTTGGTAGCTATATTATCAAGTTCACTATGTTGACTTCTATTCAGTTTGCTGAGTTTTGTTCTGCTTTTTATCAAAAGTGCATGTTGGATTTTGTAAAATGCTCTTTATCATCAGTTAAGAAGATCATGTTATTTTCCTTATTTGGCCTGTTAATACGCAAAATTTACATTTTTAGCAAAAGTGTGTGAGTTCTCATATCTTTATCAACATTTGGTACTTTCATTCTTTTTAGTTTTAGCCAGGTTTATAGGTATATAGTTGCATCTCATTATGGTTCTTTCTTTAAAGATTTTACTTATTGATTTTACAGAGAGAGGAGGTGTGTTGAGCAAGACGTATCAACTCATAGTTGCTTCACTTTAGTTGTTCATTGATTGTTTCCCATATGTGCCTTGTCCGGGCAAGCCTAGGGGTTCAAACTGGCAACTTCAGCATTCCAGGTCAATGCTCTATCCACTACACCACCACAAGTCAGGTTCATTATGGTTTTTATTTGTATTTCCCTGATAACCAAGTGAAGATGACAACTTTTCTCATATGATTAATGGCCATTTAAATGCCCTATTTTGTGAAATGACCAATAAAGTTTTTTACTCATTTTTCCGTTGACTAATCTGTCTTTTATTTACCAAAAGAAAGGAGATTAGTTAGCTCATGCAAAATTTGTGGTGAATATGAACTTTTTAAAGTGGTAGACAATTAGATATATGGGGCTAGACCTCAGAAACAAGATCTCAGTTGCAAAAACCAAGATATGGAATTCAATGTATGGCACTCTGTAGCTTTTTTAAAGCCCAAGAGAATGTGGTGCCTTGTCAACCCAACTACATGTGGTGGTGTTAGTACCAGGTCTCTGGCTCAGCTCTCAGTAAGTTACAATAGAAACTCATTTAAGCATAATGACATCATACTCTCCATGAACTTGGGACAATTATCCATATAATTTAGTGATTTTTAATAGCCAAAGTTTCATCAAAATTTATTACTCCATCAGGGTCACCCTTGGCCTGAAGACAGACAACCAAGAAATGACCTGTAAAATGACATATTTTTAAACTAGAAAACCACATTAACAATAAAATTACTGACATCAGAAACTGGACTTTGTGATTTCATGTTTGTTGCTTAAACCTTAAAAAAGATCAGAATAGGCTACAAATATTTTTCTTTTATTAGCTTTTGGCCACAGGATGCATTCCAATCATTAACAAATAGGTTTTTTGTCAGAAAGATCTTCCTAGATGTCAAAAACAAATATAATTAAGTCTTTCCCTGGGTCTTCAGAAAGTAATTCAAAGTCTCCCATATTCTCAAAGAAAATAAAGACAATTCAGTCATTATAAATTCACTTTGCTTCAACTAATTTGTTTCTTAGAATTGAAAAACATTTAATGTGATAAGACAAAAGACTACAATTATTATAGGATATATTCTCTTTCTCTCTCTTTCTATATAAAATGAATTTAGAATACATAAATTCTCAACACTAACCTAATTATGGAGACATCTTCTCTGCTTAACTATCAAATACAGTAGTTGGAAAAATCTACATAAGTGGAGATTTAGTATATTCTGAACTAAAAGATATATTTTATAAGCATTATGACAATCTTACTTAAACATTTTCTTTATAAACTTTCAATACTTTTAATTGATTTAGGGAAATATTATGGTATAAGAAGAGGTATTGTAATACATGAAAACTATTCTTATGTAGGAGTCAAAAATCTTGGATTTAAGTCCAGTTCCATGATTTTTAAATTGAATGGCCCTTAAATAACTTATGTAAACTTAGAACCTCCATTTCCAAATCATATAATAAAGAAAATATTTTCTGCTGTGAAAAAATGCTATGAAGATAAAATAAACTATTGTCAAGTAAACCTTCTATAAACCCAGTAATTTTTGTCTCCCTATCAATATAGACCATTCTTTTGCTAGTATTTTCAATACTTCTTTATACTTCAAAGTACCTCTAAGACTCTGCTTAAATATAATCACGTCTGTTTAGCCTTCCCCAGCACCAAATAAATAGTTAAGTTACCACCTTCTCCATGTTTCCATAACATATTATCACTATTTATTATAACTAAGTTTATTACAGAAGTAGTAGAATTAGTAAAAAATAACAGTAATATAACAGTAACAATATTAGTAGCATGAGTAGCAGTAGTAGTAATTGCAGTTTACTAAGTGTATCTGAGACAATGCACCAGTTACACATTTCAGTTCCACAGTGTGATAAAGATAGTGTGTTTCTGTATAAGGAAGCAAGTTTTGAAGAGATTAACAAACATCCGAGGCCCACAGCTCTTAATCTCATGTATCAGTTGCCTGCCTCCATATAACAACTCACCAGAACCAGTAGTGGGGATTCAGCCAGTTTGCACCAGTTTGGCAGAACCAATAACCTAATTTCTTGTTTAGTTTGGCAAACTGGTAGTTAAAATGGCACTTGTAATCAGGGTTCTCTCTAAGGTGGGCACCTGGGCAGCCACCCAATGTGGAAATCACAAATTTACATTTCTTATGCTTTTTAAATGTTTATTTGCTCAACAGCATATTCCAAACACCCATAGCAATGTTCATTCTGTCCATAGGTGAAAAAAATTGCAAGTGAGGACACCAAGAGAGAAGCAATTGAAAATATCTTAAATAACAGTTTTATTGTTTATTGTCAGATATTATTTAATTTTTTATTAATATTTTAAAATTCTTTTGTGTACCTCTTTTATTGTTCTTATTTAAGTATTAGATGCATGAAATGATAAACTACCTTTCAGTATATCGTTCTTTTTATATTTAAAATGGCCATTAGGGCAGAAATCTGGTTGTTAAATTATTTGAATCCCATTATTGACCACAACATTTAGAAGCTTAAACAATAACCTCTTTTTTAGCTTATGATTCTGTTGCCTGAATATTTTGCCTGGGATCTGGGAGATTTTTCTGGTTCCAGGAGGTTTCCTAAATCTGTGGTAAACTTCAGCTTGTCTGGGCAGGACTAAACCTGTTTATAAAAGTTGACTTTCAGTTGGGCCACCTCGGCTTTTCTCCATGGGAAGTTCACCCTGCAGGGTGTCAAGACATGGCTACACAGTGTGGACAGAGGACTAGAATGAGCAAGAAAAGAAGGATATAAGCCAGAAGCATACAAGATTCTGGAGACATAGACTTAGAAGCAGCACCTTATCATTTCTGCCACATTCTATTAGCTGAAGCCAGTCACAGGGTAAGTCCAAAATCAGAATGTGAAGGAATTAGATAGTTATAAGACAAAAAGCAGCCCTGGCCATTTGGTTCAATGGTAGTGTCAGCCCATCATGTGGATATCCTGGGTTCAATTACCAGACAGGGCACATAGAAGCACCCATCTGCTTTTCCACCTCTCCCCCTCTCATCTCTCTCTCTCTCTCTCTCTTTCCTTCCTGCAGCCAAGCTTGATTGGAGCAAGTTGACCCTGGTAGCTGAGGAGGCTCCATGGCCTCTGCCTCAAACTCTAAGAAGAGCTCGGCTGCTGAGCAATGGAGCAACACCCCAGATGGGCAGAGCATCACCTGCTAGTGGGCTTGCTGAGTGGAGCCCTGTTGGGGTGCATATGGGAATCTGTCTCTGCCTCCCCTCCTCTCATTGAAAAAAGGGGGGAAAAAAGAAAAGACAAGAAGCCTGTTCAAAGGGACATTAATTAGTACTATTAATACAATTAATCTACCACAACCTCTGTCATAGTGCTGCTTCCCTAATTCTTGATTTTGAGCCTTATTTGTATATTAGATTGGAGACCACTTCAGAAGCAAGGACCACATTATCAGATCCTAGCACAATAATTCCTTGCCTGGCCATTTATTTAATGTTTTAACTTCTGTATGCAAATGGAAAACTACAATATTTAATTCAACTTACAAGGATAATTAAAGAAAATATTTATAAATCTATTGATTTGATTTTTACTGATATACCAGGCAAATCTTTTTTCTTTCTTTTTTCTTCTTTTTGAAGTGAGAAAAGGGGAGATAGACAGACTCCCACATGCACCCCAACCACGATCCACCTGGCAATCTTCATCTAGGGCCATTGCTCTGCCCATCTGAAGCCATGCTGGTAACCAAGCTATTTTTAGCACCTGAGGAGGATGCTCCATGGAGCCATTCTCTGTGCCTGGGACAATGTGCTGGAACCCATCAAGTCATGGCTACATGAGGAAAAGAGAGAGAGAGAAAGGGGAAAGGAGGAGTAGAGAAGCAGATGGTTGCTTCTCCTGCATGCCCTGACCAGGAATTGAATCCAAGACATCCACAAACTGGGCCAATACTCTACTGCTGAGCCAACTGGCCAGGGCCTAGGCAAATCTTTTTAAAGATGACTTCTGGCTCTGGCTTTTTGGCTCAGTGGATAGAGCATTGGCCTGGTATATGGACATTCCAGGCTCTATTCCTGGTCAGGGCACACAAGAGAAGCAACCATCTGATTCTCCTCCTAACACACACACTCTCTCCCCATTTTCTCCCTCTTCCCTTCCCACAGCCAGTGGTTCAATTGGTTTGAGTGTGGCTCCGGGTGCTGACGATAGCTCAGTTAAAGCGCATCAGCCTCAGGTGCTAAAAACAGCTCTGTACTCAAGCTTCAGCTCCAGATGGACTTGCCAGGTGGATCCAGTTGAGGTGCATATGGGAGTCTGCCTTACTATCTCCCCTCCTCTCACAAGAAAAAAAAGGAGAGAAAGAAAGAAATTAAGAAAGAGAGAGAGAGAGAGAGAGAGAGAGAGAGAGAGATGGAAAAGTATGTAGATTTCAAACACATTTAGTGAGAATCTGTGTATAGAATGTCATCAGGTATATATTATAGCAAATGATGGGCATTTTTTCTAATTGACAGATTTTGTATTTTATTCAGAGTAATAAATGAATGGACATAACTAAATTTTAGTAAATAATTGGGAACCTCCACATATGCTCAGGATATTTTGTAGAAGAAATAATTCACGTTAAAAACATTTCCTCCCTAATATTTATACTTTTGCTTTTTTGTTTGTAAAATGTAAATACAGCAACAAGCATTTGTAAAGAATGATTTAACCAAATTTGAGAAAACAAATTGTGCTCCAAAATATCACTCCAGCTACTCAAAGAACATACAGCAAACTTCACTCAATCCTAACTGAAACATTTTTAAAAATATTCTATGGTGGAAAAAGACTAAAATAAAATAAAAAAGTCTTAAGCATAACTTTGCCTTCTGTTGCATTGACTCTTTATTTACACTCTTACAAGGAAGCCTGCAGTCTCTCTCCAGGTTTGCTTCTAACATCACAGTCTTACCTTTCCTCTGAAGACTCCCCAAAGTCTCTTTAAATGGAAGATAAAATTATTATTAACTTCAGAGCTTGTAGTAAACTTTGGCCTCTTTCATTGCATTATCGTTAATTGGCAGCACCTCCTCCTCCCCCATATTCTTCCTGTCCCACGGTCTTGCTGCCTTTGGTGTGCTATCTCTCTGTTGTTTCTTTGGTTTTTAACAGCAGAAGTGGCATTTAGTGACCTATCCTGGTATTGAGATTCAGTTACAGACTTTATTAAAGACAGGCTAATTAGAGAAGGACATGTGTTGGCTCAGAATTAATAAAAGGAAGTGCCAGAATCAAAGCAGGGCATTGATGGTCTGAAGCTCTGAAAATCACACTTTGGAAGTCTAAGTTATGATTATTGACCTAGTTATGCATTAGTAGTACTTTCGTACCTGAAGTCAGTGACTAGATCCATTTTAATCAGTGCTGTCTATTGTGTGTGTGTGTTGCATGCATATGCACATGTGTGCATGTATATGTTGGAGTTTGATTTCTCCTTTGAAAAATATTGTATTTGAGTGAACATGATAAACATGAGAAGACTTCATAAGTAGAAAGCACCAAAAATACTAAGATCAAGGGAACATTAGACTGCTTGCTAACAGACTCCTTATTTTGATTCAATTAACCCAATTATTTTAAATACTAAAGACTCTTTAATTTACAAGTCTTTCTAAGACTAGAAATGCCTGACAAGCATTCTTCCTGCCATCTCTCCTTTATAATCACCACCTACCCTATGTTTTCCTACACCTTACTTTTTTACATCAAGTCATAGAACCTGCCTATCAATGCCTGGGATATCTCTCAGATATTCTGATTTAATAAGTCTGAGTGGGGCCAAGAAGTTTGCTTTTTTAGCAAGATCCTAGGTAATGCTGCTGCCGCTGGTCTGAAAACCATATTTTGAGTTGCAAGGTGATAGAAGCTTCGTTCAAACAAATCAACAAACTAAGGTCTATTCCTTCCCCTCTGTTTCCCAGGTTTTATTGTGAAGAGGCTTTATACTTCCAGATGAAGTGTAAGAACATTGCAATTATTCCCCAACCACTAGGGTGATATTTCTGACATTTCAAAGTTTTCATAAATGATAGGGAAGCTTAAGAACTTAAAAATAAGGTAGAGTGCAGAGGGAAAGATAGAAATTAAAAAGATAAAAATATGTACATTTATAATGTTATCCCATTCCTATAAAGGAGGAAAAAGGAACAGCAGAGTAAATAAGAAAATAAATTGTATCCATATATCTTAGTTGGTCATAATGGCCTTTATAAAATAAGTTCCAGTTATCTTTTTCTCAAGATGACCTCTTGTGATGTTGATAATATTTTTAAATTGATGTGATGGTGCTACTAAGGAAGGAAGATAGGGAAGTGGAATTTTTTTTTAGGAAAAAAGTTCTAGAACTCACTCTCCCCTCTAATGCATGGATCTATACACTCTTTGGGAGCTCAGTGTTTCTACACCTTCTGAATGGAAAATAAAGTTACTGTTTTGGAATTTGCCTGTGCTTTTCTGTATTGATTGCATCAAATCACTACAGGTTAGATTCAGACTTGCTAAGACTTTGCTTATGCACTTTCAGAAAGTATAGTCTTTGAGCACCAGGACATAATAAACTGGTTTTCACAGGAGACTTTGTTCTCTTATGGTATAGTCTGTATCAGGCAGCCTGATAGGTAAAACATCTGTGAAATGATACAACTATAGGCAGGTGTTCTGTGCCCATGTTGTCCATAGTAGGAGTATTACCTCTT
Source organism: Saccopteryx bilineata (assembly GCF_036850765.1). Classification (NCBI taxonomy): domain Eukaryota; kingdom Metazoa; phylum Chordata; class Mammalia; order Chiroptera; family Emballonuridae; genus Saccopteryx; species Saccopteryx bilineata. The sequence continues at coordinate 83,893,124 of NC_089498.1, read as the reverse complement.
TAATTGTTCAGTTCTGGACATTTAAAGTTCCCAGAAGTGAGAAGGAATATTTGCTGTTTTCAGTTGGTCATTATTTTTTTAAATATTTTCTTCCACATTCTTTCCTTCCCTTTTCTCCCTGAAACAAGCTTACATGTATGAGAGAACATCTGATATTGACCCACAAGTACCTGAATCTTGACTTCTTTTATTCAGTCATTTTGGTTCCCTGTTCTTCAGGTTGGATAATAATTATTAATGACCTATCTTTACAGTCATGGGTTCATTCTTCTGTCACCTCCATTCTGTGTTAAGCCTATCTAGTGAATTTCTAATTCACATGCTACATTGTTCAGCTATAGAAATTACATGTGATTGTTTTATAGCTTATATTTCTTTGATTCTGTTTGAATATGTGTTTTCTTTTACATCATTGATTACCTAGCTTTAAATCTTTTTTTGCTGATTCCATGGAGTCATCTCAGTTGGATTCTGTTGAATGATTCTTTTCTTCCCTCTATCTTAACATTGGTTTACATTTTTTTACTTCTTTGTAAGTGTGGGTCATGTCCTAGACATTGGGAATATTTTGTTGTAGAGACTGATTTCTGGTAAATTCCTCAAAACATGTTATTTTTGTTTGTTTATTTTAGCAGGAATTAACAGCTCAAATTTTATTTGTTTTTTATGCATCATTGGGCTGTTTGCAATCTGTCCTGGCATCCAAAGTCCTGTGTCAGGCAGAGATTTGGGCAGAATGAACACAGCATTTGAGCCTGCCCCCTTCTTCTTTTCCTTAACTTCACTTTCCAGCTGCTACTGTGTTGCTCTAATTTCTGTCCTCTGGAAAGACTTTTAGGGTTTTAGCTATCTCATGCTGCTCCAAATGTGGACAACTTTCAGGCTAAAAGTTATATTATATATGTACATGCAGTACCATGTCACCTGAAATAATGACAGTTTTACCTCTTCCTTTCCAATTTGGGTGTCTTTTATTTCTTCTTGTCTGATTGTTATGTCTAGGACTTCTAATATTATATTGAATAAGAATAGTGATAGCAGACATCCCTGCTTGTTATTGATCTTAAGAGAAACACTTATAGTTTCTGTCTGTTGAGTATGATATTGGTTGTGGGTTTGTCATAAATGGACTTTATTTCATAGAGATATGTTCCCTCTATTCCCACTTAGCTGAGTTTTTAATATAAATGGGTGCTGGATGTTATAAAATGTTTTTTGCATCTACTAATATGATGATATGATATTATTCTTCATTTTGTTTTTGTGGTACATCATTTTTTTTTATTTGTGGATGTTGTGCTAAGCCTTGCATCCCAAGAATAAATTCTACTTGATCATAGTGTATGACCTTCTTTCGGTTTGCTGGATTCAGTTTGTGAATATTTTGTTGAGAGTTTTAGCACTGATGTTCATCAAGGATATTGGCCTATAATTCTTTTTCTTTATAGTATCTTTATCTGATTTTGGAATTAGGATAATGCTGGCTTCGTAAAATGAACTTGAGAGTCTTCCTCTTGAATTGTTTGGACTATTTTGAGGATAGGTGATAATTCTTCATTGAATGTTTGGTAAAATTCACCTGGGAAGCCAACTGGTCCAGGACTTTTGCTAATTGGAGTTTTGTTGTTGTTTTACTGGTTCTTTTTTAATATTTATTTTTGTGTGTATTTTTCTGAAGTAAGAAGCAGGGAGACTGCCACATGCATCTGACTGGGATCCACCTGGCATGCCCACTAGGGGGTGATGCTCTGTCCATCTAGGGTGTTGCTCCACACCCTGTTGCAACTGGAGCCATTTCTCTTTTTAGTGCCTGAGGCAGAGGCCATGGAGCCATCCTCAGTGCCTGGGCCAACTTTGCTCCAATGAAGCCTTGGCTCTAGGAGAGGAAGAGGGAGATAGAGAGAAAGAAGAGGGGTAAGGGTAGAGAAGTAGATGGATGCTTCTCTGTGTGCCCTGGCCAGGAATCAAACCCAGTACCTCCATATGCTGGGATGAAGCTCTATCACTGAGCCAAACAGCCAGGTCCATGTTGTTTTACTGCTTTAATTTTACTAATTGTAATATATCTATTCTGATTCTTTGATTCTTCCTGATTAAGTTTTGGAAGTTGTATGTTTGTCAAATTTGTTGTCATTTAGTTGTTCATAATAGTTTCTTACAATCTTTTGTATTTCTTTGATATCTGTTGTTACTTCTCCTCTTTCATCTCTGATTTAATTTATTTTAGGTCCTCTTTTTTTCTTCATGAGTCTGGTTAAAAGTTTGTCAATCTTGTTTATATTTTTAAAGAACTAGTCTTAGTTTCATTGATTATTTTTGTATTTATTTAGTCTCTAGTTAATTTCTATTATCTTTATTATTTAATTTATTATTATTGTATAACTTTGGGCTTTGCTTGTTATTCTTTTACAAGTTACTTTAAGTGTATGATTAAATTGTTCACTTAAGGGAGACAAGATGGTGATGGAGTAGGTGGACATACCAACTTCCATCTCCCAGAACCAAAGTGGATTACAAACTAATTTTAAGAACCATCATCTGGAAAAACCAACTTTGGACTAAACTAAGAGGACTCTTCAACCAAGGAACACTGAAGAAGCCACACCAAGACTGGTAGGAAAAGTGGAAACACGGAGAGGGCTGCCCAGCTCCTCAAAGTGAATGGAAGCCGGGAGAGACTCGCGTGTCAGGAAGTGAGTATAGCAGAGAGGGGAGGGTCCTGAGTCCCAGGAACAAAGCCCCAGCCTGCAGCCCCAGAGCCTAGTAGAGGTGTATGGACAGTATTTAGCTGGAAACAAGACAGCATACTGTTTGTAAGAAAGAGACTGATTTCTCAAACCCAGGATTCTTCTTAAAGGGACCACGCAGAAAACCTCTCTCACAACCACTCACCCGGGACTCTGGGGGATGGGGAGAGAGGAAAGGACTGGAGTAGCAGGAAGAGAGTGTAATCTAGGAGGCATAGGGAGAAACATTTTGAGAGACAGCCACCCTAACCCCAGGGCTGAGTCACTTCCAAAATCTGAAGTAAATATTTCCCCCGGAAACAGCAATACCAGCAAAAGGAAGCAAGATACCAGCCAAACAAGCTCTCCTGCACACTCAGAGCAGAGTTGCTTAGAAGGAGGGAGCTTCTGGGACTACAGTAGTGAGTGTTAGGGTCTGAGCTGCAGCGCCCCCAACCACATGGCTGATGGCTCGCCCAAGGGTGGGTGGCAGCAGGACATGGAAGCGTGGTTCTGTCAGCAAGGGCAGAAGCCAGCTGGCCACCACTGAGGCCCAGGTGTGAGCTCAGTCTTGCCCAGCTGGGGAGGAGGGGATGTGCAAAAGTGGTCAAGCCCAATTGCAGGCCATCTGTAATCCAGCCTGCAGGGAAAGGGAAGGAGCCCCAAAAGGGGCAGAAACCCGCCCTTGAGCAAGCTTTGCTCCACCCACACAACCAAGGCTTGTGTCCTGACTTGGGAACTGGTTCCTCCCACGAGTTTGGAGCCAAAAGCCCAGAACAGGCAAAGTCCCACTAATGAGTGTGGGCATGCAATTCTGCCCCCCCTGTGGAGCCAAGGCTTGCAGCCATAACACAAGCGAGCTCCTCCTGTAAAGGCAGGGTGAAAGCCTGGAACCAGGCAGAGAACCGCAGCTGAGCAAAGGTGATCACCCCTGCTCTCAGGGTAGAGCATAATGCCACCTATGGGGGTGGGGTGAAGGCCAAGGCCACAGAGGCTTGTGCACCTGAGCACATCATCACAGCCACTCCTGTGAAAGAGATGCAAAGACCATTGCAACAGCCCCAGTGAGCAGGCACCGGCAACACTCATACCTGAATGCCCTAGGCAGTAACAGCAGAGGGGATGGTGGGCCTGCAGACAGGCCACACCTAGGGAACTAAGAGGACACACCCAGTGGACTCCAGTGGCCAAAACCTCCTTTTATACAGACAAAATGAGAAAGCAGAGAAATGCAACACAAAAGAATCCAAAAAAATCCCCAGAAAAGAACCTGAATGAGTCAGATATAACCAAATTACCAGAAGCAGAGCTTAAAATAACACTTGTTAGAATGCTTAAAGATATTAGAACAATAATAGATAGTCATTATGAACACCTAAATAAAGAAATAGCAAATATAAAAAAGAACATTGAAATAACAAAAAAGAATCAGTCAGAAATGACCAATACAATATTAAAAATGAAGAACACAATGGAAAAAATTAAAACCAGGATGGATGAAGCTGAGAATCAAATCAGCAAGTTAGAGGACAAGATAAATAAAGGCATGTAAGCAGAGCAGAAAAAAGAAAAGAGACTCAAAAAGTCTGAGGAAACTCTAAGAGAACTCTGTGACAACATGAAGAGAAATAACATCCGCATCATACTGCTTCCTGAAGAAGAAGAGAAAGAACAAGGGATAGAGACTTTGTACAAACATGTCATAGCTGAAAACTTCCCTCAATTAAGGCAGAAAAACATCTCAAAAGTTCAATAAGCACAGAGAACTCCATTAAAGAGAAACCCAAAAAAATCTACACCAAGACACATCATAATTAAAATACCAAAGCTAAGTGATAAAGAGAAAATATTAAAAGCTGCTAGAGAAAAAAGAAATATCACCTACAAAGGAGCCCCCATAAGGATAACTTCTGACTTCTCAACAGAAACACTTGAGGCCAGAAGGGAATGGCAAGAAATATTCAAAGTAATGCAGAACAAGAACCTACAACCAAGACTACTTTATCCAGCAAAGCTATCAATTAAAATTGAAGGAGAAATAAAAAGTTTTACAGACAAAAAGAACTCAAGGAATTCACTACAACCAAACCAAGGCTGCAAGAAATACTAAGGCTCCTGTTGTAAACAGATCAAAGGAGAAAAAGTATATAGCAAAAGAGGAATACAGTTTTAAAAAATAAAATGGCAATAAACAATTACATATCAATAATAAACTTAAACGTAAATGGATTAAATGATCCAATCAAAAGACACAGGGTATCTGCGTGGATAAGAAAACAGGACCCATACATATGCTGTCTACAAGAGACACAACTTAAAACAAAAGATGCACATAGACTGAAGGTAAATGGATGGAAAAAATAACACAAATGGAAATTAAAAAAAGCTGGGGTAGCAATACTTATATCAGACAAAATGAACTTTAAAACAAAGACTATAATAAGAGATAAAGAAAGTCACTACATAATGATAAAGGGAGCAATCCAAAAGGAAGATATAACCGTTATAAATATCTATGCACCTAATATAGGAGCACTTAAATATATAAAGCAGACGTTGATAGATTTAAAGGGCGAGATCAACAGCAATACTATAATAGTTGGGGATTTCAATTCTCCACTAACATTACTAAATAGATCCTCAAGAAAGAAAATTAACAAAGAAACAGCAGACTTAAAGGACACACTAGATCAACTTGATTTAATAAATATCTTCAGAATCTTTCACCCTAAAGCAGCAGAATATACATTCTTTTCAAGTGCTCATGGTACATTCTCTAGGATAGACCACACGTTAGGGCACAAAAGCGGCCTCAACAAAATTTAAGAAGATTGAAATCATATCGAGCACTTTCTCTGATCACAATGGCATTAAACTAGAAATCAACCACAACAGAAAAATTGAAAAATACTCAAACACTTGGAAACTAAATAGCATGTTATTAAATAATAAATGGGTTAACAATGAGATCAAAGAAGAAATTTTAAAATTCCTAGAAACAAACGATAATGAGTATACACCAACTAAAAATTTATGGGACACAGCAAAAACAGTCCTGAGAGGGAAGTTCATAGCATTACAGGCATACCTCAAGAAGCTAGAAAAAGCTCAAATAAACAACTTGACCCTGAATCTAAAAGAACTAGAAAAAAAACAGTAAGTAAAGCCCAGAGCTAGTAGAAGGAAGAAAATAATAAAGATCAAAGCAGAAATAAATGATATAGAGGCTAAAGAAACGGTACAGAGGATCAATGAAACCAGGAGCTGGTTCTTTGAAAAGGTAAACAAGATCGGTGAACCTTTAACCAGACTCACCAAGAAAAAAAGAGAGAGGACTCATATAAATAAAATTAGAAATGATAGTGGAGAAATAACAACTGACACAACAGAAATACAAAATATTGTAAGAAAATACTATGAAGAACTATACGCCAAAAAACTAGACAACCTAGATGAAATGGACAAATTCTTTGAAACATACAATCTTCCAAAGATAAACTGGAAGAATCAGAAACTTAAACAGACTGATTACAACAAATGAAATTAAAACAGTTATCAAAAAACTCCCCAAAAAGAAAAGTCCTGGGCCTGATGGCATCACAAGTGAATTCTACCAAATATTCAAAGAGAACTAACTCCTATCCTTCTCAAGCTATTTCAAAAAATTCAAGAGGAAGGAGGACTTCCAAGCTCCTTTTATGAGCAAGCATAATTCTGATTCCAAAACCAGGCAAAGACAACACAAAGAAAAAAATTATAGGCCAATATCCCTGATGAATTTAGATGCTAAAATCCTCAACAAAATATTAGCAAACTAGATCCAGCAATATATGAAAAAAATCATACATCATGATCAAGTAAGATTTATTCTTGAAATGCAAGGCTGGTACAATCAATGTGATTCATCACATAAACAAAAGGAAGGAGAAAAACCACATGATAATTTCAATAGATGAAGAAAAAGCATTTGATAAAATCCAGCACCCATTCATGATCAAAACTCTCAGCAAAGTGGGAATACAGAGAATATACCTCAACATGATAAAGGCCATCTATGACAAACCCACAGCCAACATCATATTCAATGGGCAAAAATTAAAAGCAATCCCTTTAAGATCAGGAACAAGGCAGGGGTGCCCCCTTTCACCACTCTTATTCAACATAGTCCTGAAAGTCCTAGCCACAGCAATCAGAGAAGAAAAAGAAATAAAAGCATCCAAATTGGAAAAGAAGAAGTAAAACTATCATTATTTGCAGATGATATGATATTGTATATAGAAAACCCTAAAGTCTCAGTCAAAAAACTACTAGACCTGATAAATGAATTTAGCAAGGTGGCAGGATATAAAATTAATAGTCAGAAATCAGAGGCATTTTTATACACTAACCATAAACTGTCAGAAAGAGAAATTAAGGAAGTAATCCCCTTTTCTATTGCAACCAAAAAAATAAAGTATCAAGGAATAAATTTAACCAGGGAGATTAAAGACTTGTTCTCGGAAAATTATAAAACACTGATAAAAGAAATCAGGGAAGATACAAACAAGTGGAAGCATATACCATGCTCATGGTTATGAAGAATAAACATCATTAAAATGTCTATATTACCCAAAGTGATTTATAAATTCAATGCAATACCAATTAAAATACCAATGACTTACTTCAAAGATATAGAACACATATTCCAAAACTTTATATGGAACCAAAAAAACCCACAAATAGCCTCAGCAATCTTGAAAAGGAAGAATAAAGTGGGAGTTATCACACTTCCTGATATCAAATTATACTACAAGGCCACTGTATTCAAAACAGCCTGGTACTGGCATAAGAACAGGCATATAGATCAATGGAACAGAACAGAGAACCCAGAAATAAACCCACAGCTCTATGGTCAACTGGTATTTGACAAAGGAGGTAAGGGCATACAATGGAGTAAAGACAGCCTCTTTAATAAATGGTGTTGGGAAAATTGAATAGTTACCTGCAAAAAAATGAAACTAGACCACCAACTTACACCATTCACAAAAATAAACTCAAAATGGATAAAAGACTTAAATGTCAGCTGTGAAACCATAAGTATCTTAGAAGAAACATAGGCAGTAAGCTCTCTAACATCTCTCACAGCATTATATTTGACGATTTATCTCCATGGGCAAGTGAAATAAAAGACAGGATAAACAAATGGGACGACATTAAACTAAAAAGCTTTTGCACAGCTAAAGACAATAGGAACAGAATAAAAAGACAAACTACACAATGGGAGAATATATTTAACAATACGTCTGATAAGGGGTTAATAACTACAATTTATGAAGAACTTGTAAAACTCAATACCAGGAAGACAAACAATCCAATCAAAAAATGGCTAAAAGAAATAAATAGACACTTCTCCAAAGAGGACATACAGATGGCCAATAGGCATATGAAAAAATGCTCAACATTACTAATCATTAGAGAAATGCAAATTAAAACCACAATGAGATATCACCTCACACCAGTCAGAATGGCGCTCATCAACAAAACAACACAGAATAAGTGCTGGCGAGGATGTGGAGAAAAGGGAACCTCCTGCACTGCTGTTGGGAATGCAAACTGGTGCAGCCACTGTGGAAAACAGTATGGAGAATCCTCAAGAAATTAAAAATAAAACTGCCTTTTGACCCAGCTATACCACTTTTAGGAATGTACCCCCAAATCACCATAGCACTGTTTGAAAAGAAGAAAGGCACCCTCATGTTTATGGCAGCATTGTTCACAATAGTGAAGATCTGGAAACAGCCCAATTGTTTGTCAGTGGACAAGTGGATTAAAAAGCTTTGGTACATATATACTATGGAATACTACTCAGCCATAAGAAATGATGACATTGGATCATTTACAACAACATGGATGGACCTTGATAAGATTATACTGGGCAAAATATGTAAATCAGAAAAACCTAAGAACTGTATGATTCATACATAGGTGGGACATAAAAATGAGACTCAGAGACATGGACAACAGTGTGGGGGTTACAGGGTGGAGGGGAGTAGAGGGAGGGTGTTCGGGGAGGGGAGGGGCACAAAGAAAACCAGTTAGAAGGTGACGGAAGACAGTTGGACTTTGGGTAATGGGAATGCAGCATAATCAAATGTCAAAATAACATAGAGATATTTTCTCTGAACATATGTACCCTGATTTATCAATGTCACCCCATTAAAATAAAAAAATATATATGCAAATTAAAAAATTGTTCACTTAAGGTTTTTTGTTGTTGTTGTTTCTTGTGGTAGGCCTGCAATACTATAAATTTCCCTTTTAGGACTGCTTTAGCTGAGTCCCAGAGACTTGGGGTTGTTATGTTCTCCTTTTCATTTGTTTTAAGGTATCTTTTGATTTGTTCTTGATATCATTGTTAACGCACTCATTATTTAGTAACATGTTGTTTACCCTCCTGGTCTTTGTGTTCTTTTTGTGTTTTTTTTTCTTGTGATTGAGTTTCTGTTTCACACTATCAGAGAAGATGCTTGGTATTATTTTAATCTTCTTAAATTTATTGAGATTTGTTTTGTGTCCTAACATGTAGTCTACCCTAGAAAATATTCCAAGTGCACTTAAAAATAATGTATATTCTCCTGCTTGAGGGTGGAATTCTCTGGAGATATTGATTAAATCCAGCTGATATATGTGCCATTTAAGGCCATCATTTCCTTGTTGATTTTCTGTCTGGAAGATCCATCTATTATTATTAATGGGCTGTTAAATCCCCCTACTATGACTGTATTGCCATTGATCTCTCCCTTTATGTCCATCTGGATTTGCTTTATATATTTAGGTGTTCTTATAATTATTATCCTGCTTTTTTTTTCTATTTGAATGCTGTGGAACATTTACACAATGGAATGTTACACAGCCATAAAAAAGAAGGAAACCTTACCTTTAGGACAGCACGGATGGACCTGGAGAACATTATGCTAAGTGAAATAAGACAGAGAAAAACAAGTACCATATGATTTTATTCATATGTGGAATTTAATGAACAAAATGAATGAGCAAGATAGAAACATACTCATACTTAGAAAGCAGGCTGACAGTGTATATAGGAGGGTTTGGTGAGGGAGGTGGAGGGAACAAAGAAGGACAAAGAAAAACTTCATGAATATGGACAACAGTGACAATTGCAAGGAAAGGAGGGAAGTGGAGAAGGGTATAGGAGGGATAAATGGCGATGGAGAAGGACATGATTTGGGGGGAGTGAACACACAATATGGTGTACAGATATGTGTTGTATAATTGGGCACTTGAAATCTGTATAATTATGTTAACCAGTATCACTCCAATAAAATTCAATGAAAAATAATAATTAATTGGGACAACAGGCATAAAATGGCATTATTTAGTATACACTGGTATATACTGTCACTAACTCTAAAAAGATATTCTTAGAAGGAGATTAAATTGGAGCATCAATTCCTTTCCTAATATTTCTTATTGATGTTATTGTGTCAGAAATGGGAGGCAGTTCAGTAATAAAGACCAGATTAAAAGAACCCTTCTAACCTAGCCTATTTCATATAACTACATTATAAAATTAAAAAAAGACAAATAGGCAATTCAGAGAGGACAATAATTATATTTTAAATAATTCCTCAGGCTTAAGAATCTTGTATAGATGAAAGTTTTCAGCCCTTATTATTTACATGTGGAATTGACCAGAAGCAAGTAGAAGAGATGTTGGCTAAATGTTTAGAGATGATTTTGTCAAAGAGTCATGAATTAGCCAACGAAGAACTATGGTTTTCTATCTCTAATGGAACACTTAAATCCCCAGACCTGTATGCAAGATTATGATTACATGGATTTTATGATTTAGTTTTATTCATTTGTTTGACAGAGTTTTATTTTCAGATTTTTGATCAAACATAATTATAATTCTGTGCTAAATCCAATTAGTGAGAGTGAATATTTTTTATTATGGACAAAGATAAGACTTTGGAACAATTTAAATGTGATTGGTCACAAATATTCATTGTTCTATTTCTTAAAGTCCTATTTTTTTTCTCAACTATTTACATGTTTGACAGTAATGAGGACAATGCTATAGTTGATTTACATTAAAGTGCACTGATTTGTTATATTGCCTGACCTATGACACAGTTTCTTTTCTTGTAATGCATGCAATTTCCAATAAGAAGTCAAATCATTTAACATTTTCTTTGTCAAAACAATATAATTAAGACTTCCAGAAATGTAGAAAATAAGCATGCAATCAATATACTACATTCATTTCCACATACCACAGGATATTCAATAAAATCCCTTGGAAAGTATAGGATAGTAGAGAGTGCTTCCATTTTGATGACTCTACTAACAGAGTTCCTTATGATGTGAGCTTCACAAATAAGGTATGAGGCATGTTAATGGATATTACTAATAGATTTAAATAGATTTGAAGCAAACTGGTACATTCCATTCTAAATTCTCATCATTCCTTCACTCTCCTGAAATGGAGAACGTACAAGTAAGAACAGGACAAAAAGCTACCATTTTATCAACCAGTACTCATCAAAGATTACCTGAAAATAAAAAATTTCAACTTTTGTTCTCATTTTGTGTATTGATTTTGTATACTTGCCACATCAGAAAGGCAGAATGTAAGTTGTGAATGAAAAAAGGGTCAAGTACTAAACCTGAAAGCTCAGGAGTGGCCAGCATGGCAGACCCCACAAACTCAGACTGAAAGTCACACATAGGATGGGCTGGACATAACAATCCTTTGCTAAAAGTAAGTCATGGTGGACAGTCACAAGTTGGGCTTCCTTAACAAAATCAATCTTTACTTTAAGTGAACCTGTCTATTGTCTTTTTGGATCTATGATAATAGACTTTTGGAATGTCAGAGTGATCTTTTTTCCAGATCTGTCAGGGTACAGTCCTCCACCAGAGTAGGAGATCACAGAACCCCTCATTTTTATCTTGTTCCCTGAATACCATCTCTATGTGCTGTAAATGTTCATTGTTAACTACCCTGTACCCACCAATGTAAAAGAAGTGTCTGCCTTGTCTTTTCACCCTGTCCAGTCTCAGAGATTCCCCTGCTTTGCTTTCTCCCACCTCCCAAATCTATCACGAATGGATTTAATGAAAGCCCCTTATATCTCCTCCTTTGATCCTAATGCATAAAATAAGCTATCAAAACTGCCATTATCTAGAGCATTTTCTCAATCCACTGACATTTTGCTTCCTGGCAGTTGTCATCAGTTTGGCTCAAACTCATAAAATCTTTCTAAAGGTTTGGACATTTCTTAGGTCAACGAAGTGAAGAGCCCCCCCTTTTTCAGTGAGAGAGACAGAGACAGAGAGAGGTACAGAGAGGGACAGACAGGCAGGAAGGGAGAGAGATGAGAAGCATCAATTCTCTGTTGCAGCACCTTAGTTGTTCATTGATTGCTTTCTCATATGTGCCTTGATTGGGGGGCTACAGCAGACAAGTGACCCCTTGCTCAAACCAATGACCTTGGGCTCAAGCCAGCAATATTGGGTTTCAAGCTAGTGACCTTTAGGCTCAAGCCAGTGACCATGGGGTCATGTCTATGATCTCATGCTCAAGCCAACAACCCCACCTTCAATCTGGTGAGCCTGCACTCAAGCCAGTGACCTCGGAGTTTTGAGCCTGGGTCCTCTGCATCCTAGTATGACACTTTATCCACTGTGCTATCACCTGGCAGGCAAAGTGAAGAGTGCCCCCTTTTTTAAATTAAAGAACAAACTGAGTTATGCTACCTGAGCTGCAGAATCAGTCAATATACTTTTTTTTCTGAGAAGTTGGTATAATCTTCTTTATATTTAGTCCAAATTTCATTAAATTAAGTTGACATTATATAGGAACAGATGATACTTTCTATTAATACAATAATATGGTATCACCAAAAGAAGAAAATATTTATAATATATATATATATATATATATATATATATATATATATATATATCCAGAGCCATATATATTAGAGGCCATAAACAAAGAACACCTAATAATTTTGATAGACATATAATTTTGATAGACTTTTAGACAATAGCAATTGGAAAGCAAAACACTGAAAAAATAGAAGTCTGACTTTTTCATTTCCACATTTTTATGTAATTTTTATTTTCATGAGCACCATACATATTATTTATCTTTTAATACAGGTAGACTTATAATTGAGCTAAATTTTAAGGCCTTTAAATATAACTATTTATTTAAAAAAAAAAAACTTATAAAAGATAATCGAGAAAGTCACTAAATGTAGTCAAATTAGTATCAAGGTAATTCACTGAGAATTTTAAACTTGACCTCAAATTTTTGTGAGTGCATATTTTTACATGATCAGAAATCCACAAGAATATAGTGACAAAAGAATTAATGAGTGTTATTAACATATTAGGCTGCAAGTTTATACATAAATAGCTTTTAGGTAGATGTCACTATCTTTATAAGCAAGTTTCAGTCAGTTTTAGCCTATGCCCAGAATTTTCCTTCTATCTCTGATCTCTAGACAGACATCTGTATTCACTTGCATGTTCTGCTTTTCTATTTAGATATAGAGTAGGCATTTCAAATTCACCTTATTAAAAAAAACTTTTGATTATACTCTCTCTAATCTTAACACTGCTCCATTCCCAGTATCCCCCACTGTTTCAGTGTTCATCTAATCCTCTTGGCTCAAACATTAATTTATACCCTGCTCCAGCAAAATGGTGGGATCTTGATAACATTATATGGAGTGAAATAAATAAATCAGAAAAAAACAAGAACTACATGATTCCATACATTGGTGGAACATAAAAACGAGACTAAGAGACATGGACAAAAGAGTGGTGGTTACCAGGGGTGGGGGGAAGGAGGACGCAGGAGGGAGGGAGGGAGAGAGTCAGGGGGAGGGGGAGGGGCACAGAGAAAACTATATAGAGGGTGACGGAGGACAGTCTGACTCTGGGTGAGGGGTATGCAACATGATTTAATGACAAGATAACCTAGACATGTTATCTTTGAATATATGTACCCTGAATTATTAATGTCATCCCATTAACATTAATAAAAATTTATATTAAAAAAAAATTTATACCCTGCTCTACACTGCTCCCATGTTAAGCTAAACCACTGTCATTTCTCAAATAAACTAGGGCAATTGCCTCATAACTGTTCTCACTATTTTTATTCATACATCCCTACAGTCAACCTTCCTTAAAGCAATCCAAGTAAACATTTTGAAATCCTGACATAGGCAGAAAAAAAAAATACAATACCCTCCTCATGACCTACAAGATACCACACCCTGTGATCCCTGCCTAAAGTGTCTATTTGAGCTGGATAGTTTCCTGGATAAAGTTTTTGTGGCAACTTTGCAGACACAAATGGACCTACAACCAAAATTTGGTTTAGACATTGAGAATGATGACACCACACCCCCACACCAAGAGGGTATGAAAAGATTTACTATTTATAGAATAAGCCGGCTGGGCATACATAGCAGAACAAACTGCTCAATTTATTAAAAAAATGGCTTGAGAGAGAAAGAAAAGGAAACTTCTCACAGTGGCTAGGAGTTGGGGCCAAGATGAAGGTTTATATGTGTAGTCAGGAAGTTGTATGGTTTGAACGTCCTACTCAGAGAGGCTGCATATACTGTTCTGTCTAGGACACTCTCACATGTGAGGATACATATTTTAGGTTTTGCCAGACATATGGAATGTTGGCAAGAGGCAATGGCTGGAAGGTATTTCCCAGATCATATCATAATGGACCATGGAATCCAAGTGAATAGTGGCAAAAGAAAGCCAGGGGATTTAACAGGTTGTAATAAAGAAGTGGAGTCATTGAATGGACATCTCAATGAGGCGGAAGTAGAGAGTATTTGAGCAAGGGAGCTAGAGGAATAGAAGTATGAAACCTAAGAAAAGGCTATTAAAAAAATGGCTGTAATGCAATGAGAAAATTTGATGGTGAGAAGATCAAGTTTCAAAAAAACTTGAGCACATTGTTAGATATTTCATCTTCTTAGATGATATAGTCACTGACAATAAAGGTAGAAGCTATGATAGAGAGAAATACTTTGAACAAGACATGAAATCCTCAATTAATGAAGAAAATTAATCAGAGGTCGGCCATTCAATAGAGATGGAAGAGAATGCTGGGCTTCAAACTAGATGCTGTTGCCACCAGAGGTTTCAGAAACTATTGATGGACTCAACCAGAATGGATTTTATTTTTATCAGGAAAGATTAGTGGGTATATTTCTGGGAAAATATACACGATTTTAAGACAAGCTTTTAGAAGTTATAATATATCATCATCACGCAGAGGTAGTAACCATTATTGCCAGGGCTCAGCTTCTCTGAGAACAGGAATATCAATTTATATAGCAAAGGGACAGGGACTCAAAGATTAAGAAACTTGAAAATGGTGACCCAACTAACAAAGGCTCAAAGGGAATCCTCCTGGCTTCCTGGCTCTGAGTTTCCCTAATAACTGGCTGTCCTCTGCCCTTCCATAGCAATTAGCACATGATTATTTGTCAGCCACGACTCATATAAACACAAACAAAAATCACAGTTCTACATGCCTTTTAATTCTATTTGTTATGAAAATATTATGCTTATAAAAGTTTATGTTCTAATAATAGAATAATACTATGTTCACCCTTCACCAAACTTATGAAATAAAACATGTCAATCCCTTTGAAACTTAAATCCCATTCATTCTCCCACCAAGATAACTACATCCTGATCTTCTTATAATTCATCTACTCCATATTTATGTAGTTTTATAATATAGTAAAATGTCCCTAAATAATACATTATTTACTTTTCTTTATTTTAAAATTTTACATAAATTAAATTATTCTTTGTATCCCATCCAATAGAAAAAACCTTTTTAATTCAATGTTGATGTTTGAAATTCATTTCTATTGGTGCATGTTGCTCTGGTTCGCTCATTTTCACTGTTGCAAAAAAGATGAATAAATGGAATATCATATAATATAATATATTCCACAGCCAAAACATATTTTCTCTCATTAATACTTGAATTTCTCATTCCTAAAGTAACTCCTCACATAGGGAAACTATTCAGCATAATTACTGAATTTAATAAAATAATAGACCATATACCTTCTGGCATTTACTCACATGCCCGGCCTCTCTTCTAACCTGCACAGATTGTGAACAAGCCCATGTCAAAACAGGTTTAAGTTCCCAACAAAAGATTGCAATTATGGGTTACTGAGCTCCAGTGGGAGAAATAAAAGGTTTACTCTCATCCAAACATGATTTCCTTCAGCCAGCTCCTCGAAAGATAACCTTCAAGTCTCTAAGGGGAAACTGTCCTAAAGGACCCTCAACAGGACTGGAAAATTTACACTCAGGTTTAATGCTTTAGCTCTCGGCTCAGGAGATCAGAATTTCAAATCCCAGGGATGCCTTTAGACATATAAATATTATTTTTCTACTCATTAACAAAGCAAAGGAGAAAAGAGATAAACTCTAAATTGACTCCACTTAATGGGCTGCCACCTCAACACAGTGAATGATAAGGCAAACCCCCACAAGTCAGTACTGAATGAATGAAGAGCAGCAGCTGGTAAAAGATTACAAGCAATCTTCATGAGATTTACAGTAAGCTAGTGAGCTACAACACGACACAGGCTAAAAGGGAACTTAAATGAGGCTGTATATCAATGGAGATTTTGTTCTCAGCAGCTATGAACTTCAAGATGATTAACAATACAAGATATGTATATTCCAGGGACTCGTGCAATACTCTAGGACAAAGTTATCAACAAGCAAAAGATAGGGCCAGTTAAAATGAGTGGGACTGGGAAGAATGTTCATTGTCAATGTGTAGCAGAGAAACTGATTCAATTACAAAACCAATGGGAATGAGTTGAGCAAAGGCCTTTTCTCATTCTCAGGTTTATACCCACTCCCCTTGCCCAGTCTACAGAATCAAATATAACCAAAGATCAGCACTGAACTTCCATGTTATTCCCCCAACCAGACCTGGCCAATGGTGCCTGCAGAATGCCCTGCCTTACACACATGCACCACATCAACCCCCAGCCAGACTCCAGCAGTCCACACTGGCAACTTCTGGGATGCCAACTCCCTGGATGTTACTCAAGTCATATTTCTATATGTGTCTTTTTCTCAGGACACTGTATTCTCCTGCATTAAGACTTCCTAACACTCAACTTGAACTGTTGTCAGATAATAAGCTTTGTCTGCCAACAAGACTTCTTCCAGGCACATCTAACTAGGTCTAGTCCCCTTCTGCTCACCTGACTTCCATGAAGGGGTTTCATTCCCTAGGTTAGTTCCTCTCCCTTCCTTCCTGCTGCAGTTCACTAGCAATTGAGATATAGAGCAAAGTGCCAATTTCGGCCCATACCTGGATCAAAACTGGCTATTTGCCTATTACTGCAAGCATTATAGGGAATCCAAAGATACTCTTTATCAGACTGTGGCTTCCATATTTTATTTAGGGCTTCCAGATCTATAACCCACATACTGAAAGACTGGCCAATCAATGACATAGTCAGGCCATACAAGCTAGATGACTGGTATAAGAAAAAAATATTCTGCTCTTCCAAAGCAAAGAAAATTATCTTACCTATGGTATTCTAACACAAACTTCTCCATTCTCCCATGGAGCCATGCCTAGCCTGTGCTCTGACCTAAGTTCTAACATGTCCCACTTCTTTCCTTTGAAGTTCCAACCACCTTCAAGAACCATCATACCCTGAAATAGGAACAAACTCAACTTGTGCCTAGACTTCTTAATCTCTTCTGTGTGCAGGGCTAATGCACCCAGGAAATGTTACCCTGACCCACTGGAGGTGAGTGTAGCTAAATATTATTTCATACCTGGAGTTTGGGGAGGGTATTCAGATCTTTTCTCCATATTGTCTGTCTGTAAAGATGCCAAGACAACAATAGATAAGATTTATCAAGTAAGTGAAGGTCCAGAGATACCTCTACCTGTACCTGCCTTTACATTACTGAAGGTGCCATCTTTCACTATTTGAGGTCCCTGAATCATCTGCTCCATAGCCCAGCATTTCTATATGTGTGGTCTCTGGACCACCTCCATCAGAACCAGCTGGACTGTTGGGATGCAGGTTCCCAGACATGCCCCACTCAGAGTGGACCTGGACTTCATTTATGTGCATTGCTCACAAGATATCCAGGGGATTCTGAGGCTTACTAAATGTTTAAAGTCACTTCCCAGACCTTCAGGAAGAGCCACAGCTAAGTACCAGGAAGCAGGTAGTTATGACCAAGTGGCAGTTTGTCAGAAGGCTAGAGTATAATTACTCATATTCTGGACCCTGAAGAGTCTAGTAGGAAACAGTATGTCTTCTAAAGAAGTTTGAGAGATGCTAAAATATTACTGCTGGTGTTCTACCTGGACTGGAAACAGGATCAGGTGCTGAGATAGACCAGGCAGATCCAGACCTCAGCTTGGATGTCTGTGTAGTGAAGGAAGGGCCTCACATGGGCTGGCAGGAATTCCTAGGTAATCAGAGTTCTCCTCTGAGTGGACAGGCTGCTCTCTTTATGGAGATATTTTATGCCCTGGGAGGGGCATGTCCATGCCTTTAAGGATCAGCCTTGATTCTCAAATCATATCAATTAACATATCCAGCCAGTCAGATACCTGGCACTGAGTGTGAAGTGGCTTTCCTAAAGCTTGATCTATGTTTTGATTCAGAAACAATGAAGGTCTTCAAAAGTAATCATATTGAGGTACTTTGAGACAAGTTCAGGGAACTAGAGACCTCTCAGATTTGCTGGAGGAAGGATCCTGTATTGACTTTTCTAAACCAACAACTTGGTCTCTATGCAGGCTTTAGGCAGATACTGAAGGTGTGGTCTCTGGCACTAGAGTCTGAGGGGCCCCAGACCTAACTGGAAACTTTGGGGTTGATCCTAGAGAGATCAGCTTTCCTGTAATTTCAGGTAACTCTGAGAGACAAGAGCATTTGCTATGTGGAGTGATCTATCAAGAGTTAGTTGCCAGGGTACCAGCTGAAAGTCTGAAGCAGAGTCGTTTTCCCTACTGGTGAAAGGGGCCAGACTACAGGAACAGTTAGAGAATAAAATAGTAAAGACAGTAGATACTCCTTTCAAAGAGGAGGCAAGTCAAGAAGAAGCCATGTAGAGCAGTGGTTCTAAATCCAATGATATAGACTCTACAGTCTTCAAACAACAGCAGGGTGGTTAATTCTTTCATGGACCAGTATGGGGCTACAGACAGACTGTTGCAAACCACTGGTTTAGAGCTTATTCTGCTATCAGAGTAGACTTTTAAAAGTCTATATATTTAAGTAATCTCTATGGATTAAGCCAGCTGATGGAGAGAGATCCATACAAGCTGGAAAGGATCAATAATAAAGGTGAGAAATATCTGAGTGTTGCACAGTCTATGTATAGAAGGCATTTTCTGGGCCTCGAAAGCACGAAATTGTCACTTTATTCACAGAAGTAGAATGAACGGCACTTCATGGGTTAGAGAAAAAGCCCAATAAGTATTTGGTTATAAAGGTCAGAGGCCTAAAAATAGTCTAAGGAGGTTAAAATGGAAAGAAAGTTTGTTCTTCATCTGTATGGCAATAAAGTAAGAAAATTCCTGCAGCCAGATGTACAGTGAGGTGTAGGAGTGGAGTGCTGGCAGAGAGACTGAGGTGGGATACAAGAGGAAAGCTGAAGGAGAGGAGACCGATTTCAGTAACAGCAAATGGACACGATATGATAGCAATAATGTTCACGTGCGTGTGTGTCTTAAAGTTTTGTGAGTTTCAGAGGGACATACAAATTAAGTGTAGATAAGAGAAAAGCAAGAAAGGCATATCAATAATAATTCCAAATAATATGAACCATAAAGAAGAGAAGAGTGGATTGGAAATGTAAATTATTTACTTGTTTGTAAAACCAGTACTTACTGAGTTCCTAACACATGTCAGGGACAGAGCTTGGAGCCAGCTACATATATATTATATATAATTATTATATATATTATATATATATAATGTGTGTGTGCATCATATTAGAATATGTATATCATACAAGGTGTATATGTTTTCTCTCATCTCACTATACCAATCTAGCTTATCCAAAAGTAATGAAATTAACATTTGCTTTCTAAGGCCTGTTAATATTCAAACGTTATTTTTTTTCTTTACCAATTACTAAATAATCATAATACATAGATGATTATTGAAATCAAGGGTCAGCAAGTGATGGTCCCTGGGTCAAACCTGGCTTACTATCTCTATTGTAATTATACTTCCTTTGGACACAGCCACACCCAGTTGTCTACATACTGTTTTATGGCTGCTTTGGTGAAACAATAGCAGTTGAACATTTCTGACAGAGATTGGATGGCCTGAAAAATCTAGCAGATATACTGTCTGCCCCTTTATAGACAAGTTTTCCTGTCCCATACATAAAGCACTATCACAGACATGTCTACATCTCAGACTCAGACAGCCTCTCCTCCCTCCCCTTCCACCAGGGTCAGCTTGGCTTCTGCTGCAGACCACCTATGTGCTACACTCATCTCCCTCTAAGCCTGTTTACAGAGTGGGACACAGTTACACTCATTTCTGGAAAGAAAAAATAAAGGCATTTTCTTTTTAAAAACTTTAAGGTCAATACTGAGAGAAAATAAATAGGAAATAAGAAATTAACATAAAGGAAAAGATACAAAGTTTAAGATACCCTATTTATTTTCCAAATAACATATTTAGATTTGTAGTAATATGTAATGTCAATAGAACTTTCTGGATTTTATGGCTCTATAAACAAGGAATCTGAACCATCATTGATCCCTGCTAAAATATTCACAGGAATAGAAAAATTACAAAATGGTCAACAGCCCAAAATTAAGTGAAAGATCCCACTTGTGTGTGAGAAATTTTGAGATAGTTGTCCTAGATAAAATAAAAGTGGAACGTTAACTACAGTAAAAAATAAACAACTCACTTTTGAAAGAAAATAAAATGCGGAGCTGTATCACAGAGAATAAACAGATATCATCAAACTCAGAATTGTATTTTGTGATGCAGAAGACCACAGAAAACCAAAAACCAATCACTTCCCTGGCATATCCTCATATTGCTGAGAATCAAGAACACTGATAAATGGAGCGGAAGACGGCGGACTGCCCCCGACTGACTGTGGCACCTGTGCCAACAAAGCCAGGATGAAATGTAACTTGTCCTTTGAAATAAAGAAGAGAGTAGGGAACTGATTCCATATCATAACATGGAGAAGTGGTGCCAGGAACATACAATGTGTCTGGAATGGAGGCAGGACAAAATAAAATCTATGTATAAAAAATTGAACCCCTAGCAGCAACTTCAATTAAAATACAAAATAAACTAACATACAAAATAAACAGTACCAAAGTAATGACCCATAAGGGCCTGCATCTTGCCCTAACTAATTCCTCACTTCACTGAAAATGCTGAATCAGAACTACAGAGAAGAGAAACAGAACACATGGAATTGACAACAGAGAGGGAGAAAAAAGCACATTACAAAACAAAAACATGAAAAGACAACACAATATTCCTGACTTGGTTTTTAAAAAAATGTCAACAAGACTTTCTTAAAAGAGTATTCAAAATTAGAAAATATAATACGAAAAAAGAGAATTCTAAAGCAATTTAACCTAGACATATTTTAGTTCATGTACCGTATTTCCCTAAGTATTAGATGCTCCCATGTATAAGACACACCTTAATTTTGGGGCCTGAAATTTGAAAAGAAATGTATTACTTAAAGTTATTGAACTCAAGTTTTATTATCATAAAATTTATACAACTCCTTATCTCTGTCAAAACTCTCATCCATTGGCTTGTCCTCATCTGTGTCTGATGACGAATCATTATCTTCAACAATGAGAGCAAAAACAAGTGCAAAAAAGTGGGAAATGCAAGTTAAAAAATCTAAAACCACTGTATAAGACACACCCAGATTTTAGACCCCAAATTTTTCAGGAAAAGGTGTGCCTTATACATGGGGAAATAGGGTGTATATTTTATCCACAGTTAAAAGAAACAACCAAAATGAGCACAACAGAATAAATGAAAAATTAACTGATAAATCAGCAGATTCAAGAATGGGAACTGAGAGGCAAGCAGAAGGAAACTAAATGTAATTTGTAATGTAAAGAATTTAAAATGAAATGAAATGACATGACTAAAACCTTCATTAAGAAAAGAGTGTGCACAGGCAAATATATCAGTTCACAGGTCTACAGTACACACTTGAGAAAGTCTTCCATAATTAGGGTTGAAATTTAAATATCATGCTTGCCTGGTGGAAGTCCTTAGGTCACAAGTACTTTCCTGTGAGAGGAGGGTTATGCCCTGACCTGGAGGTTTGGCCAGTGTACCTTGGCAGAAGCAGAGCAGGATGGCCAGCTCAGCGCCCACTGGCCTTGGAGATGGGCCTGGGGTGGAAGATGCTCTCAGGAAAGCATATTTCTGCTCTCTGCCCACAGAGTAAAAGTCAACAAGTATTCTGTACATCAGGACATACCCTGTCTGTGTTTAGTCCTGCAGCCTATATCAACTTTGTCAAGATGCCTTAAATATCTTGTAATCTGATTTTTCCCCAATAATTTACAAAAATTTAGTAATTAGAGATAGTCCTCTGCCACAGATGTTGGCCTTAAATCACTTAAATATCAACACTGGCTGAGAATCATATCACCACAAATAAAGATCCTATCTATCCTCTCATGTCTCTCCTGCAGTTTTGGCTAAAGAGGGTCATTGAGGTAGAGAGGAGAAAAACTGAGAATTAAAAGTATTTATTTTTTATATTCAAGAAAGAAAATGACCAAAATCTGGAATCATGAAAAAAGAGTTACCACTGTTAGATACAACTTCTGAACAGTACACATGTTCTGAAATCAACCAGTCATCTACAGTCTCACTCTAGTAAGCAGTTTGTGAAAGTTAGTCAATCAGAGACAAGCCCACATTTCCAGACAGTAGCCAATCACCATGGCTACAGTACACACTTGAGAAAGTCTTCCATAATTAGGGTTGAAATTTAAATATCATGCTTGCCTGGTGGAAGTCCTTAGGTCACAAGTACTTTCCTGTGAGAGGAGGGTTATGCCCTGACCTGGGGGTTTGGCCAGTGTGCCTTGGCAGCCATCACTTAAAAGCCATCACTTTTAAGTCAGCCTGTTAACAACAGTGACCACACTAACACAAATGAGAAATCCATCAATCTCTAAACACTCCTGATCTGAAAATCCACCAGTCCCCAAACACCAGCTTTCAACAATCTTATAGAAGATCAGCTTTGGTTTTGTTTGAGAAGATTATATTTACCAAATATAGCTCATACTTGTAAATGATAGGAAAGTTCACCTTATTTTGCATCAGCTCTCAAATGTACTGTTTGTTTGCAAAGTCTCAATCCTTTCACCATCAACCCCTTTTTACTATTAAATAAAAATTTAGATTTATGAATAGCAGACATACTGAAGAAGTGAGATTAGCAATCTTTATTTTTTGTGTTTAGTTTAACCTTCAAATGCCAAAACGCAAGTGTAAATTTTGTGATAAATTTTCTGAACCAAATGCCATTTGATGGCTCTTTGAACAGTATGCAATTGCTACAAGTATGAAAAATTGAAAGTCAGATATAAGCCAGAATATACTAACAGCTAAGCATAAGAGTTGTATTATTTCATTAACTACTTCCAAAGGAAGTGAACAAATAAATGTTGTGATTAAAAGAAATTCAGATAGCCTGACCAGGTGGTGGTGCAGTGGATAGAGTATGGGCCTGGGACACAGAGGGCTCAAGTTTGAAACTCTGAGGTCACCTGCTTGGGCGTGGGCTCATCTGTCTTGAGTGTGGGCTCACCAGTTTAAGCGTGGGGTCTCTGGCTTTAGTGTGAGATCATAGACATGACCCCATGGTAGCTGGCTTGAGGTTAAAGGTCATTGGCTTAAGCCCAAAGTCACTGGTTTGAAACCCAAGGTCTCTGGCTTGAGCAAGGGATCACTGGCTTGGCTGCAGCACTCCAGTCAAGGTACATATGAGAAAACAATCAATGAAAAACTAAGGTGCTGCAACAAAGAATTAATGTTTCTCATCTCCCTTCCTTCCTATCTGTCTGTCCCTATCTGTCCCTCTCTTTGTCACTGTCACTCTCACTAAAAAAAAAAAAGATAATTCAGATAAAGAAGATAAAGAAGAAAAAGAAAATTCAGATAAAGAAGATAAAATAAACAACAGAAATTGTAATGGCCTCCCATGTTGTATATTATTATCAGGCTTTCAGCTCAAATGAATATTTGAACATATTGCTATTGCAAGTATTTTGGAATTTCAAAACTGAAGTCAATTTTCAAGTGCCAGGACAAAATCTACTGAAATAATAATAATTAGAAAATGAAGAGAGTAGGGAAAGTGACGTCAAAGAAATGGTGGCATGAGAGATTCTCTCAATCTCTCCCTTTGAAATTTTAACAAATTTAACAACTAAACACAGAGGAGAAAAAAAATCCTTAGGAGTACCCAAAATTTACACACACTAGACAAAGGTATGATTGGGTAAAAAAGTGGCTGAATATATAAGACAGAGGATGGGGCATTTCACTTTCCCTATTGATCTGAGGTAGGGGCACTTTTGTTTGGAACTGGGTGAAGAGAGACTGAGCTAGTGGAAATGGAGCAGAGTTAGGGCAGGTGCCCAAACAAAGGAAAGAACATACTAGCTCTGCCTGAGATCATAGACAGTGGGGGCACACATGGGTGGTGGGATCCACCTAAAATTACCAGCACAGGATGCCCACATGGGCTGATGCCAGCATCTTTGTGTATTTTCAACAGTGCTAGCAGCTCCACCTAGCATCACTAGCACAGGGAGCAAGCGGGCATGCATGGGGGCCAAGGTGCTTTGCCTGAGATTAACAATGCTGGGCACCTGCATGAGCATCAGCATTTTGGGGCATTCCAGGCTTCACTATACCCAGCACTGGGCACCCACAGGGGCACCAGCATCTTTGGGCATTACCAGCTCCACAATCTCCAGCAGCAGGCATGCACATGAGTCAAGAACCTTGGCCTGAGAATGCCCAGGCTGGGTGCCTGAATGAGGACTGCAACCATCTATGCGTAGTCATGGGAGTTAGACACACACATAGCCTCTCACAGGTTACCAAGTAGCGCAAGCAGGAAAAGCCTATAGAGATTAAAACTGTGGTGCGCTGAGACATGCCAGATAAGCCCGCTGGTCCATAAAATTTGTCTGTGTGTAACATAAAGGAATTTGGCCTTTGGTATGTCCCCCACCCTGCCTGCTGATGCCAGTGGCTCTGGTTCCCACTACCCTCCCCAGAACTGTGTTTTAAGCAGCACTGGAAGGGGGACCTAGCTGTGCATAGATTTCCTTGCCGTGAAGACAGTAGCTGAGGTGGACCCCACAGCTAAGTCTCCAGGCTGCTAGCTCCAGTGGGAGGGATGTGTGGGAAACTGAGATTCCTATTACTAGAGCTAGATAATTGCAAAGATCTAAGAAGCCCTGCCTGCCAATGAAACTGAGGCCCAGGGAATTAAAAGCTGAAGTCCTAAAAATACTCTGATATACAAGAAAGCTCTAAAAGGCAACTTAGTGAGCTCAAAAAAATTTTAATGAACAGAAAGAATACTTTATCAAGAAAATAGAAACTATAAGAAGGAACGAAACAGAGATGAAAAACTCACAACATGAACTGAAAAATGAGGTGACAAACTTAGCTAATAGAACAGGACAGATAGAAGAGAAAATTAGTGACATGGAAGAGAGGCAACTAGAGACACTACAGAGAGAAGAGAGAGACTCACAAATTTAAAGAAATGAGAAAGCTCTACAAGAATTGTCTGACTCCATCAGAATGAATAATGGGCATATCAGAAGGAGAAGAGAGAGAAAAAGGAATAGAGAACATAACATATTCAAACAAATAATCAAGAATTTCCAAAGCCAGTGGAAAGAATTAGAACCTTGACTCCAAGCAGCAAACAGAACACTGAGTTACATTAACCCAAACAGACCTATTCCAAGGCACATCATAATGCAATTATTGCAGATCAATGACAAAAAAAAATCCTTAAGGCATCCAGAGAAAGAAGACTACAACATATAAAGCAGGGGTCCCCAAACTATGGCCGGCAGGCTGCCTGCAGCCCCCTGAGGCCATTTATCTGGCCCCCGCCGCACTTCCAGAAGGGGCACCTCTTTCATTGGTGGTCAGTGAGCAGATGCATCCTGTGCTCCTGGAGTATTATATGTCGAAGCGCTGCAAAGCACGGCATCGCTCACATACAGTACTACTTTTGGTGATGCGGGATGCACGCATCACGGCTCCAGAGGCGTGTCATATCACTTGTTACGACTAGCAGTGACAAATATGGAACTGGACATTGACCATCTCATTAGCCAAAAGCAGGCTCATAGTCCCATTGAAATACTGGTCAGTTTGTTGATTTAAATTTACTTGTTCTTTATTTTAAATGTTGTATTTGTTCCCATTTTGGTTTTTTACTTTAAAATAAGATATATGCAGTGTGCATAGGGATTTGTTCATAGTTCTTTTTTATAGTCCAGTCCTTCAATGGTCTGAGGGACAGTAAACTGGCCCACTGTGTAAAAAGTTTGGGGACCCCTGATATAAAGGAAGGCCCATTAGGTTATCATGAGATTTCTCAACAGAAAATCTGCAAGCCAGAAGAGAGTTGATACCAATATTTAAATTACCAAAAGAGAGGAACTTGCAGCCAAGAATACTATATCCATCAAAGCTTTCCTTCAAATATGAAGGTGAAATATAAACATTCACAGATATAAAGAAGATGAGAGATTTTATCACCAGAAAATCCCCACTTCAGGAAATATTAAAGAGGATTATCTGACCAGATAAAAAGAAAAAACAACAAAACAAAATCACAAGTAAAAGCTCCAACAAGAACACAATAAAAAAAAAGAATAATCTGTGACAGCAAAAACAGAAAAGGGGAGAAGACAAAAATTAGCAGTAACAAAGGAGAATGGAGTGCAGAAACATTCATAAGATAATGGACTACAATGAATATGATATATATTCATTTAATTACCTAATGGTAACCACACCTGAATATACTACTGAAACACATGGCTTAAAAAAAGAAGAAACATAGGAAAGAAGTATGAAATACAACCAAATAAAAAACAAATGACAAAAAAACAAAAGAGAAGAACCAAACAAGAAGTACAGCTATTAGACAGCATTATATAAAATGGCAATAGAAAACCCTCAAGTGTCAATGATAACGTTAAATATAAGTGGATTGAACTCACCAATAAAAAGACACAGAGTAGCAGAATGGATCAAAAAAGAAAATCCAACTGCATGCTGCTTTCAAGAAACACATTTAAGCTACAAGGATAAAAATAGACTCAAAGTGAAAGGCTGAAAAATGATTCTTTAAGAAAATAATATCCAAAGAAAAGCAGGTGTAGTCATATTCATATCTAACAATGTTGACTACAAGACAACAAAGGTAATCAGAGACAAAGATGGTCATTTTATAATGATAAAAGGGACATTTAATCAAGAAGATATAACACTTCTTAATATATATGCACCAAACCTAAGAGCATTAAAGTATATAAGACAACTACTAACTGATCTAAAAATAAAAACTGACAGAAATACAATCATATTTGGAGACTTCAATACATCACTGACAGCTCTAGATTGTTCATCCAAACAGAAAATTAATAAAGAAATATTGGCCTTAAACAAAACAGTAGAACAATTGAATATAGTAGAAGTCTACAGGACATTTCATCCCAAAAAATCAGAGTATATATTTTTCTCCAGTGTACATGGTACATTCTCAAGAATTGGCCATACGTTGGGACACAAAACTAACATCAACAAATTCAGAAAGATTGAAATTATACCAAGGATATTCTCTGATCATAAAGCTTTAAAATTAGAATTTAACTTATAAAAAGAAGCAAACAAACCCACAAAAATGTGGAAATTAAAAATCTTACTTCTAAAAAACTACTAGGTTAAAGAAGAAATAAAATCAGAGATCAAAAGATATATACAGATGAACAAAAATGACAACACGACATATCAAAATTTCTGGGATGCAGCCAAAGCAGTAATAAAAGGGAAGTTCATATAACTACAGGCTCATATGTACAAACAAGAGAGACCTCAAGTAAACAAAATCACATCTTAAGGACTTATAAAAAGTAGAAAATAGATAACCAAAAACCAGCAGAAGAGAGGAATTAATAAAAATTATGCAGAAATAAATGAAATAGAGAACAGCAAAACTATAGAAAAAATTAATAATCAATAAAAAAGGAGCTGTTTTTTTAGAAAGATCAACAAAATTGACAGACCCTTGGCAAGACTCACTAAGGAAAAAAGAGAAAGGACTCATATAAACAAAACCCAAAATGAAAGAGGAGAAAATACCAGAGATATCAGAGATATACAAAGAATTTTTGTAGAATACAACAAAAAACTATATTCTACCAAATCTAACAATCTAGAAGAAATGGATAAATTCCTAGAACAATATAATTTTCCTAGACTGAATCATAAAGAAGTAGAAAGCTTAAATAGACCCATAAGCAGGGAGAAAATAGAAACAACTATAAAAAACCTCCCAAAAAATAAAACTCCAGGGCCAGATGGTTATACTAGTGAATTCTATCAAATGTTCAAAGAAGATTTGGTTCCTATCCTACTCAAAGTCTTCCAAAAATTGAAGAAGAAGCAATACTTCCAAACAAATTTTATGAGGCCAACATAATCCTCACACCAAAACCTGGTAAGGACAACACAAAAAAAGAAAACTACACACCAATATCTCTAATGAATACAGATGCAAAAATCCTAAACAAAATACTAGCAAATCGAATCCAACAAACATTAAAAAAATAATTCACCATGATCAAGTGGGATTCATCCCAGAATTACAAGGATGGTTCAACATACATAAAACAATGTAATATACCATATCAACAAAACAAAAGAAAAATCATATAATCCTATCAATAAATGCAGAAAAGGCATGCAATAAAATATAACATCATTTTATGTTTAAAACACTCAACAAAATGGGCATAGAAGGAAAATATCTCGGCCCTGGCTAGTTGGCTCAGTGGTAGAGTGTCGGCCTGGCTTGTGGGGGAACCGGGTTCGATTCCCGACCAGGGCACATAGGAGAAGCACCCATTTGCTTCTCCACCCCCCCCTTCCCCTCTGTCTCTCTCTTCCCCTCCCGCAGCCAAGGCTCCATTGGAGCAAAGATGGCCCAGGCGCTGGGGATGGCTCCTTGGCCTCTGCCCCAGGCACTAGAGTGGCTCTGGCTGCAGCAGAGCAACGCCCCGGAGGGGCAGAGCATCGCCCCCTGGTGGGTAGAGCGTCACCCCTGGTGGGCATGCTGGGTGGATCCCAGTCAGGCACATGCGGGAGTCTGTCTGACTGTCTCTCCCCATTTCCAGCTTCAGAAAAATACAAAAAAAAAAAAAAAGAAGGAAAATATCTCAACATAATAAAGGCCATTTATGACAAACAATCAGCTAACATCATATGAAATGGCATAAAACTGAGGATCTTTCCTCTAAAATCAGGAACAAGACAAGGTTTCCCACTCTCTCCACTCCTATTCAACATAGTGCTGGAAGTTCTAGCCAGAGCAATCAGACAAGTGAAATAAATAAAAGGCATTCATATTGGGAAAGAAGAAGTAAAGGTTTCACTTTTTGCAGATGATATGATCCTGTATATAGAAAACTCCAAAGACTCCACAGAAAGACCATTAGAGATAATAAACCAATACAGTAAGGTTGCACAATAGAAAACTAACATACTATTGCTTTCTTATATGCCAACAATGAAACTTCAGAAAATGAACTAAAAAAAAAATCCCTTTTACAGTTGCAACAAAAAAATAAAATACCTAGGAATAAATATAACAAAGAATGTAAAGAACCTATATAATAGAAACTACAGAGCATTGTTAAAGGAAATCAAAAAAGACACAATCAAATGGAAAAATATTCATTTTTCTTGGATTGGAAGAATAAATATAGTAAAAATGACCATATTACCAAAACAATATACAAATTAATGCAATTCCCATTAAAATTCCAATGTCATTTTTTAAAGAAATGGAACAAAAAATTATCAGGTATATATGGGACTATAAAAAACCCCAAATAGCCAAAGCAATCCTAAGGAAAAGAACAAAGCTGGGAGCATTACAATACCTGACTTCAAATTATACTACAGAGCCATGATAATCAACAGCATGGTATTGGCAGAAAAATAGACACTCAGACTAATTGAACAGAATAAAGAGCCAGAAATAAAACCCCATATATATGGTCAAATCATCTTTGATAAAGAAGCCAAAAACACACAATGGAGAAAAGAAAACCTCTTCAATAAATGGTGCTGGGAAAATTGGAAAACCTCATGCAAAAGAATGAAACTCAACTACAGTTTGTCTCCTTGTACAAAAATTAATTCTAAATGGATCAAAGACCTATATGTAAAATCTGAAACAATAAAATACATAAGAGAAAACATAGGTACTAAACTCATGGATCTTGGCAATAAAGAACATTTTATGAATTTGATTCCAAAGGCAAGGGAAGTAAAGGCAAAGATAAATAAATGGGACTACTTCAAACTAAGAAGCTTTTGCACAGCAAAAGAAACTGACAAAACAGACAGCCAACTAAATGGAATTGATATTTTTGAAAAGCAGCTCAGATAAGGGGCTAATATGCAAAATATAGAAAGAAGTCACAAAACTCAACACCAAACAAACAATCCAATAAAAAAATGGGAAGAGGACATGAACAGACACTTCTCCCAAGAAGAAATACAAATGGCCATAAGATATATGAAAAGATGTTCATCTTCACTAGCTATTAAAGAAATGCAAATCAAAACTATAATGATTTGCTCACACCTGTTAGATTAGCTATTATGAACAAGACAGGTAATAACAAGTGTTAGAGAGGTTGTGGAGACAAAGGAACCCTCATTCACTGTTGGTGGGAATGTAAAGTAGTACAACCATTATGGAAGAAACTATGGTGGTTCCTCAAAGAATTAAGAATAGAACTATCATATGACCCAGCAATCACTCTACTGGGTATATACCCCCCAAAATCAAAATCATTGGTATATAAAGACACATGCAGCCCCATGTTCATCACAGATTGTTCACGGTGGCAAAGACATGAAACAACCAAAAAGCCCTTCAAAATAGAAGATTGGATAAAAAAGATGTGGTACATATATACTACAGAATACTACTCAGCCATAAGAAATGATGACATAAGATCATTTACAACAATGTTGATGGACCTTGATAATAACATTATAACGAGGGAGGTTTCAAAATGGCCACAGAATAGGCAGGTGCTCCAACTCCCACTTCTCAGCACCAAGGTGGATCACAACTTAAATCTGAGAACACTCATCATGAAAGACAAACTCTGGACAAACTAAAAGGATGCTATAGCAAAGGACAACCAAAGAACCCACACTGTGTCTGGTAGGAAAGGCAGAGATGCGGAAAAGTCTGCCCCGCTCCAGGGAGTGGGGAGTGGCACCCAGGAGGACCTTTTGCAACAGGGAGGGCTGTCCAGCGAGTTGTAGGTCCTTATCCCTAAAACCAGAATCCCAGCCTAGAGGCCTGGAGACTGGAACAGGCTGACAGATTATATTTGGCTGAGAGAAAAGCCTAGACACGGTTTGAGAAAAGGAGGCAAGACTCTCAGACCCAGGCTCCATATTAAGGGAACTGCACAGAAAGCCTCACTCACAGCCATTTTTCTGGAGCTCCAGGAGGACACCCTAACCCCTAGGCTGAAGTGAATTTAAAGTGAATCAAGCATCACCAGCAAAGGAAAGAAAGTGCCCCATCCACTGGAGGCTCCCTTATTTTAGCTAGAACAAAGGTGCTTAGAGCCAGGAGCCATGTCAGGGACACAAATAGGGAGTGCAGAGGTCTAAGCTATACCATCCACCACACTGCTGAGTGCTCTCCCAGGGCAGGCAGGCCGGACACAGCAGGGTGCAGCTGCAAAAGTTTAAGCAAGCACCCGCAAGCTGGCCCACAGAGCCAGGAACTGCTGTTGCCACTGGGGAAGCCCAGGCTCACACACAGTCCTGCTTGCTGAATGGCCCGCCCTTGGCAGACAAGGAGGCCTGAGAGTCAGCAGAGGGGGAATGTGTGGGCATGCACAAGACTGCCAGCGAGGGTGGAAGTTGTGCCTGCTGTTGCAGGGATCCGGGCCAGTGCGTAAACCTGCCCGAGGTGGGATGTGCCCTCAGTGGTGATCCAAGCAGGCATGGAGGGCTGAGAATTAGCTGAGGGAGAATGCACAGGTGTGTGCAAGCCCTCCAGTGAGGGCAGAAGTCTCCCAGCTGCTGCAGGAATCTGGGCTGGTGTGCAAACCTGCTTAGGGTGCAAGCAGGCTCTCAGCAGCAGCAAAAGCACTGGCGACCTCGGTGATGATCTAAGAGGGCATGCACAGCCCCCTCCCAGGCAGCCGTTGAGATCTGAGCCAAAGGAAGCAGCCCCAAACGTGGCCCAAAAGGTTGTGGAGGCAGACTAGAGCCAGCAGCACCTAAGCCCAAAAGCCCCGGGCAGAAACAGAGAAGGTGCCCGGGTAAACAGACCACTCAATGAGAGCACAGGGGCTACACCCACTAAACCCTTAAGACTACACCCTACTGAGTACTGAAAAAGAACAAAATAACAAAATAAAAGAAAATAAAATAAATAATAAAATGTCTGGATAGAATGACACTGAGGCTAAGGAGTAGGACACATCTAATACAATACCTAATGACTGAATTACAGTACTGAGCTCAACAAGTAGCCAGCAATAAGAGACAACAGAACACGGATTTTAGGGAAACTTGAACTTTTAAAGGAACTTCTCCCAGGCAAGAGTAGATAAAAGCAAGCCTAGGAGTGTAGCTGATATTTACAATGGCACCTGGACACAGCAGAGGCAGCCAAAAGATTTGGAAAACCTGTAGCTCCCAAAACGTGGATAAGAACCAGTCATAGGCAGTGACCCCCAATGATCTGCACCAGGACATAGCCGGAGAAGTCCCGGCAACACAGACAAAATGGGAAGACAGAGAAGGACAATCCAAATAAATCAACAAGAGAAACCACCAGAAAATGAACCAAATGAGACAGAAATAAGCAAACTACTGGATACAGAGTTTAAAATAATGATTATTATTAGCCTGACCAGGAAATGGTGCAGTGGATAGAGCATTGTACTGGGATGCAAAAGTCCCAGGTTTGAGACCACAAGGTTGCCAGCTTGAGCACGGGCTCATCTGGTTTGAGCAAAAGCTCACCAGCTTGGACCCAAAGTCGCTGGCTCGAGCAAGGGGTTACTCAGTCTGCTGAAGGCCCAAGGTCAAGGCACATATGAGAAAGCAATCAATGAACAACTAAGGTGTCGCAAACACAACAAAAAACTAATGATTGATGCTTCTCATCTCTTCATTCCTGTCTGTTTCTACCTATCCCTCTGACTCTCACTCTGTCTCTGTAAAAAAATAAATAAAATATAATAAAATAATGATTATTAGAATGCTGGAAGATCTTAGAAAAACAGTAGATCGACACAGTGAGCACATAAATAGAGAGATAACAAGGATCAAAAAGGACATTGAAATAATAAACAAGAACCAGTCAGAAATGACAAATACAATATCAAATATAAAGACTACACAAGAAGCAATTACAAGCAGGCTGGATGAAGCAGAGGATTGAATCAGTGATTTAGAAGATAAGATAATCCAAAACATGGAAGCAAAGCAGCAAAAAGAAAATAGACTGAAAAAAATCTAAGGAAACTCTAAGAGAGCACTGTGACAAACTAAAGAGAAACAACATCTGCATCATAGGAATTCCTGAAGAAGAAGAGAAAATACAAGAAATAGAGACCTTGTTCAATCAAAGCACAGCTGAAAACTTCCCTAAATTGATGCAGGAAAAAGACACAAGTTCAAGAAGCACAGAGAATTCCATTAAAAAGTAACTCAAAGAAATCTACACCAAGACACATTATAATTAAAATACTAAAGCTAAGAGATAAAGAGAAAACATTAAAAGCTGCTAGAGAACAAAAGGTTATCACCTACAAAGGAGTCCCATAAAAATGACATCCAACTTCTGAACAGAAACACTTGAGGCCAGAAGGGAATGGCAAGAAATATTCAAAGTGATGCGGAACAAGAACCTACAACTAAGAGTACTTTATCCAGCAAGGCTACCATTTAAAATTGAAGGAGAAATAAAAAGCTTCCCAGACAAAAAAAAAAACAAACTCAAGGAATTCATTACAACCAAACCAATGCTGCAAGAAATGTTAAGGGGCCTGTTGTAAACAGAACAAAAAGGGAAAAGAATATAGTAAAAGAGAAATATAGCTTTAAAGAATAAAATGGCAATAAACAATTACATATCAATAATAACCTTAAATGTAAATGGATTTAATAATCCAATCAAAAGACATAGAGTAGATACATGGATAAGAAAATCGGACCCATACATATGCTGTCTACAAGAGACACACATTAAAACAAAAGATACACATAGACTAAAAGTAAAAGGATGGAAAAAAATATTTCATGCAAATGAAAATGAAAAAGAAGCTGGAGTAGCAATACTTATATCAGACAAAATGGACTTTAAAATAAAGGCTATAATAAGAGATAAAGAAGGCCACTACATAATGATAAAGGAAGAAATCCAACAGGAAGAAATAACCATTATAAATATCTACGCACCTAATAGAGGAACACCTAAATATATAAAGCAGACTTGAAAGATATAAAGGGCGAGATCAACAGCAATAATATAGTAGTAGGGGATTTCAATACACCACTAACATCACTAGATAGATCCTCAAGAAAGAAAATTAACAAAGAAACAGAAGACTTAAAGGACACACTAGATCAACTCAAATTAATAAATATCTTCAGAACCTTTAAACCTAAAACAGCAGAATATACATTCTTTTCAAGTGCTCATGGTACATTCTTTAGGATAGACCACATGTTAGGGCACAAATGCGGTCTCAACAAATTTAAGAAGATTGAAATCATATCAAGTATTTTCTCTGATCACAATGGCATGAAACTAGAAATCAATGACAACAGAAAAACTTTAAAATACACAAACACAAAGAAACTAAATAGCATGTTATTAAATAATAAATGGGTTAACAGTGAGATAAAAGAAGAAATAAAAAAATTTCTGAAAACAAATGATAATGAGCATACAGCAACTTCAAATTTATGAGACACAGCAAAAGCAGTACTAAGAGGGAAGTTCATAGCATTACACACATACATTAAGAAGCTAGAAAAAACTCAAATAAACAACCTAACCCTGCATGTAAAAGAACTAAAAAAAAGAACAGCAAGTAAAGCCCAGAGGTAGTAGAAGGAAGTAAATAATAAAGATCAGAGCAGAAATAAATGACATAGAGGCTAAAGAAACAATACAGAAGATCAATGAAACCAAGAGCTGGCTTTTTGAAAAGGTAAGCAAGATCAATGAACCCTTTACCAGACTCACCAAAAAAAAAAAAAAAAGACAAAGAGAGGAGTCAAATAAATAAAATTGGAAAAGAGTAGAGAAATAACAACTGACACAACAGAAATACAAAATATTGTAAGAAAATACTATGAAGAACTATATGCCAAAAAATTAGACAACCTAGATGAAATAGACAAATTTTTTGAAACATATTATCTTTTAAAAATCAATCTGGAAGAATCAGAAAACCTAAACAGGCCAATTACAACAAATGAGATCAAAACAGTAATCAAAAAAACTCTCAATATAAAAAAAGCCCTGGGCCAGATGGCTTCACTGGTGAATTCTACCAAATATTCAAAGAAGATCTAACTTCTCAAGCTATTTCAAAAAATTCAAGAAGAAGTAAGACTTCCAAGGTCCTTTTATGAGGCGAGCATAATTCTGATTCTAAAACCAGGCAAAAACAACACAAAGAAAAAAAATTATAGGCCAATATCCCCAATGAATTTAGATGCTAAAACCCTCAACAAAATATTAGCAAACTGGATCTAGCAATATATGAAAAAAATCATACATCATGATCAAGTGGGATATATTCTGAGCAGGCAAGGCTGGTACAATATTCGTAAATCAATCAATGTGATTCATCACATAAACAAAAGGAAGGAGAAATACCACATGATAATTTCAATAGATGCAGAAAAAGCATTTGATCAAATCCAGCACCCATTCATGATCAAAACTCTCAGCAAAATTGTAATACAGGGAACATACCTCAACATGATAGAGGCAAACCCACTGCCAACATCATAATCAATGAGCAAAAATGAAAAGCAATCTCCTTAATATAAGAAACAAGGCAGGGGTGCCCCCTTTCACTGACTCTTAATCAACATAATCCTGAAGTCGTAGCCACAGTAATTAGACAAGAAGAAGAAATAAAAGGCATCCAAATTGGAAAAGAAAAAGTAAAACAATCATTATTTGCAGATGATATGATACTCTATATAAAAAACCCTAAAGTTTCAAGTAAAAAAATTACTGGATCTGATAAATAAATTCATCAAGATAGTAGAGTATAAAATTAATACACAGAAATTAGAGGCATTTTTATACACCAACAATAAACTGTCAGAGAAATTAAGAAAACAATCCCCTTCACTATTGCAACAACAACAAAAAAGTACCTATGAGTAAATTTAACCAAGGAGGTTAAAGACTTGTACTCAGAAAATTATAAAACATTGATAAAGAAAATCAAGGAAGATACAAACAAGTGAAAGCATATACCATGCTCATGGTTGGGAAGAATAAATATCTTTAAAATGTCTATATTACCCAAAGCAATTTATATATTCAATGTAATACCAATTAAAATACCAAGGACATACTTCAAAGATATAAAACATATATTCCAAAAATTTATATGGAGACAAATAAGACCATTAATAGCCTCAGCAATCTCAAAAAAGAAGAATAAAGTGGGAGGTATCACACTTCCTGATATCAAGGTATACTACAAATCCATTGTATTCAAAACAGCTTGGTACTGGCATAAGAATAGGTATATAGATCAATGGAACAGAACATAGAACCCAGAAATAAACCCACACCTTTATGGACAACTGATATTTGAAAAGGAGGTAAGAGCATACAATGGAGT
The DNA here is from genome assembly GCF_036850765.1 of Saccopteryx bilineata. Lineage (NCBI taxonomy): Eukaryota > Metazoa > Chordata > Mammalia > Chiroptera > Emballonuridae > Saccopteryx > Saccopteryx bilineata. The sequence continues at coordinate 83,856,095 of NC_089498.1, read as the reverse complement.
AAAGACAGTCTCTTTAACAAATGATAAATTGGACAACTATCTGCAAAGAAAATGAAACTAGACTACCAACTTACACCATTCACAAAAATAAACTGAAAATGGTTAAAAAACTTAAATGTAAGTCGTGAAACCATAAGCATCTTAGAATAAAACATAGGCAGTAAGCTTACTGACATCTCTTGCAGCAATATATTTGCTGATTTATTTCCACGGGCAAGTAATAAAAAACAGGAAAAACTTTTGAACAACTAATGACAATAAGAACAGAATAAAAAGGCAAATCACACAATGGCAGAACATATTCGACAATACATCTGATAAGGTGTTAATACCTGAAATTTATAAAGAACTTGTAAAACTCAACACCAGGAAGACAAACAATCCATTCAAAAAATGGGCAAATGGGCAAAAGAAATGAGCAGACATTTCTCCAAAGAGGACATACAGATGGCCAATATACAGATGTAAAAATGTTCAACATCACTAATCATTAGAGAAATGCAAATTAAAACCACAATGAGATATCACCTCATACCAGTCAGAATGGTGCTCATTAACAAAATAACACAGGATAGGTGCTAGTGAGGATGTGAAGAAAAGGGAATTCTCCTGTACTGCTGGTGAGAATGCAGACTGGTGCAGCCACTGTGGAGAACTCTATGAGGTTTTCTAAAAAAATTAAAAATCAAACTGCCTTTTGACCCAGCCATCCCACTTTTAGAAATATATCCCAAGAACATATCACTGATTCAAAAGAAGAAATGCAGCCTCATGTTTATGGCAGCATTGTTCAAAATAGCGAAGATCTGGAAACAGCTCAAGTGTCCGTCAATGGACAAGTAGATTAAAAAGCAGTGGTACATATACATAATGGAATACTATGGGGCCATGAAAAAAAAGGAAACATTACCTTTTACAACAACATGGATGGACCTGGAAACTATTATGTTAAGTGAAATAAGGTAGGCAGAGAAAGAAAAATATCATATGACCTCACTAATTTGAGGAATCCAAGGAACAATGTGAACTCAGGAATAGAATTAAACCTGAAGGGAAGGGGGGAGGGAGCCATTAGGAGGGGGGGTAAAAGAGATGTTGAGGGGAATACGGGGGAGGGGAGATGCATTTGGGGCAACACTAGAATGCATGTAAATGCAATAAATAAATAAAATAAAATGCAAAAACATAATGGGTGAAATAAGTAAATCAGAAAAAACTAAAAACTGTATGATTCCATACAATAGGTGGGACACAAAATTGAGACTCATGGACATAGATAAGAGTGCAGTGGTTACCAGGGGTCTGGGAAGGGTGGAGAGGGAGAGTGTGGAGGGAGGGGAGAAGCATAAAGAAAACCAAATGAAGGGTGAAGGAGGATGATTTCACTTTGGGTGATGGGTATACAACATTACCAAATGTCAGAATGATCTGGAGATGGTTTCTCTAAATCTATATGTTCTAGATGACCAATGTCACCTTGTTAAAATTAACTGTCTAAATAAAACTATTAAAAAAATGAAACAGCTCTACTTTCTATTACATAAATGTCTCACTTTTTATGGAACAGCCATGATTATAAGTAATCACAATGTAGTATAAAAATTTCCATTGCTTATGCAATATTTTTCTCATGGAAAGAGCTGACATAAGGCTCCTGCAAGTAAAATTTCTTTTAGATGAGACTTCATAAACAAAAAGCACTTGTTTGTAGAAAACTGTCTTATTTAATTGGGAGTTAATTTTTAAAATTAGACTGATGTGGTGAATCTAATATAATACAAATGTAGGGTAAAGATACAAAGAATTTTATTAAAAGTTGAAGTTAGGCATGAATGATTCTATGGAAGGTTGTTTGGGTGTCCTGTTCATATTATGCATAATGTTACTGAACAACATCTCTATCCTTTCTTTTGGCATTGAAGTAGTAGTCATGAAATTGTTCTCTTGCTTCAGCATTGTTCCACCTAAATAATTAAAAGAATTTTTGTGATTTTGTTTATATTCAGTATCCTTCAATTCTCTCAAATTCAAAAATCTGTTGGTTGCCTTTCACAGAGGCAGTTGAGAGAATCCTTAATTTATTTTTAAGCACTGACATCATACTTTAATTTTGGTGGTGTAAAAGTTCTTGTTGACTTTTAAAATAATTCTCTGAGTGAACCCTACTTATTAATTGATCATAGCTTTTAGTATCTCGTTTACAAAAGGATTATGTAAATTGAGAAAAGAGCAAATAGTATTATTGTGGTTAAAGGAATGAGTTAAAGAAGAAATTGATGAAATGTTTATCCATTTCGGTGTCAAGGTTGTTCTCATTATGCATTGACATTGTTTTTAAACAGGAAAAATCTGATTTGAAGAGATTATTATAGTATTTTCCATAACTATCTTTTCAAATGGATTTTATCTCTTAAATAATTCAACTATTTTACATATATGTTACTAAATATTCTTTCAGCATGAAAACAAGTGGACTCACAATGCATAGTATTGAAGAATAAAGGAATAAAAATGGACAATAATGTTATTTTTATCAGTGAAAGTATTTTTAAAAGCCATGATCAAGTGAGACTACATAATCCTGAAGAAAGAAAAAATAATTTATAAAAGATGGCTTTAAATACTTCAACACATCTCACTAGAAGAGTTTTCTCAGAGTGGCAAATTTTTTGCATATAACTATTCAGCAGCTGGCTCCTGAGACAAACCTTGAGTGTATTTTCTAATTAATGAATGCAGAATTAACAAAAGAATAAAACAAATTGTATGTGACCATTATAGAAGGTATGTCACAATGTAAAGTGAAAATGGACCATAATTGCAAGGAATTTTATCAGTAAATTCTGCGAAGTAAGTGACTATTAAAGAGAGCTAAAACATCAAGAAAACAAGTAAAGAAAGTATTATATAATTTATATATTTATAACTTATTTGAGATAAACAATGAATAACTTTTAGTTTAAATATGCCCATGTAATATTTTTATTTTATCCCAATGGGTATATGCATAAGCCATCAGAAAGTATTCAAATTTCACAGACATTTGTTTTTCTTATTTGCTAAATCTGTTCTCTCTCATTAGAGAGCTGGGCTTGCCTCATTTGTCCAGGGTTGAGAGAGTTGCATCTGTGCTATTTTCAGCTGTTTGACTTTGGGACACAGACTTCTTTTTCAGAAGCAAATGTTCCAATTGTTGATTCATTCAGGTTAGCCTAAGAGGACAGAAATTTTCCTTCTTTGGGTGTTTTCATTAATATATTCTTATGTTACAGGTGAGGAAATTGAAGCTTGGGCAAGTAAGGTAATTTCTCAGTAAAAAGTAGAGCCTGTGCTGGATGGAATAGCGTACACATATGCACCTAACAACAGAGTACTAAAAGACGTGAGGCAAAAACTGACATATTTAAAAGTAGAAATAGGCAATTCAACAATAATAGTTGGAGGCTTATTATCCCATTTTCAATAACAAATAGATGAAGCAGACAGAAGATCAACAACAAACTGGAACTTAAACAAAACTATTTACAAATTGACTTAATGGATATTTACATAATGCTTCACTCAGTAATAGCAGAATATACAGTCTTCTAAGGTACACATAGAATATTTTTGATAGCCCATAAGTTAAATCATAAAGCAAACATTAATAAATTTCAAATTATGGAAAACATGAAAAACAACCTTTTAATTCATCAAAAGTTAAATATAGGGCCCTGGCCAGTTGGCTCAGTGGTAGAGCATCAGCCCAGCATGTGGATATCCCCGGTTCAATTCCCAGCCACGGCACACAGGAGAAGCGCCTATCTGCTTCTCTACCCTTCCCCCTCTCCATTCTCTCTCTCTCTCTCTCTCTCTCTCTCTCTCTCTCTCTCTCAATTCCCCTCCTGCAGCCAAGGTTCCATTGGAGCAAAGTTGGCTCAGGCACTGAGGATGGCTCCATGGCCTCAGCCTCAGGCACTAGAATGACGCTCTAGTTGCAAAAGAGCAATGCTCCAGATGGGCAGAGCATCATCCCCTAGTGGGCTTGCTGGGTGAATCCCAGTCAGGCGCATGCAGAAGTCTGTCTCTCTGCCTCCCCACTTCTCACTTTAGAAAAAAAAAAAGTTAAATACAGGTATAAATTTTTCATATGTTCTAGCAATTCCACTCCTAGATATATATCTAAGAAAAATAAAAATGTATGTCAACACAAAAAACTTGTACATAAAAGTTCATAAAAGCAAAGAATGCAAATGTATATTAATTGATGAAGGGATAAAGTATGGTATATTCATAAAATGGACTGCTATTTAGGACTAAAAAATATATTGAAGATTGATACATAAAACAACACGGATGACCCATGAAAACCTTATGTTAAGTGGAAAAAGTCAGTAATGAAGGATCACATATTTTATGATTCACTTTATATGAAAATCTAAGGGAAATCTATGGAGACAGAAAACAGAACAGTGTTGTCCTGGAGCTGGGAGAGATGAGGTTGTTGGGGCTAAAGGGTATGATTTTGGGGGGGGGCAATGAAAATATTCTACAATTTATTGAAGTGTTAAGCAAAAAGGGGAAAAGGAGAGAAAATATCATGAACATGAACAACAGTGTGATTGTGGGGGGGGGAAGAGGGGAGTGGCATAGGAGGTTGTATGGGGATAAATGGTGATGAATAGCAACTTGACTTGAGGTGTTGAACATGCAAAACTGTACAAGAGTGTGTTATGGAATTGTATACCTGAAACCTGTATAATTTTGTTCACCAGTATCATTCCAATAAATTTAACAGAAATAATAATAAATAAAAACTAAATTAAAAAAAATTTATCCAAAAACTAAGTATAGTTTTGTGCATAGACACAGGTTAATACACATATACATATTTCCTCGTTCTGTCAGCTGAGAGGGCTTAGAAGCAATGAAGCCACAGTAGCAACAAACACACCCAGTGTTCAGATTTTGGTTTCTAATACCATTCTCTAATAAAGGAAACTGAGCTGGGGAACTGGGGCAGGAAACACACAGGATGAGCCTGGAATAGATTCTAGTGCCAGAAAATAAGGATGTGCTCAAAACACAGAAACCAAGAGCTCCCAATGGCCAAGGCTATGGCCATTAGAGCAACAAAACAAAGTTTACTGGATTATTACCCAAAATATAAAATAAATACCCATGGGTCCATATGTATGTAAATACATGATTTAGTAAATAACAGGGAAGAAAAGACAAAATCTCTTGTACAGAAGAATTACAAATAATTTATGTGGGTACTCTGCCCTCATGGAGGTGGAGCATAACTCATCATTGTTTAAGTGTAGTCTGTGCATGGTTTTAATTTATATTCCCTTAATGACTAATGAAGTTGAACTTTTATTTTTATTTGCTTATTAGCCATTTGGATAGTCTCTCCTGTGATTATTGGACATTTTATATGACAGACAATGAAAACTCCAGAAGGTTTTATCTTCCTCAGCTTCATTCTAGACAGGATATAGGCAGGTCACCTTCATCAAGGTCATTCCAACCAAGGACTAAGTTGACTTCATTTGAATATGATTTTAGCTCTCTGAGAGGCTTTACAAAGACCCTCCTTCACATGGCTTTTGAAGTCTAGTTTCTGTCTTCTTGCCACCATGAAACAGTAGAAAACTCCACTCTGATTTTTGTGAGCTTTCCATTTCCTATCTTCTATTTCTGCCCTGTGTAGTTTAAGAATTTGGCAGAAGCGTCAGGGACAAAAGGGGTCACGTGTTGGTGGCATTTTTCAGATCTCCCTTTTCATCAGCACCATGCCCCATCCCATAGTGTGGCTGTCTGGGTGCCCTTAACCTTCCACGGACATCTCCTTGGTCTTGTAGGATGGCCAAACGCGCTGCTGACTTCACTCCCTCTGAGCTGCAAACTCCTTCCTGCTCTGCACTTCTCAGCTGCTTGCTCAGTACCAAGACTAGGCTAACATCCTGAGGAGAAAAGCAGCTACAAATGTAATCCTATTTCTCCGAGGTTCTCTTCTCTCAGCCTTACTTACTTACTTATTTATTTATGTGACAGAGAGAGAGAGAGGGACAGAAAGGGACAGACAGACCGGAAGGGAGAGAGATGAGAAGCATCAGTTTTTCATTGCAGCACCTTAGTTTCTCACTGATTGCTTTCCCATAGGTGCTTTCACTGTGGGGCTACAGCAGACCAAGTGACCCCTTGTTTAAGCCAGCGACCTTGAGCTTAAGCTGGTGAGCCTTGTTCAAACTAGATGAATCCACGCTCAAGCTGGCAACCTTGGGATTTCGTACCTGGGTCCTCTGCATCCCAGTCCGACACTCGATCCATTGCACCACCACCTGGCCAGGCTCTCCTCTCAGATCTTGACCTTTAAATCTCAGTAAGCATCTGTGGCCCCTGGTTGCTATTTCGTCCAGCCTTCTAATTGCTCTCATAGGCATGTCTGCCTTTAGCAGGCCTTTCCATATAGCTCCAGAGTCTTATTTCAAAGTAATTTTTCAAATGCTTTATGTGAGTCATAGTACAAATATTTTGTTGTCAATTATCATTTTTACTTGAAAAAATATATATAATATTTAGTTTCATACTAGCATAAACATCTTTTTGTTTAACAATCCCATAGTATACAATTGCATAGACAGATTGTAATATATTTACTCTGTAACTTGTCAAAGTACCTCTTTTCTACCTTTTTTAATCAAGTTTTCAACATGAACAAAAATAGAAATAGTATAATCAACACTGAAAAAGATTCTTTGCTTGATCATACTTCAGTTGGGCTCCTGAACCTATTCCTAGGCCCATCTCTGCACTTCTTGTAAAATCTAGTCTTAACAAAAACCCAGCCTTCAATATCTGATCATCCTCCATAACTGAGTGGGTTTCTTATCCTCCACCAGCACCAGGTGCTATCTGATCACTGTAGCTTGTCTTCAAAAGCATTCTGTTAGGTAGGTTTAGGTAGAATACCACCCCACACCGAGTATCCTTAAATTTGATCCAGGAATTTTCAAACCAGTGACGCCCACCCAACTGCTGGGCTATAAATTCTCAGGAGGCCATGCTGTGGTATTTGGAGTTGGTGTGAGCCCAGTCTCTCTCCACCACTTTAAAATCCCACTTCAACCATCCTTATACCTATCACAATAGTCCTGAATAAAGTCTGCCTTCCAATCTTTAACACATGTCATTGAATATTTTTTTAACAACACTCATAGATTCACCAACCAGATTTAACACTGTAACACATTGTCATATTTCTTCCTAAGATCTTCAGCATGCATCTCCTAAGAATAAGAATATTTCTTCATTATCACATTATATTGAAAAGTTTTGTTCTGTCTATTGTTTTGCTAACACATGAAATGTTTTAAAGAATATTTATGTATATTAGGCTAACTAATGCCTATTTATCCACATGATATAGTCTAAGGATTGGGGTTGCTAGTTCAGAATGTAGTTGCATTTAAAATGACCAGTAGAACATTCTCCATAAAAGATGCACCAATTTACAGTCCCAGCAAACAGGGTATGTGGGAGCTCCTTTGAAGGAAGTAGCTTTTGATATTTCTCTTTGGGTGTCTCATCTGATGATCTTGGCATTCTGTGATATGTGGAGTGTGTCAGTTAGCACTTGAAAGTCACCATCTGGATTAAGGCACCCAGGGGCCCTTAAATCCAGGGATATTTTCAGAACCTTAAGTGTCCTCTATAAGTCAAACACCAAGGAGATATAAATTCTAAAATTTCAATTCTGATTATCTGACTATACCTAAATCAAAAAAGGATCAAGTAAACTGTTTTTAGATAGAGAATTCAGTTTCACTGAAACAACATCAAAGGCAAGTATGAGGACAGAGGTAGGTTTGTTAAGGAGCTCACTCTGGTACATTTCTAAGTCCCCTCCACACCCTCCCTATCATAGAGAATCAAACTAAATGTTTCCCAAAGACAAGGAAAATATATGACATTGATGAAAGTAGTTCTTTAAGAGAAAAGCAATGATTGGTTAAGCTTAATCCACTTAAGTCAGATAAAAGGAATTGATCCTCTGTTAGGTTAAACAAATAATTTTAGACACTGCAGAGCATGAAAACAGAGGGAAACCCCCATTTGATGAGGAAGTTCAAGTCATTTTCTTTTTACCAGAAAATGACAGAAGGAACTGGGGGAACAGGCATACCTTCTGAACATGACTAACTATGCAATGAATAATTAATTGCAGCAGGATTTTTGTTTCATTTTTTTTAATTTATAAAATATTTCCAACCATCATTGAATATGATGCTCTCATGCAAGTTTATAATAACATTAGCAGCTAACGTTTGTAAGAGTTGATGAAATTGCCAAAAGATTTGCATGTTTGTTTTTATTTGATTCTCAACATTGCAGATAAGTAAACAAAAGGCTCTGAAAAAAAGAACATATTTAAATAGACTAATTTCATATGCCTAGGAATTTTCAAAGCTGAAATTAAACTGAGAATATGTCATTTTTTCCAATTTAAATATTAATGAAATTTTATAGTGGATGATTGAAAATCATAAAAACTTAAATAGCTAATTTTATATTTAAGTGATCATGAATATTAATATTTTTCTATATATACATATATGCAAATATATATAATTGTTTGCATCATGTTAAAATAATACTTGTTTTTAAAAATCTGGAGACATAGAGCAGACCAGAGAAACAAAACCTCCAAGAATGCTACTACCCAGAAATGATCAGTGTTTACATATTCACATAAAGCTTTTCAGAAGTGTACATGTATATGTATACATGCATAGCAGGCTGAATAAATACTATTGTATTATGCAATTTTTCACTTTGGAATATATTGAGTGGTCCTCCATACCAATAAATATTTTCTGTTTTTGTTTACTATGACAGTGCTTTTATCATTCTAAAAATAACAAAGGACTTAAGGATTGAAGCAGTTTAAAGAATTTCTCCCACATTCCATCGCCATCAATAACAGTTATATGTTCTCATATATAACATATTATATTCTTTCTTTTTTGTTTCTTTTTTTTATTTACTGGGGTGATATTGGTTAATAAAACTATATAGTTTTCAGATGTAAAATTCTATAATACATTGTCTCTGTATTGTATTGTGTGTTCACCACTGTCAGGCCAAGGGCTGCTGCCATCATGGCCATTGACATGCAGGTTCTCATTGAATTCAGACAGATGGTAAAGAAACAATGGAGCCAAAGAATGGTGGTCCATGTAAGGATCAAGAAAAGATCAGAATGTTTAAAATAACAGGATGTGGGCTAGGCACTAACAGAACAGGGAACTTAAGTGTTACAGGCAGGCCCTGCCCCTGACCGTTAGAAATGCCTTACCCAGAGTTACTTAAGATTCTGACTCACTGCTAAAAGATCAACAATATGTGTTTAGAATTTTGAAAATTTTCCATTCCATATTTGGGTTGTTACGCTACATAAGTAGGAATTAGCCAATAGCTAACTGCCACATTTGCTTCTATGAACTGCTTGCTTGCACAGCTTATATAAGGACTTAGTTGTAAGTGCCAGGCGCGATTCCCATTTGCAGCTCCTTGTGAGTACGGTGTCTCTGGACATCAAGGGAATTCGCCCCTGCGCAGGTTAAACTGGCCAATAAAGTTACATTTATACTCCTGAAAGTCTCTGACGTTTGTTCTCGCACCTGGTGGATGCTACAGTCCATTCCTTTATTAAAGTCTCACACCGGCCAATGAGCAACACACAGAAAATCACTTCTCTTTCACTCAGGGCTCCCAAAGCCACCAACACATTCTCTGGTTCCACAACCAGGAGAATCTTCTCCAATTTCTCTTAGAATCAAAGGTCCCACCAGTCTCAGCAGAGCTCGCAAAAGCCCCTCAGCTCTGGTTCCCCATCTGCACATCTTCTCTCTCTCTGCACAAACTGGCTTCTTTCTCAGCACTCTGCATTCTCTCCTCTCTCATTCTGCAAACATGGCTTCTCTTCAGCACTCTTCTCCTTCTCTGCTCTTTTCAAAACTTCTGGTGCAAAAACCTCTCCTCCAGCAAACATTAGCAAAACAATGGCTCTTTCCAAGCAGGAAGCTAATTTGCAATTTCACAGACCACATATACCTGGTGCTGCCCAGCCCCCAATGTTAACTATAAGCGAGCAAACATAAAAATCACATTTTACAAACTTATTTGACCAACAACCACCTCAAGTCAAGTCTCCCTCCATCACCATTTAACCCCCCTTTACATTTTTCTACCTCCCCCACCCCCTTTTCCCTCTGGTAATCACTATATTGTTGTCTGTGTCTATGAAGTTTTGTATCTTGTACTTTTTTGTTTAGTCTCCTCATTTTTTAAACTCAGCCTCCCAAGTCCCCTTCCCTCTGAGAGCTGCCAATCTATTCTCTGTATCTATGAGTGCTTTTATTTTGTTTATTTACTTTGTTCATTAGATTCCACAATAAGTGAAATCATTTTCTCTTTGAAGACAAGAAAAAACCTCATTTCTTTTTTATTTAAATGCAAACTTAGAATATAAACAGTTCTGCATTTCTCTTTATTAACTTAATAATATATTATTGAAACTTTTTATCTCACTACAAACATAGAATTATCATTGAATGGATATGCCAATTAATTTAACTGGCACTCTACTGATAAAAATTAATGTAATGCTTCAGTGGTTGTTTCCTAATATTGGAAATAATGTTGTAATAAATACAACTAGCAGTAGCAGACGTAGTGATATGTTGATGTTATTTTATTATTATTATTATTATTATTACTATGTGCCAGGCACTCTTTTAATTAATTTACATATAATAACTCATTTAATACACACACCAACTTTATGAGGTAGTTACTATTATTATTCTACTTTTACAAATGAGTTAAGTAAATGGCCCAAATTATACAGATGCTAAATATGTATATATTTCCACATATGTGTTAATAAATATATAGGATAATTTCCATGATGTCAAAGAGAATATTCATTATAAGTATTGATTGATATGGCCAAATTATCCTTTAAATGAGGCAGTATCAACTATATCCTCCTTTCAACAGTATATAAAATTCCCAGTATCCTTCTATATACCTATGGTGGGTGTAAAGCCAGTAGCCACGGCCACCATCACAGCCACCTGGCCCATGCAGGTTCGCATTAGATTCGAATAGTTGGTAAAGAAACAACAGAGCCAAAAACTGGTGGGCCATCATCTTTAATCCTAGCTTGCACCCAGCGGGCAAGTAAAACACACACTGGGCTCCAAAACCCATTCATTTGGTGCTCACAAAGCTACTGACTTGTCCAAGTTTCCTAGAATCAAAGGTTTCTAGCTCAACAGACTTATTCACCTCTGTTCCCCATCTCCTTCCTTCTCTCTGCACAAACTCTGTACAAACTGGATTCTCACTCAGCACTCTGCCATCTTGGCTGCCTCTCCTCTCCTCCACGTGGCCTTTCTCTGCTCTCCTCTCTAATGCTAATCTCGGGAACTGAGAGAGAGCAAGCTCCTGGTCTACCCCACTTTATAGTATAGTAATCCAAACCTTTAATCTATTATACAAATAGGAAGTCTCTAATACAAAGTCACTTATCTGAGGCAAAATGGGATTCCTCATGAGAGTGCACCACCCTACATCAAAAAGGGTGGGAATGGCTTAGTCTTAAAACCAAGCCCCAAGATGCAAGGATCCTGCCTGCCCAGAGCCCACCCCCAACACACATTAATATAATCACACCCAACCCAAGCAATCACCTGGGCAACAGGCTTCCACGTGGGCAGTGCCATCTTTAACAAAGTGAGCATAATATATTTTATCTGCCCAACATTGGGTATTGTGAAACTTTGTGCTAATTTAATAGGTAAACAAATCAAACTGCTATTTTTGTTTGGCAATTAAATTACTTTAGTTATAATTAAACTTAAGTAACTTAATATAATTATTAATTATTTTTAATTATTTTTCTATGAACTACCTTACTATAAATGTCTTTTGATATTGGGGTTGTCAGTTTGTAAGATTTCCTAGTATGTCAAAGAAAATTATTCTGTGACTGTCATTTATTTGCAAATACTTTTTCTTAGCATTGCTTTTTAATTTTGTTCGCAAAATTTTTATAGCTTCCCATCTCCAACTATGCCATGATAAACATTCTTACTCTTGTCTGACTATTAACCTGAGTGGGTAAAATCATGGCTCTTGTGGAATAGTCATACTTAATTTCCCTGAGAGTTGTCAGATTGCCATTCAGAAACAAGGCATTATTCCACTTTCAATAGCAGCAACACTTTCTTTCCTCCATATCTTGGCCTATCCCAAGAATTATTTAACATTACAATCTTTGACAATCTTAGGTATAAAATAAGATCTACTGCTTTTGAATTTCATTTCTTTGATTATAAAGAACATTAAGCACCTCTTTAATTTTTGTTAGCTGTTCAGATTTTCCTTCTTTTTAGTGTTTTATATCAGTTGGCAGTTGATGGTGAAAAGACTAGTGACTTAAGCTGAATACTTTATAAAACATTATCTTAGAGTAAGCTACCTAATCCAAGTTACAGTTTCTCAACTACTGTATATTATCAACTCATCATCTGTCTTGCTAACTAAAGATGACTTCCTGGGGAGGGCTGACATTCAGACAGACTCACTAGTCCAGTCATTCAGGTTGTTCACACTGCCCTGCATCCTAATTGACCAGACATTATTACTTCTGATTGCATAAAGTTTATGCCAAACAAACAATTGACCATTTTTTATTTAGTCTTGCTTAGAGTACCTAAAATTCAACAAAACTCTTCTAATTCCTTCCTCTATCCCAATAAAAACACTTTAATAGTAGTGAATGAATATTTGCAACTTTGCCTAGAAACTGGGTACTCAGCAGAACATAGAAATAGGATTTGTGAGGATATGGATTTATAAGATACAAATAATTGTTCCTGAAGTCAATAAGTGGTAAATGGTTTAAACATTTGGAAAACAATACAAAAAGTCAAGTGAAGATCCCTTTGATCCAGCAATTACATTCTTAATTTGCTACACAAAACAATTCAAAAAAAGAAAGTTATGCCTTACCTGAAGATATTCACTGTAGTCATGTAGGAGGAGTTATGCTTAAAAAGGAAAAGGTTAATTGATAACAGAACTACATGAACCTGGTTAAAACCTGAAGTTGGAATCTTTCATTTTCATTTTAAATTTTATTTTTTAGTTTTGTTATTTTAATGGTAAATAAGGTCTCCAAAAATTTAATTAATAAAAATACATGTTTACTTCTAATAGTATTATAAATATCATTTATTAAGCTCTAATAAACAAAAAGCATTTTAATACCATTAAACAAATCTTAAGGGATAAACAGAAGGAGTGGCTTGAACAGGGTAGAGATAAAGAATGACAGTGATAGAGACCTGAGCCTCTGACAACATTTGCAAATTCAGGTTTTTAAAAGAGTTTATATATTTTGAGTTTATATATTAAATAGGTCCTCAAGAGCAACTGACCTAAAATGAAATGTGTGCTACATATGGATCATTAAGACTCAGCACAATGTCAAGAAATGCTACGTGCATCCATAATTATAAGACTCAAATTAAAATATTGACCCAACTTTACTGCTTCAGCATCTGAACAATGATTTGCTTGTTAAGCCCTATTTTCTCTCATGTTGCTGAACTGGGATCAAGAGGAAGCTTCTCAGTGGAGGAGGTTAAGATTTCTCCTTTGGCATGTGTGAATCCAATTCATCTCTCCAGAATGAAATTCCAGCTTGTGTGAGAACATATCTCTGCCCTTATATAAATTCACATTTGAATGATAAAAGATGATAGATCAACTCTATTCAGACTCTATTATTAGAATAATACTAAGTCCTTTTAAAGAAGAATCCCTGAATGTTGACTAAAAATGTACGTGGATTCATATATTTCAAATATATTTTCTCCTTCAAGGGGATTATATAACTGTCATACTATGAAGATGAAATGTTATTAACTAAATGCTGATGACTCTTAAATTTTAATCCTCAAGTTAAAACCTCTATTTCTGAGACTCAACTCATATAAATCAACTTACCAATTGGCACTTCTATTTGGGTGTCTTAAAGACACATCAAACTCTTTGTATTCTGTACTGAACACATCCCTTTCTCATGCAAATTTCCTGTTCTTCAAAATCTTTATCCCATTGACTGAGACCATTCTCTACTCAGCTTTCCAAGCCAAGGTCATCCTTGGTTTCTCCTCCCTCATCTCTCACAATCAAATACTCAATAAATTCTATTAATTATGTCACTTATGTACCAGATAAAATCCATCCATTTCTCAATATCCGTTATTATGGAACTTATCACAATTTGTCATAACTGAATTTTTATATATGAATCTGATTGCACCTCTTAAAAATAAGCTCCCCATCTTCCTAGTAACTAGCCCAGAGTCTGGAGCACAGTAAGCATTGCATGAATGTATCTAAATTACTAAAACTTTTAAATGAGAAAACAAGCATAAACAAACATGCATAGAAGGTAAAGCTCTACTAAAAGGTAAAATGTTTGCAAAGAAAGAAAATATGAGAGTCCATTCATTTCATTTTAAAATTTAAATGCAGTATAAATTGTGTTCCTTCTTTGTGTTAGGAACTGGGCTGCATATACTTGTAAAATTGTTTGTTTTATTATAACAACCTCTAAGTTGTAGCTTCTTGACTCATCAAGTACTAAAGATTTTAAAAGATTGCATACTTATAAATAAGAGCAATCCAATATCATCATACTTGTTTTTCACTAAACCTTTGGGAAATAAACAAGGATTTTTAAAATACCATTTCTCAGATAAGGAATAAAGACTTAGAAGAGATGAAACTCAAATCTAGGTTTTCTTGATTTTCATTAAAGTTATGTACACTGTATTATGAAATGTATAAAAACATTGTCAGAGGGCTGGCTGACTCTAGCTAAACCTTCCTAGAAGATGACGGAAAGAGACTACATTTGTTTCATTTTAAAGATCTGAGAGTCTTGAATTTTCTAAGCAAATGGCACCTCTAGATGCTTTACCTAAAGACATTTGATATAATATGTCCTTTGAATTTGCCTTATTGTTTTAAAAAATTGTTATTAAAATTGACTTCTTAGTTTTTGAGTAATAACAAGTCAAAATAAAACCTTAAATAGGCATATTTATATATCTGCATTGCTCCACCTTACACAAAATCAGGTAAAAGAATGTTGCTTTGGGTGGGGCAAAATGCTATATAAAATGAAGGGTATTATAACCATAACTAAGGTGACCAGTTGTCCTCCTCTAGGGAAGACAGTCCTTCTTTTGTAAGTTCCATCCTCCCTTGAAAAGTATCCTCCTACATGTCCCCTTTTTTGATATTGGGAGACTAATCTGCAAATGTCTGTATTTGATCAATGCAGAGTCAATCCATTGTGTGTGATGTGATGTATTTGTATTTAAATGAGTGCTTTTTTCATATGTTATTAAAAGTTAAAAAGCATGTAAGCATAATTACAATATAAAATATTATAAATATTTTATTATGCATTTATCATATTATAGTGTATTATTGTTGCAGCAAATAAAATGTTTATTTATGATACTGTTTTCTTCCATTTATTTTTGTCCTCCTTTTCATTGTAAAAAAGTTGGTCACCTTACCTTAACACAGAGACATTTGGGTTTGGTTCACATCACTTTTCCACTGGAAATTTCTATTAGCAGCTTTAGTTTAATCTATTGGAAATTTGGTAAAAAATGACTGAGTAAAACTGAGGATACATTGATCCTGACTATGATCTCTGAATAAGAAGAAGGTCAGCAACACTGACACCTATTCCCATTGGTTTGTTTAGCCAAGTGGTTGAGCCCGCAGCTTCAGACACTGGCATTTTTGGTGTACTAACTTCATTATAAACTAATTTAGTTTCCTGAACAAGTTGCATGTTGTACTAAGCCTCAGTTTTATATTTTATAGATTTTTCTATGATTTCTTAAAATTTGGTATGCCATACAACTGACAAAGTGCATGACACTTAAATTATTAATAAATTTCCTAGCAGTTCTTAAGAGCAGAGTTACAGACTGGCAAAGGTGGAAGAGACCTTAATAACCATGTGATCTGCTGTTGCATTTTTTAAATAAATTTTTATTTTAATGGGGTGACATCAATAAATCAGGGTACATACATTCAAAGAAGACATTTCCAGGTTATCTTGTCATTTAGTTCTGTTGCATACCCATCACCTGAAGAGAGATCGTCCTCCGCCACCCTTCATCCAGTTCTCTCTGTACCTCTCCCCCTCCCCCTCTTCCTCCTTCCCTCCCCCCACCCCCCGTAACCACCACACTCCTGTCCATGCCTCTTAGTCTCGCTTTTATGTCCCACCAATGTATGGAATCCTGCAGTTCCTGTTTTTTTCTGATTCACTTATTTCACCCCCGCACAATGCTACCAAGACTCCACCATTCCACTGTAAGTGATCCGATGTCATCATTTCTCCTAGCTGAATAGTATACCATGGTGTATATGTGCCCCATCTTCTTCATCCAGTCCTCTTTTTTTTACAGTGATTAAAAGCCTTTAAGCAAACTCTTGGCCAATACAGCAAGAATCCATAAAAGAGTAGTGTCCTTAACATGTTCTCCAAGTCCAAGTTGGCCCCATCACAATGCCAAATCCCTGAAAAATGCAACCCAACCACAGTTCAGTCTGTTAGGAGCTGTCACAGGGAGCAGGAGTCCAGGAAAGTTCCCCACAGGAAAAGTCCACATGGCACTGGAATTGTAGTCACCATTCTATACTTTGCAGCTCTTGTCCAAGTCCCAATGACCGCTGCTTCTTGCTGGTAATGATTCAGGTAGACTGGAAAAAGCCATTTGCAGCATGCGTGGATATGGAGCTTCTGTTCTCCTCTGCCTGGAGAGTTGAGACCAGGTTGCTTTCCCTGGAGCTCTGTGACTGTGGCATGGTAAAGAGAACCTTGGGATACACTAAGCTGGGTGGCAAAGGTAAATTCATAATACAAGTTGGCAAAAGGAGGAAAGAGAGCTCTAAATTAAGAGTAGGTCCCAGCCTGAAATACGAGTGGGGCATTGAGGTAGGAGGGATAAAGGAAACACTATATATTAAGCAAAGCAGCAGAAAATAGGACTATCAACACCCACAAAAGAGATCTTTGAGGGAAGAATAAAAAACCTGACTATTCAGGCAAAACATAGTTAAGTGGCCCTTGTGCAAATGAGATTGCATTTTATAAGTGAGTAAACTGATTACCAGAAAGTGAGGGCAGTTTTCCCAATGACACAAAGATAGAGATCCAGTTCAGCAATGAGTCTCATACTTTGGAATATATCAGAATGATCTGTCCTAGAAGACTGCTTTAACCACTGTTTGCTGGGTGCCATCCCCAGAGTTTCTGTAGATCTAACTCTTTTGTGGAAGGGCACAACATTTCTGGCATACTTGCAGTTGAAAATCACTGCTGTATGGTATAGTCTATTGGTCTCAGGCTACAGACCTGTACAGCGTGCTACTGTGCTGAATACTGCAGGCCATTGTAACACAATGGTAAGTAATTGTGTATCCAAACATACCTAAACATATAAAGGTGCAGTAAAAAATATGGTATAAAAGATTTTTTTAAATGACTCTAAATGGTAATTCAATTTTTTACCTCAAGACTCAAAGAAGAAAATAAATAAATACTATTGAGTGGCCAATTAAGAAAAGATAAAAAAAATTATATACCTGTCTCGGGCACTTACCATGCATGGAGCTTGCAGGCCTGGTTGCTCTGGTGAGTCAGTGAATGAGTGGTGAGTGAATGTGAAGGCTTAGGACATCATTGTATCCTACTGCAGACTTTATAACTGGGCCCTTATGCTACAGAAATTCATTAAAATATTTTTTTCTTTAATAATAAATTAATCTTAGCATAGTGTAACTTTTTTACTTTATAAACTTTATTTTTTTACCATTTTCACTCTTGCAATAACACTTAACTTAAAACACACATTGCACAGCTGTATAAAAATATCCCTTTTCTTTATATCCTATTCTATAAGCTTTTCACCAATTTTAATTTTTTTTCTTTTAAAATTTTTTTGTTAAAAACTAAGACACAGCACTCCTGTTAGCCTAGGTTTACACAGAGTCAGTATCAACATCACTGTCTTTCAGTCCTTCACCTCCACATCTTGTCCCCCTGGAAGGACTTCAGGAGCAATAAAACTTTTATTTTTTATGATAACAATGCCTTCTTCTGGAATATCTCCTAAGGGACCTGTCTGAGGCTTTTCTTGGGAAGTGTCATTCTTTTCAGAAATATGTCCATGGTGATTTGCTTGGTTTCTTTTTTTCATTCATTTTTACAAGCCATTTCATTGGCTTATAAGCAAATGATAAACCATAAACATTCTTCACTATTAATAAAAACCTTTCACATTGGGGTTTGTGTTTTCAAACACTTTAAGATTTTAAGGAGCTTGTTGAAGTAAGAAAATACTTTGTAACTTGAAAGGTGTCATTTGCACATTATAAATATACCCAATGCCATGAAGTTGCACACACTGAGACAGCTAATTTTATGTAATGTAAATTTAATCTCAATTAATTTTTTCCTGTCTTAGCTCCAAAAACTCTTAATTAGTCAATTCCTCAGGAACCATCTCTGAGAACTTTCCATGACATCCTGCCTGCAATGAGTTAAACAACAGCCTTCATTTCTGCAACTTTCTCATTCTTGACAAAACCTTTGATGTCATGGACAAACTTTCTGAGTGCCTCTTTCCCAATGTCATTCATACAATTCTTTTTCACATCATCCCAAGCCAAAGCAAGGCTCTTGATGCTATCACAGGTGTTGCTTTATTACAGAATTGCATCATTATCTTCTCAGTGTCTTCCTGGGCCCTCCTCAGGTAGTTGGCCTTAAAAGCTGCTATAACCCTTGAGCCATTGGTTGAATCAAAGAGGCAGTATCTGGAGGAGAAAAAATTCTTTGATATTTGGATTAAGGTCACCAATAAAGGAAGAAATGTCCAGGAGCATTCTCAACAATAAGGAAAATCTTGTAAGGTATGTTATTCTCCAAACAGTATTTCTCCATTTCAGTGGCATAACCATTCAGGAGGGTTCCTTGGAGGAAGAACTGGATCATCCATGACTTCTCAGTGCTCCTGTAGGACACAGGAAGTGTGTGCGCATTGATATGCTTGAATGCCCTGAGGTTCTCACTATTCCAGTTCATAAAGGATTTCCATTTGTGGCCTACAACATGGCCTCTAAGCACGACTGTTGTTTTGTCTTTTCAAGTCTTGCAACGTGGCATTGACTTGGCCTCCTTATGAATGAAAGCCCTTTCAGGCATCTGTTTCCAGAATAAGAGGTTTCATTTATATTAGGTATCTACTCTGGCAAGTAATTTTCCTCCATCATCAGCTTATTTAGAGTTTCTAAAGCTCTGTGGCCCTCACATTGGAACTGGCAGACTCATCACTCACTTTCACATTATAAGATAAGTAATGAATGAGTCTTGAATTGTTTGAACCACTCAGAGCTAGCAGTAAATTCAACATCATAGCTGGGTTCAGCTACTTCTTTCAACATTGCAAACTTTCATTTTTGGCCACGATCATTATGGTGTTGAGAGAGGTATGCCTCTATATCTGGTCTGCAATATGGATCATGAGAAATCTCTTTACATCTGATGTAGGTCCTTGTTATTCAGTGGCCTTCAATGAAGCAGGTTCTTTAACAGCTTTCATCATTTTGTTCTTGTCCTTCAAGGTCATAGCTATTGTGGAATGGGACATGCCTGTCTAGGGAACAATAACTACTGCTGATTTTTTACCTTTGTTGCCTTTAATCATTTTTAATTTGGTTTTAGGTCAATCACTCAACACAGCCTCTTACTGGCAACATTAGCAATGGATTTTGCACATGGAAGGCCCTAATGAACAAAACAATGTGAGATTAAATCAAGAGCACAGAAGAAAAAGACCCAATCAATAGACACAGTAAAGATGAGAATTATGAGGCTGCTGTGGCATAAAATGACATACTGTTCTAGAGCAAATTTAATTAGAAAGAGTACACTTTAAAATAATGTTAAAAGGTACAGTATAGTAAGTACGTAAACCAGTTACATAGTTGTTTATTATCACCATCAAGTATCATGTACTGTACAGAATTGTATGTGCTATATATACTTCTATATGACTGGCAGTGCAGTTGGTTTGTTTACTTCAGTCTCACCATGCATATGTGAGTAATATATTATGCTATGATTTTACAATGGCTACATTGTCACTAAGCAATAGGAATTTTTTGGCTCCATTATAATCATAGGGGACCACCATCACATATGCTATCCATAGATGATCAAAATGTTACGCAGCACATGACTGTATTAGAACAAAAGATTTTCTTAGTGATCTTATAAGTTTTAGGAGCTCTGTTCCAGGAACAGGAAACAGCAACCAATTTATATATATATTTTCCATTATTTCACACCGCCTCACAAGACAAGTACCAGATTGAAATTCTATGAAGATCAGGCATAGGTTAAGGGTTTGTTTATTTTTTTCACTTTTTTGCCTTTATTTCTTTTTTGTCTTACCATGGAACAGAACTTGTCAAAGTATAAACCATATTCTAGGCATTCTATAAACATTTATTTATTACATCAATGAGGATTGATATAAAAATTAAATGAGGTATTAGATGCAAACACTTAGAAGAGTCTAATTCTTAATAAGGCCATTAATGGATGATACTCAGTATTTTATGAGAGGATAGAAATCAGTATTAAAATCAGGATGAAAAACTTCATGAATTAAGACTCAAAGGCCTGAAATTATATTAACATAATTGTTTCTGGACTGGTAGTATGGTTTATTTGTTTGTTTGTTTCATAGTAACAAAATCAAAATCCTTACTTCTGTGTTTAAAACTTACATATACAATTTACCTTTTAAAACCTGCTGAATTACTAAGGAATAACCTGTTTTCATTGTTATTTATTTCTTTGTTCACTTTGAGAAAGAAATAATCTCACTGAGAGATTCCCACACTTCTCTGATTGTGCTTTCAGAAGAAAATGTTTTATTACCATTGATTTAGGAATAAAGTTAAAAGTATAATTTACCGCCTATGCTAATTTTTGTTAAATCTCAAGAGCTATTTTGTTTGGTGGGAGGTAGGAGTTTTTAGCTTTGATTTTCGTTTTTCATTTGTTAGTGAAAGCTTTTAAAGTTTAGCACAAATTATAGAATATGCATATATTTCTTCTTACAAAGTAAAGGATTTCTTAGACAACTTGAGTTGCAGAGACCAAAGTAAGAAATAACAAAGGCAAGAATTTTTCATTCTGCTAAAAACCTCTATGGACTATTCAATGTGCTTTATCTTCTTCCTTGATTTTATAGGCTCAAGAACCATGAGGGAAATCATTTTATCTTTAAATGGGTAAGTGCCAAAAGAAGTCCTTTATCAGTTTGTCCTAAGGCTTTGGATATATTTTCTGGAAGTAAATAGAAAGCTGATTTAGCAAGAGCTCATAAAGAAAGTTAGAATTTTAGTTTCCAGTGAGCCCATTATAGCACTTTCTCGACTGCTGTGGAATTCACTTTTAACCATAGCTAGGAACCTGAGGTCTCATCGCAAAGTGAGTCATGTGGGTCAAAAACACATCTTCGTTTACTCTAAAATAGATATTATTCATATGTCTTTCTTACTCATTCATTTTATTTCTACCTAGGAACAAAATCTATCTTGTGTAATGTAGAATAGAACCCAAAGTATCTTCCTGTGATTTTGTGAGAAATAGAAGAAATCAAAACAATTTTCATGAAATATCTGTTCCTTAACGTGACTGCCACCCAGAATCTCAGACTGTCTGTAGGAATGACTTATGGTGATTAAAGCATTTGAGATTCCAGATGGATGTTAGTCTTACCAAGATGAATTCTCCACACAAACTCTGTGAAAAGAAGCTGCAGTGGCCAGCTGAGGGAAAACTAGGAAGTCTTTGATTGTCATTCATCCATTCCTCCTTTCATCTACTCATTCATTCATCATTCATTTTATTGTTTATTTATTTGTTCATTTATTCAGGAAGAATAAATTGCCTTCTGTTAAAAATACACAGCTATCTATTTGTTCATGACACTCTTTTTCTATGATAGATATTTGAAACATCAGATGGTTCTCCTATGTTATTTAAACATAAATATTGCCATTATTTTATTTTTGTGTCAGTTGCTAAGTCTTTCAACACATCCACTCTTCTATCTTTGTTCAAAAAGGCTGGGGTTCTAACTCTACAAACCCCTTTCTTGTTTTGTCAGCTCTGGTAGGTGTTAGGCTCTGCCAGTAGAGGGCAGACTGTGAGGCTGATGAAGTGGGGAAGGGGAGGAGATCTGCTCCTTCCTATTTGCTTTGAATGAGCAACACCTCAATCTTGCTTCTTCACCTTGCAAGCAGCAGTGGTGGCAGCTCTACTCAGTGTGTAGTTTTTCCATCACTTACAAAACCAGCTTCTTCACTCTTGGACTTCAGAGACACCGGCACTAATGCTCCCTCTTCAGAGATCTTAGTTGCAGCTCAGTAGGGATCCTCCTTTGAGTTACTACATTTTAATAATTCAGATTTCTCTTCCTCAACCCCTAGAAGTGAGAGGTGTTTTTCACAATTGCTACTATGCTAATATTTTAAAGTTGGCTTCTTACCTTTCCAGGTTTCTAATTATAGTCATATATCACTTAACAATGGGAATATGTTCTGAGAAATGCATCATTAGGCAATTTTGTCCTGTGCAAACATCATAGTGTGCACTTACACAAACAGAGGTGGTATAGCCCACTACTACATTTGTATGCACTATATTATTATAGGACTAGTTATGTAGTAGATTTGTTAACAATAGCTTCTTATGTGAGTAATGTATTACAATACAATTTACAACAGCTATGACATTACTAGGTAATAAGAATTTTTTCGCTCCTTTATATTCTTATGGGACCACATTATACATGCAGTCCATTGTTGTCATTATGTAGTACATATCTGTAGTTAACAGTTCCTTATATTAAATTAGCTGTGTTCAAATAACAAGTATATTTGCTGTCTCTTGATTATACCCAGAACTGATATTTTGGATATTTGAAACAATAAATTAGATTCTTATATAAGAAAAAATATATATCTGAGCTACTAAGTATTTGGATATTCAAATATTAAAATAATATAAAGCCAAATAAATTTATACAATAAGGATGCATTTCAAGCGTTATGAGCCTGATCAGGTGGTGGCACAGTGGATAGAGCATCGGACTGGGATGCGGAGGACCTGGGTTCGAGACCTTGAGGTCGCCAGCTTGAGCATGGGGCTCATCTGGTTTGAGCAAAAGCTCACCAGCTTAGACCCAAGGTCACTGGCTTGAGCAAGGGTTACTCAGTCTGCTGAAGGCCCATGGTCAAGGCACAAATGAGAAATCAATTAATGAACAACTAAGGTGTCGCAACAAAAAACTGATGATTGATACTTCTCATTCCTGTCTGTCTATCCCTATCTATCCCTCTCTGTCTCTGTAAAAAAAAAAAGAGAGAGAGAGATATGAGAAGTTGGCTGGAAATATTAACATTATGACAGGGCCATAAAATTATGTTGGAAATTTCTGAATTCATCTTGAATTGTAACTAAAAATTGCGTGATGAGACTGAGTTAAGTCAAGATTGACCAACCTGGCAACTCAGAACCTGTGATGGGAGAAATTACTAGAAGAATAATTTAGCACATAAAAGAGAAAAAAAAATAAAATATGTGTAAATTAAGTATCTCATATTTAAAATGTAATACGCTTTGTTTTATCAATTACAAAATTAATTTATATTCACAGCAGAAAATTTGGAAAAGAAAGACACAAAGAACAAATTCAAAATTTCCATAAGCTCACTAATGTGCAAATGAAGTTAACTTTCTAGTGTTCAAGTTTTCATTTTTTATATCATTATAGTTTACTTACTGCTTTGTAAGTTTTTCCTTTTATTTAATAAGATATAATAATTTTATAACAATCATAAGTAATTATAAGGTGTTGATATTTTGAATGTTATTAATATACTTTGTTTCTTACCTCATTCATCTTCCTGCAGGAAGCTGAGCATATATTTCAGAAGAAATTAAAAAGAAAATAACAAAATTAGCTTCTGATAAGAAAATTAGGACTTTGCCAAAAGAAACTTAGGTGGCAGGGTAAGTGCTGTTGAGTTAGGATTCTCAAACGTTATCTTCTGTAATTTCAAATTATAGCAATCATACTTCTAGAGCCCTCTCACAGTTTGGCAAAGAAGGCCTTCTACACAGGACAATAAATTCAGAATGTTTCATTCTTGATAATAGGATATAACATAGGAGATGTAATAGGGTTTTCAGTGGAAATAATGTTCTTTCACGGATTCGAAACAAAAGCATTTCAGGGACCCATGCATTGGAATATGAGGCATACTGGTAAGATTTATTAGCGCAGAAATAAAGGACTGCCTTCAGGTGTCCATTGTCTCATTTATGACTGGTGGCTTAGCTCTGTGGCACCACAGAAGTCCTGGTGAACATAAGTGACTACCAGGAGGGTCAGAATCCCGAACTGTAATGCCGTGCCATCACCCTGGACTCTGGTAGTCCAGCCTAGACTCTGTTCCCAGCTGCACTCCATAGGCATTGTGCTGCACCCAGGCAGCTGTTTGGGCCCTTACTGGGAGCCATAGCTGCTATGAAGATAAAGGAAAACAAACAAAGGAGTGAAGGAGGGAACAAACAAACATGTGTTTCCAAGATGGGCCTTTGTTAAGTTTTTATTATATTACCTCAAGCTTGGAAGAGAGCAGTGTTTCTTTCAAATTAACCAATCTCTTTCTTAATCCTTCATGGGCTTGTACAGGGCCCTTCCTCTATCCAATCTAGTCTTTTCCCTACATTTTCCAGGCTAGACTCTGCCTCTTTATGTGGCATTTTGGATCCTACTGTGCAAGCTTCAAATTTTTGCTGTGTTATCTGGTTTCTACTGTACAAGTGCCCCCCAAAAAGAATTTCCCCTACTGTTTTTATTCCTCCATTGGTAATCCTGTGTAATGACAGGGTTGCTGATTCTTGCTTCTCATATTGTGGATTAAATCCCCTCAGCAGAGGATGAGGCTGTCCCCTAGGGAGCCTGTGAATGCTGTGGCTTCCTAGTGAATCAGGGTGACTGTCTAATTTCATTTGCTCCCTTCCTTAACTAACTAGATACCTACACTAACAATAAGAAAGGAGAAAGGCAAGACAGAAAGGAGTGGATTGAGACAGGCAGATATATGCTCCAGTTTTATTTCAGGGTTGGCCAGGGCTTGACACTAGAGAGATTTTGGCTTTTTCTGGGCCATCCTCAGTTTCTGTGTGATAAAAACAGGATCCCCAAATGTTGCAAGTCCTGTTGAAGAGTTCTTGGAAGATGTGTCAGAAAGAGAGCAAGAGGAGTTTCTGCAGCAGTTTCTTTGAACTAAACTAAAGCAGAGACAAAGCCAAACCTTCAAGAGTCTTATTCTGCCAGGGAGAGACAAGGTGGGGGTGGGTGGTGTCAAACAGAGAAAACTTCCAGGCCCAAAATAGCTGAGAGAGAGAAGAATATGAGTTAGAACAGCCAACATGTTCTGTCTTGAGTGCCAGCAGGGCCAGAGAATCTAGGCAAAAGGAACATTGCCCCCAAGACCAGCATACATTGTCACCACAAAGATCAGAGGACATTTTTCCCCTTTAATGTCATGACTTTTCTTAAATCATTCATTCTGGTATTCTTTCAAATATGTAGATTCTTAGCAGGGTAAGTAAGAGGAGCAGAAAAATTGAAAGAAATTGAGCTTTTTAATAAAAGAATAATTGAATATTACCCAAAGTGATCATTTAAGTTATCAGACTGGACTGATAGTATTAAATTTGGTATTAAAACCAGACTTAATATAGGTCATTCTTCCTAGTGACCTGTGGGTGGGGACTTAAGAGAGCATGATGTGTTAGTTATATATAAAAATGAAGTATATTTTTTCTATACATCAGAGGCGTAGTTAAGTTTACTTTAGTGATTCTACTACATGATTATTTCTAATGCAGTTTTAAAGTATATATAGTATTTCATAAGATGTAATAGTTATCAATTGCTGCCATAACAAATTCCCCATAACTATACAACAGCTTAAACAACACTCATTCATTATTTCCCAGTTCCTCTGAGTCTCAAAAGGTTGAAATAAAAATATTG
Source organism: Saccopteryx bilineata (assembly GCF_036850765.1). NCBI lineage: Eukaryota > Metazoa > Chordata > Mammalia > Chiroptera > Emballonuridae > Saccopteryx > Saccopteryx bilineata. Next base: position 83,829,804 of record NC_089498.1, on the reverse strand, counting down.
GCAGTAGTTACAGTTCTCAGCTGGAGTTTGAGCTCCTCTTCCAAGATCACTGGTGACTGGCCGAATTCAGAATCCTGCAATTGTACGATTGATGTCCCTCTTTTCTTTACACAGGGTCTCCTGCACTTTCAGGCCAACAGCAGTACATCAAATCCTTCCTGTGCTTTAAATTCCTCTGACTTCTCTCTCTACCACTTCTATCTGCCTTCCTTTTCTGCTTTTAGGGGCTCATGTGACTACATTGGGCACAGCCAAATATCCAGGATAAGCTTTCTATTTTAAAACATGCTGATTAGTCATCTTAATTACAGCTAAAAAGTCCCTTTTGCCATGTAATATAACCACAGGAGTCCCATCAGGGGGACAGAAATTGTGGGGACCAAAATTTCACCTACTAAAAATGATGTTTCTCAAATATAGATGGTCTCCAACTTAGGATGGTCCTACTTATGATTTTAAAATGATGCAAAAGGGTCATGTATTCAGCGGAAACTGCATTTTGAATTTTTTACTTTGATCTTTTCCTGAGCTAGTTTTATGTGGTACAATATTCTCTCATAATGCTGGGTAACAGTTGCAAGTCACAGTTTCTAGTCACCCAACATGATCATGAGGGAAAACAACCCAAACTAGTGTACTATATGACCAGAATGTTTTGTGTAGTGTGTTTTGTGTTTTTGCATCCCATCATGTCTACAAAACACTTATATGAGTCTCCTTCTTCTGGTGAGAAGAGGAAGCAATTACTCTTGAGATGAAGCTCAAGATAATTGCCCAACTGTAGGCTGATGTAAGTGTTCTGTGCACGTTTAAGGAAGGCTAGACTAAGCCATAACATTTGGTAGGTCAGTTGTACTAAATGCATTTTCAACTTACCATATTTTTGTGGGGAGGGGGGTAGCAAGAGAGAGAGAGGGGACAGGAGAGAGATGAGAAGCATCAACTCATAGTTGCTTTACTTTAGTTGTTTATTGATTGTTTCTCATATTTTCCTTGACAGTAGAAGGGAGGGCACTCAAGCTGAGCCAGTGACTCCTTGCTCAAGCCAGCAACCTTGAGCTTCAAGCCAGTGACCTTGGGATCACATTGACGTTCCCATGCTCAAGCTAGTGACCCCACACTCAAGCTGGCAAGCCCGTGCTCTAGCCAGTAACCTCAGAGTTTCAACCAGGGCCTTCAGCATCCCAGGCCAACATCAATCCACTGTGCCACCACTGGTCAGGCTCAACTTAACAATATTTTCAACACATGATGGGATGTATAGGAACATAACCCTTATAAATCAAGAAACATCTATAATTTGTTTTTGTAATTTCCTACTATTATTCATTCAGGTACATTGTTTCTTTGTTTATAATAAATAATGAAGGATGAAACCCTTGCAAAAAGCTTAAGCTCAGGCCTTTGCCGAAGAAGTTCGTGGAGTCATAGCCACTGATCCTATCTACAAGAAGCATGACACGTATTAGGTATTCATGGACATTCAGCTCATGGGGACTTGCCGCACCTGCATATAACTGGGAGGGCGTGAGCACTGCATAAGGCTGTAGAAAAGTAAAGTACTGTGTTGAGGAGGAGGACATCAGCATTTTATGAGCTCCAATCTTCCTGGGAAAGACATCCTGAATGCAGCTGCTGCCTTTCTTGCCCATGGCATAAATCCAGAGAAAAACATCTTTTTCATTAGCCACTGGTATCTGACCATGCAGAATTAAGTTGGAGCTTGGTCAGAATGTCATGATTATAATACTTATGCCAGAGAAAGGCAAAGACTGCTAACCAGAGGCACTATGGCCCATGGGGCACACTTGCATCCCAGCTTTAGGCTGTGGACATTCTGTCCTACAGACCCAAATACAGGGGATAGGGGACATCCTATCCCCTAGGATAGGGGATATCCTAGATACGGGAGGAAAGCCCTGCATAGGCAGCTATTCAGGATCTTGCACAAAGTTGTTGTTTTTTTTAAGTGTGAAAAAATTCCTTCCAGTACTCAATTCATTTTAACTTCAATTAAATAGGATAAAGTCTCTGATGATTATTCTGCCAAAATACTCAGTCCTCAATGAACAACCCCAACTGGAAAAATTTTTTAAAAGTTTATATAACCACAGATGCTGAGAAAATCGTTATATGTAAAACAGAACTCTATATATCAATACAACTCTATGTTAATAAACTTAAAATCTCAAATGGATAAACAGAAATTTTTACATTATAAAGTACACTCAGGATTAAGCAGGAATATATATGAATTTATCAAGCTTAGTGTTTATCAATGGCAGGTCAAATTATTAGGGAAATTATAAAATTCAGTAAATGAGCTATGATAATTATGTGGAAATATTTATATTTCATCTTTACCTTAGCTGTGTACTAACACTTAGCCCAGATTAATTCAAAAGAAAACAATGAAATATGAGACCATAAAGTATCAGAAGAAAATAAACATGACATTTATATATATAATCTCATGGTACATTCATCCTTTCTTTTTTTTTTTTTTTTTTTAATTTTTTTTTCCTTTTTTCTTTATTCATTTTTAAAGAGGAGAGAGAGAGGGAGAGAGAGAGAGAGAAGGCGGGAGGAGCTGGAAGCATCAACTCCCATATGTGCCTTGACCAGGCAAGCCCAGGGTTTTGAACCGGCGACCTCAGCATTTCCAGGTCGATGCGTTATCCACTGCGCCACCACAGGTCAGGCCATTCATCCTTTCAAACCAAGTGAGAAACAGCCAAGTTCCTTACAAATCCTTCCCAATCTGATGGTAAAGATAAAACTGGGTCATTTTCATCTTGTATTTTATTTAACTTTCACAGACAATACAGAATCATGGTTATGATCCTGGATTTAGATCCTTGCTCCATTTTTCTAAATTCTGTGCCCAAGGTCAAATTATGGAATTTGTTCCTAATTTCCCACAGTGGTTAACAGGGAGATACAATAACATTGCCTTGTAAGATTGTTATCCGAATTAAGCAAGTATGCATATGTTGAAAACTTAGAACAGAGTTTGGCACATAGTAACCATTTGCTAAATGCCTGTTTTTATCATTCCTCTTCATTTTTTTCTCCCCTTTGTTCTATGATTCCAATGACAAATAAATGAAAAAATTCAGATATGTCCTCCATGTCATTTAAAATCTTTCTCCCCTTTATTCACCTCCTTTCTCTGAATCAGAGAATTTCTTTCTTTGTCATCACATCTGATGATTTGCTTTCCTGAAGAATCTAATCTGCTTTTCTCTGTTCACTTTAATATACTTTAACTTTCAGGAAACCATGTTCTTCATTTATAAGCAAACTTCTCAGTGTCAGATTTCCTCACTGTTTACTCACAGTGATCTTTTCTCTTGCTCTCTTTAACCCATTTGAGTTAGACTTTCTCACATTTTCTTTTGTTACTTCTAGTAGCTACTTTAAATGTGCCAGTTGCCTTGCTTCCTTAAATTAAGCCAATGCCTTCACACATTACACTGTGTTTTTCTTTGGTCACTTTTCCCTTCTGCGTGTCCAACTTTACAGAGAGGAAGGGGGGGAGTACCTGAGAGTGTCTAAGATGATCAATAAGATGATTGATCTTTCAGAGAGTCAGAGGTAGTTTCTTTATGAGATTGAGCTTTCCACAACTTCCATACTTTATGAAACAATAACGAGTCAGTTCGGATATTTACTTTTCTTTATTGGAACGCTAATCTCCTGTGTGGATAGGGAGGAAACAGCTATTTCAACAGTTTTCCAAAGTACTGTTTTTCTGAGCTTACTGTTAAAGCACAGAGTTAGTAGGAGCAGAGTTCTCTCACTCTAACTGGCAGTCACTGAGTTGGGAGGCAGCTGTGGAGACCCCCTTAGCATGGCAGTCTTTATTTTACTCTCCATAAGTATTCAAATCTTTTCTTCCAAAAAACTGGTCCCATGGCCAACCCTCCTCTCTGAAGCTGCTTCGGTGACTACATATGCTTCATCCTTCTCTCTAGCACCTCTCATCACTTGACATATTACATATTTATAGGTTTAATTCTTATTGCCTATCCCCCACTCACCCACATGTACACATTAGCATTTTTGACACATAGCATGTGCTTGATAAATTCTTATTAAATGAACACATATTTCTCTAGTGGCCTTACTTCCACATAAAATTAGTCTTAGTGCATTAGTCCTTTCCTCCATGTGCTTTTCTGGTATGTCTACTGAAAAGAAAATTTGTAAAATCTATGGCATGATTTCTAATGCAGATATTTCTATAAGTTCAATGGGAATTAATATAAGGTGAATAAAGAATGGAATTCTGAAACTTCTGTATTGAGTTACAAGTCCACTCTACAGTTAGTTTGCTCTTTTCAAACTTCAACAGCCCTAAATTTTATTTTCTGTTTAACATGGGGAAAAATAAATATAATAAAATGGCTTATAATATAAAACATTCCAAACCCTTCTTAAACCTAATACAGAGGATGAACTTTTATCATTTTCCGTACTTAGTTTTTTCAACACTTACTTTTATGACTTCCAAGAACATATGTCTAGTTCCCCAGGAAATAGACTCTGAGATAAAGGTTTGCATGCAGGAAGTTTACTGGGGAGTGCTCTTGGGATCGATCCCCATAGAGCATTAAAGGAAACAGGACTGAACAGCATAGAAGTTAAAATGTGATGTGTTGCACCACATGCCTTCAGTGGCCCCACAGGGAATTCAGGAGTTGGGATGGTCCTCCGGAGTTGTCTCAAATCTAAACAGGGGAGATGGGTTTCTTGTATTCTCACAGAACAGTCTCCAAATGTTGGCTGTCCTAGGAGCAGGTGGAATACTGGACAAAGCAGCATTCAAACCACACAGTTAATTAACTGGGATTGACATAGCTGTAATCCATCTGAAGTTGGCACTCCCAGATCAGGGGGAGAGCTTCCTTTCTGATGGAGGAACTAGGCAGCAACCCACAGTGTCCACCACATTGTTTCAGATCAGTCCACATGTTTTTGTCTCATATTGGTGTTATGGCTTTTTTGGTATTGCTTTACAGCAGTCTGTTACAGAATTAACAAAAAAAAAAGAGTTGGAAGAAGAAGAAGGAGGAGGAAGAGAAAGAACACAAAGAGGAGAAAAGAAAACAAAGAATTGGAGAAAGAGAAAGAAAGCAACAATACTAGAATACTGATTATTCTGAATTAAAGTTACTTAAGAAGAAGCCAGGGCAAGAAGGACACTATGACTATCCTTTGTCTTCTTGAAAGCAAAAAATAAATTGTCCATGTGAGGGCTACCTGTGGGAGACAGGTTCTAAACTGACAAAGTTCTTATAGTCCAGGGCTTAGCCTAAAGACTAAAGCTCTTCCCCATACCCTTTTAAGACTAAGCTCTTCCCCACACCTTTGGCTATTGCATTGTAGGGGGCTGATGCACTCTTAAGAGGATTCCTGCTTATATCTTAGATATGTGACTTTGTATCAGAAACTTCCTTGTTTTACAAATGTCTTTTGTTCTCTGCTTATATAATAAAGGTGGCTGGAGGTACTCCCCACTTGCCCCGTTCTTGTATGCCATCAGCCTACAGGAGGCCTCCAGATTCCATGCTTTTTCTCTCTGTGTTTATTTCGTAATCCCACACTGTTCTCACTCAAGACCTGCATAATTATGAGTCATGCTGGTTCACGGCAGCTACCCTTTCTGCACCTGGAGAATAGAAGGCACTTTTATCACCAGAGATAGGGAATTCGGGTCCAAGAAGGCTAAATAAACGAACTTTATTACTTTTTCATTAATTTACTACCCCTACGTTATAAATTCTTCAAAAAGAATGATGTCTTTGTTTTAAAGAAATAAATGGTGCCTGCTTTGGTCACTTTAAGAACACTCCTATTTCTAGGAGCTCTTGCATGTACAAAATTAAAATTGTTTTTTTCTCCAGTTAACCTATCTTATATAAATTTGATTGTTAGACCAGTCAAAGAACTTAGAAGGGAAGGAATAAAAGATTTCTTCTCCTACAACTTAAAAGACAAGAGTCTACTTTTTACTGTTTTCAGACAATTCAAGAAGATATAGTATCATAAAATTAGAATGAATGTTATAAATAAAAAAAACCCTGAAGAACTTGAGTTTGGGGAAATAAAATACTTCTGAAGTCTGACTTTTAAAATCAATAGAAATGTAGAATACAAAATTGTAGAAATCTTCAATAATGTGGAACAAATGGCAGGACTAGAAAATGTGAGAAAAAGATACAGGTAACAAAGGAGAAATCCAAAACAGGGCCATAAGGTGATTAGTTAGAATTCCATAAAATGAGGTAAAAATAATACAAAAGGAGAGAAGTTATTAAGGGGATAATCATAGAAAATTCCCCAAAGCTGCAAAAATACATGAGGATTGTTCATACTTTTAATTTTTTCTTCTTCTTCCTAAAGAAGACCCTTTACATTTCATGTAATACTAGTTTGGTGATGATAAACTCAAGCTTTTTCTTGTCTGGGAAACTCTTTATTTGTCCTTTAATTCTAAATGATAGCTTTGCTGGGTAGAATAATCTTGCATGTAGGTCCTTGCTTTTCACTACTTTGAATATTTCTTGCCAGTCTCTTCTGGCCTACAAAGTTTCTGTTGAGGAATCAGCTGATAGTCCTATGGGAGCTCCCCTTGTAGGTAACTAACTGCTTCACTATTGCTGTTTTGAAGATTCTTTCTTTGTTTTTAGTATTTATCATTTTAATTATGATGTGTGTTGGTGAAGACCTGTTTGGGTTCATCTTGTTTGGAACTCTCTGTAATTTCTGGATTTGTATGTCCATTTCCTTCACCTAGTTAGAAATGTTTTAAGTCATTTCCTCAAGTTTCTTCAAAAATTATAAGATACTGAAGAAAGAAGTTGAAAAATGTATAAATAAATAAAAGCATGCACCATGCTTATGAATAAGCAAATTAACAATGTAAAATGTTCATACTATCAGAAGCAAGCCACAGATTCAATACAATTCCCATCAAAATATCAATGGGATTTTTCAGAAAACTAGAACAAATGATCTTAAAATTTGTATGGACCCACAAAAAACCTTGGACAAGCTTGAGAAAGAAGAACAAAGTTGAAGGTAGCATGTTACCTGATATCAAATTATGCTACAAGGCTATAGTAAGCAAAACAGCATGGTACTGACATAAAAATAGACACATAGGTCAATGAAACAGAATAGAAACTGAAGAAATAAATCCACATCTATATGATCAATAAGCATTTGACAAAAGATTCAAGAACATGCAATAGGGTAAATATAACTTATTCAGTAAGTGATGTTAGGAAAATTGGACAGATATGTGAAAAAAAATAAAGAATCTGAAGCTCTTTCTTACATCATGCACAAGAATAAACTAAAAATGAATGAGAGACTTAAATGTAAGGCTCAAAACTATAAAAAAATCCTGGAAGAAAACATACGAAGTAAAATCTTTGATATTGTTTTAGTAATATTTTTCTTCTGTATCTTCTCAGGAAAGATAAAATAAACAAATGGGACTGAATTAAACTAAAATGTTCTTGAACAGCAAACAAAAGCATCAGCAAAAGACAACCTATTGAATTGAAGAAGATTTTCAACAAAGATATCTTTGATAAGGGGTTAATGTCTGAAATTTATAACAAACACATACAACTCAACATCAAAATAAGGAAAAAACACCCCAATTAAAAAAAGGGCCAAGGATTTGAATAGACACTTCTTCAAAGAGGACAAAAGTATGGCCAATAGACATATGAAAAGATCCTTAATTCACTAATCATGAGAAAAATGCAAATTAAAACCACAATGGGACAAAGAAAACTAGATAGAGAGAAGACAAGATGGCGCTGGAGTAGGCGGATGTACCAACATCCACCTCCCAGAACCAAAGTGGATTACAAAATAATTTTAAGAACTATCATCTGAAAAAACCAACTTTGAACTAAACTAAGAGGACTCTTCAACCAAGGAACACTGAAGGAGCCACACCGAGACTGGTAGGAAAAGCGGAAACGCAGAGAGGGCTGCCCAGCTCCCAGAACGAACGGCAGCTGGGAGAAACTCTCATGGTGGGAAGTGAGTTTAGCAGAGAGGGGAGGGTCCTGAGCCCCAGGAACAAAGCCCCAGCCTGCAGCCCCAGAGCCTAGAAGAGGCGTATGGACAGTATTTAGCTGGAAACAAGTCAGGATACTATTTGTGAGAAAGAGTCTTATTTCTCAGACCCAGGATTCTTCTTAAAGGGACCATGCAGAAAACCTCTTTCACAACCACTCACCCGGGGCTCTGGGAATGGCAAGAGAAGAGAGGACCAGAGTAGCAGGAAGAGAGTGTAATCTAGGAGGCACAGGGAGAAACATTTTGGGAGACAGCCACTCTAACCCTTGGGACAAGTCACTACCCAAATCTGAAGTGAATATTTCCTGTGGAAACAGCAATACCAGCAAAGGGAAGCAGGAGAGCAGCCAAACAAGCTCCCCTGCGGCACTGAGGGAGGATCTACAGTAGTGAGTGTTAGGGTCTGAGCTGCAGCGCCCACACCCCACACAGCTGAGGGCTCGCTGGAGGGCGAGTAGCAGTGGGACATGGAGGTGTGGTTCTGTCAGCAGGGGCAGAAGCCTGCTGACCACCACTGGGTTCACGTGTGAGCTCAGTCTTGCCCAGCTGGGAAGGAGTAGGCATGCAAAAGTGGTCAAGCCCAGCTGCGGGCCGCCTATAATCCAGCCTGCAAGGAGAAGGGTGGAGACCCCAGAAGGGGTGGAGATCAGCCCTTGAGCAAGGGCGCAGGAGCACAGCCTTGCCCTGCCCGTGCAACTGAGGCTTGTGGCCGGACTTGGGAGCTGGCTCCTTCTGCGGGGGTGGAGCCAAAAGCCAAGAAAAGATGGAGTTCTGCTACTGAGCTGAGCGAGGGCATGCAGTCCTGCCCGGCAGGTAGAGCCAAGGCTAGCAGCCATTCCACGAGTGGGCTCCTCCTGCAAGGGCCAGGTGAAAGCCTGGAAACAGGCAGAGACCCGCAGCTGAGCAAAGGTGCTTGCCACTCTCCTCAGGGTCGAGCATAATGCCACCCACAGGGGCAGAGCAAAGGCCAAAGCCACCAAGGCTTGTGCACTTGAGCACGTGATTACAGACACTCCCGTGAAGGAGAGGTGGAAACCACAGCAACAGCCCCAGTGGACAGGAACCAGCAACGCCCAAACCCAAAAGCCCTAGGTAGCAACAGAAGAGAGGGTGGCGGGACTGCAGACAGACCATGCCTAGGAAACAGAGGCCATACCCAGTGGACTCCAGAGGCCAAAACCTTCCTTTACACAGAGAAAATGCAAAGGCAAAAACAATGCAACACAAATGAACCAAGAGAAATCCCCAGAAAAGGACCTAAATGAATCAGATATAACCAAATTACCAGATGCAGAGTTTAAAATAATGATTGTTAGGATGCTCAAAGATATTAGAAAAACAATAGATGGTCATTATGAACACCTAAATAAAGAGATAGCAAATATAAAAAAGGACATTGAAATAATAAAAAAAAAAATCAGTCAGAAATGACAAATACAGTATCTGAAATAAAGAACACAATGAAAGAAATTAAAAGCAGGATGGATGAAGCAGAGAATCAAATCAGCAAGTTAGAGGACACAATAAATAAAGGCACAGAAGCAGAGCAGAAAAAAGAAAAGAGACTCAAAAAGTCTGAGGAAACTCTAAGAGAGCTCTGTGACTACATGAAGAGAAATAACATCCGCATCATACTGCTTCCTGAAGAAGAAGAGAAAGGACAAGGGATAGAGACTTTGTTCAAGCATATCATAGCTGAAAACTTCCTTCAATTAAGGCAGGAAAACATCTCACATGAACAGGAAGCACAGAGAACTCCATTAAGAAGAAACCCAAAGAAATCAACACCAAGACACATCATAATTAAAATACCAAAGCTAAGTGATAAAGAGAAAATATTAAAAGCTGCTAGACAAAAAAAAAGACTATCACCTACAAAGGAGACCCCATAAGGATAACTTCTGACTTCTCAACAGAAACACTTGAGGCTAGAAGGGAATGGCAAGAAATATTCAAAGTAATGCAGAACAAGAACCTACAACCAAGACTACTTTATCCAGCAAGGCTATCACTTAAAATTGAAACAGAAATAAAAAGCTTTACAGACAAAAAAAAAAAAAAAAAACAACTCAAGGAATTCACTTGAAGGCTGAAAGAAATGCTAAGGGACCTGTTGTAAACAGATCAAAGGAGAAAAAGAATATAGCAAAAGAGGAATACAGTTTTAAAGAATAAAATGGCAATAAACAATTACATCTCAATAATAACCTTAAATGTAAATGGATTAAATGATCTGATTAAAAGACATAGGGTAGCTACATGGATAAGAAATCAGGACCCATACATATGCTGTCTACAAGAGACACACCTTAAATCAAAAGATGCACATAGACTGAAGATAAAGGGATGGAAAAAAATATTTCATGCAAATGGAAATAGAAAAAAAGCTTGGGTAGCAATACTTATATCAGACAAAATGGACTTTAAAACAAAGACTATAGTTATAGATAAAGAAGGTCACTACATAATGATAAAGGGAGCAATCCAACAGGAAGATATAACCGTTATAAATATCTATGCACCTAATATAGGAGCACCTAAATATATAAAGCAGACTTTGATGAATATAAAGGGCGAAATCAATAGTAGGGGATTTCAATACCCCATTAACATCATTAGATAGATCTTCAAGAAAGAAAATTAACAAAGAAACAGCAGACTTAAAGGACATATTAGATCAACTTGATTTAATAGATATCTTCAGAACCTTTCACCCTAAAACAGCAGAATATACATTCTTTTCAAGTGCTCATGGTACATTCTCTAGAATAAACCACATGTTAGAGCACAAAAGCAGTCTCAAGAAATTTAAGAAGATTCAAATTATATTGAGCACTTTCTCCCATCACAATGGCATTAAACTAGAAATCAACCACAACAGAAAAACTGAAAAATACTCAAACATTTGGAAACTAAATAGCATGTTATTAAATAACAAATGGGTAAACAATGAGATCAAAGAAGAAATTTAAAAATTCCTAGAAACAAATGATAATGAGCATACATCAACTCAAAATTTATGGGACACAGCAAAAGCAGTCCTGAGAGGGAAGTTTATAGCATTACAGGCATACCTCAAGAAGCTAGAAAAAGCTCAAATAAACAACTTAACTCTGCATCTGAAAGAACTAGAAAAAGAACAGCAAGTAAAGCCCAGAGGTAGTAGAAGGAAGAAAATAATAAAGATCAGAGCAGAAATAAATGACATAGAGGCTAAAAAAACAATAAAGAGGATCAATAAAACCAGAAGCTGGTTCTTTGAAAAGGTAAACAAGATTGATGAACCATTAACCAGACTCACCACAAAAAAAAGAGAGAGGACTCTAATAAATAAAATTAGAAACGAGAGTGGAGAAATAACAACTGACACAACAGAAATACAAAATATTGTAAGAAAATACTATGAAGAACTGTATGCCAAAAAACTAGACAACCTAGATGAAATGGACAAATTCCTTGAAACATATAATCTTCCAAAAATTAATCTGGAAGAATCAGAAAACCTAAACAGACAAATTACAACAAATGAGATTGAAACAGTCATCCAAAAACTCCCAAAAAAGAAAAGTCCTGGGCCTGATGGCTTCACAAGTGAATTCTACCAAATATTCAAAGAAGAACTAACTCCTATCCTTCTCAAGCTATTTCAAAAAATTCAAGAGGAAGAAAGACTTCCAAGCTCCTTTTATGAGGCAAGCATAATTCTAATTCCAAAACCAGGCAAAGACAACACAAAGAAAGAAAATTATAGGCCAATATCCCTGATGAATTTAGATGCAAAAATTCTCAACAAAATATTAGCAAACCGGATCCAGCAATATATGAAAAAAATCATACGCCATGATCAAGTGGGATTTATTCTTGGAAGGCAAGGCTGGTACAATATTTGCAAATCAATCAATGTGATTCATCACATAAACAAAAAGAAGGAGAAGAACCACATGATAATTTCAATAGATGAAGAAAAAGCATTTGATAAAATCCAGCACCCATTCATGACCAAAACTCTCAGCAAAGTGGGAATACAGGGAACATACCTCAACATGATAAAGGCCATCTATGACAAACCCACAGCTAATATCACACTCAATGGGCAAAAATGAAAAGCAATCCCCTTAACATCAGGAACAAGGCAGGGGTGCCCCCTTTCACCACTCTTATACAACATAGTTCTGGAAGTCCTAGCCACAGCTATCAGACAAGAAAAAGAAATAAAGGGCATCCAAATTGGAAAATAAGAAGTAAAACTATCATTATTTGCAGATGATATGATATTGTCTATAGAAAATCCTAAAGTTGCAGTAAAAAAACTACTAGACCTGATAAATGAATTCAGCAAGGTGGCAGAATATAAAATCAATACTCAGAAATCAGAGGCATTTTTATACACTAACAATGAACTATCAGAAAAAGAAATTAAGAAATCAATCCCCTTTACCATTGCAACCAAAAAAATAAAGTACCTAGGAATAAATTTAACCAGGGAGATTAAAGACTTGTACTCAGAAAATTATCAAACATTGATAAAAGAAATCAGGAAAGATACAAACAAGTGGAGGCATACACCGTGCTTATGGTTAGGAAGAGTAAACATTAAAATGTCTATATTACCCAAAGCAATTTATAAATTCAATGCAATACTGATTAAAATACCAATGACTTACTTCAAAGATATAGAACACATATTCCAAAAATTTATATGGAACCAAAAGAGAACATGAATAGCCTCAGCAACCTTGAAAAGGAAGAATAAAGTGGGAGGTATCACACTTCTGGATATCAAGTTATATTATAAGGCCATTGTACTCAGAACAGCATGGTACTGGCATAAGAACAGGCATATAGATCAATGGAACAGAACTGAGAACCCAGAAATAAACCCACACTTTTATGGACAACTGATATTTGACAAAGGAGGTAAGAGCATACATTGGAGTAAAGACAGCCTCTTCAACAAATGGTGTTGGGAAAATTGGACAGCTACCTGCAAAACAATAAAACTAGACCACCAACTTACACCACTCACAAAAATAAACTCAAAATTTATAAAAGACTTAAATGTAAGCTATAAAACCATAAGCATCTTAGAAGAAAATATAGGCAGTAAGCTCTCTGACATCTGTCACAGCAATATATTTGCCGATTTGTCTCCACAAGCAAGTGATAAAAGACAGGATAAACAAATGGGACTTTATCAAACTAAAAGGCTTCTGCACAGCTAAAGACAATAAGAACAGAATAAAAAGACTACACAATGGGAAAATACATTTGACAATGCATCTGATGAGGGGTTAATAATGAAATTTTATAAAGAACTTGTAAAACTTAATACCAGGAAGACAAACAATCCAATCAAAAAATGGGAAAAAGAAATGAATAGACACTTCTCCAAAGAGGACACACAGATGGCCAATAGGCATATGAAAAAATGCTCAACATCACTAATCATTAGAGAAATGCAAATTAAAACCACAATGAGATATCACTTCACACCAGTCAGAATGGCGCTCATCAATAAAACAACACAGAATAAGTGCTGGCGAGGATGTGGAGAAAAGGGAACCCTCCTGCACTGTTGGTGGGAATGCAGACTGGTGCAGCCACTGTGGAAAACCGTATGGAGATTCCTCAAGAAATTAAAAATCTAACTGCCTTTTGACCCAGCTATACCACTTTTAGGAATATACCCCAAGAACACCATAGCACTGTTTGAAAAGAAGAAATGCACCCCCATGTTTATGGCAGCATTGTTCACAATAGCAAAGATCTGGAAACAGCCCAAGTGTCCGTCAGAGGATGAGTGAATTAAAAAGCTTTGGTACATATATACTATGGAATACTACTCAGCCATAGGAAATGATGACATGGGATCATTTACAATAACATGGATTGACCTTGATAACATTATACTGAACAAAATAAGTAAATCAGAAAAAACAAAGAACTATATGATTCCATTCATAGGCGGGACATAAAAATGAGACTCAGAGACATCACAACAGTGTTGGGGTTACAGGGTGGGGGGGAGGAGAGGGAGGGTTTGGGGGAGGGTAGGGGTACAAAGAAAACCAGTTAGAAGGTGACAGAAGACAATTTTCTCAATGTCACCCCATTAAAATTAATAAAAAAAAAAACACAATGGGCCTGACCAGGTGATGGTGCAGTGGGTAGAGCATCGTACTGGGATGTGGAGGACACAGGTTTGAGACCCTGAGGTCGTCAGCTTGAGTGCGGGCTCATCTGGTTTGAGCAAGGCTCACCAGCCTGAGCCCAAGGTTGCTGGCTCGAGCAAGGTGTCATTCAGTCTGCTGTAGCCCCCGGGTCAAGGCATATACGAGAAATCAATCAATGAATCACTAAGGAGCCACAACTAAGAATTGATGTTTCTCATCTCTCTTCCTTCCTGTCTGTCTGTCCCTCCCTGTCTGTCCCTATCTCTGACTCTCTCTGTCTCCACCACAAAAAAACAAACAAACCTACAATGGGATATCACCTCACACTTTTAAGAATAGCTATCATGAATAAATCAACAAACGACAAGTGTTGGTGAGGATGAGAAGAAAAGGGAACATTCATACACTGTTAGTGGGATTATAAATTGGTGAAGCCACTATAAAAAAAATAGTATGGAGAGTCCTCAAAAAAATAAAATAGAACTACCTTATGACTCAGAAATTCCACTTCTAGATGTATAGCTGAAGAAACGCAAAACACTAACTCAAAAAGATATATGCACTCTTATGTTTATTGCAGCATTATTTACAATAGCCAAGAAATGAAAGCAACCCAAGTGCCCATCAATAGATGGATGGATAATGAAGTCATGGTACATGTACACAACAAAATATTACTCAGCCATAAAAAAGAATGAAATCTTACCATTTGTGACATCATGGATGATTAGAATATATTATGCTAAGTGAAATAAGTCAGACAAAAAAAAAATACCAGATGATTTGACCTGTATATGTAATATAAAGAACCAAATAAACAAACCAAACAGAAACAGACTCAGAGGACATAAAGGTGTATATATTCTTTCAAATTAGTGTTTCAGGTTTCTTCAGATAAATTTCCAGAAGTAGGACCACTGGGTCATAGGCAGTTCCATCTTTAATTATTTTAGGAAACTCCATACTGTTTTCCACAGTGACTGCAGCAATCTGCATTCTCACCAACAGTGTACAAGGGTTCCCTTTGCTCCACATCCTAGCCAACAACTTATTGTTTACTGATTTATTGATGATAGGCATTCTGACAGGTGTGAGGTGAAACCTCATTGTGATTTTAATTTGTATTTCTCTGACAATTAGTGACATTGAACATCTATTCATATGCCTATTGTCCATCTGTACATGAAAAGAAAGAAAGAAAAAAAGAAAGAAAGAAAGAAGGAAGGAAGGAAGGAAGGAAGGAAGGAAGGAAGGAAGGAAGGAAGGAAGGAAGGAAGGAAGGGGGGAAGGAAGGAAGGAAGAGGGGAAGGAAGGGGGGAAGGAAGGAAGGAAAGAAAAGAAAAGAAAAGAAAAGAAAAGAAAAGAAAGAAAGAAAGAAAGAAAGAAAGAAAGAAAGAAAGAAAGAAAGAAAGAAAGAAAGAAACTCATAGATATAAAGAACATACCAAGGATTGTCAGATGGGAGAAAGATTGAGGGATGGAGTAAAAATGTGAAGAGATTAAGAAATACAAATTGGGAATTACACAATGGGTGATATAAAGTATGGCACAGGAAATATAGTGAATAAAAGTGTGATAACTATGCATGGTGTCAGATGAGTACTAGAGTTATCAGGAGGGTCATTTCATAAATTATATAAGTGTCTAACCACTATAATGTACAGCTGAAACTAGTATAAAATTAAATTAAATGTCACCTCTTATAATAAAGTAAACTCATTAAGCTTAAAAGTATGGTGAAAAAATATGTGGAGTATAAAGTTCAAGAAGGACAGAAATGACAGTCCCTAAAAGAGAGCTCTGCCATGAGTCTGGAGAGGAACCAGCATGGGCTGTTAAGGGATCAGGTGACATGGAAAGCATCTCTTCAAGAAGAATGTGGATTCTATTAAACAGACCATTTGTTCAAGTTGTTAAATTCAGAGATGTGGCAAAGTATGTATACATTTTTTGTTTGTTTGTTTTTGTTTTGTTTTTAAAAAAAGCAAATTAAGACTCCAGGGAAAAAACAGAAAGTATGCAATAATCTTAGCACAAATAAGACAAAAACTGAAATGTGGCATGATTTTTACATAACTTAAGCCATTTATGTATTCCAATAAAAAGAAAATTCACTTGAACCTCACACTTAGAACATTCTCTCAGTGGGAAAAGACTACTAGTATAGATTGGTACTTCAGTTTTTATGAATCTTTCATCTAATTTTGTTTTTTAATTGCAACAGACTGAATGTTTTTGCCTCCCCAAAATTCATAGATTGAAGCCTAATCTCCATGCTGCTTTTATTGGTTTTTACTTTATTAGAGTCAAAACTATAAGCAAAGCATGGAAGAATTAGCTACAGGTTACTGAAATGATTATAAGTAAAACTTGCTAACATAAACAGCACAAAATAAGGTAGAGGGGAGAATAAGAAATGTAAGAACATGTTGGAAACACTATTTTTTGCTAATGTCTGAAGTGGGAGATGATACTGTCTAAAATTAATAGAACAAAAAAATCATCAAAAAAGTTTTAAAGCAATAAAATTTAACAAAATTTAGACTAGAAGAAGGAAGGAGTTAAAGGCAGTTTTGTAAGGAGTTAATTCCTCATCTTTCAAAGAGAAGAGCCAGGAGATATTTGGTAAACAAGTAAAAAATATTGATATATTTCTTCAGTTTATGGAGCTACCCACAGAGAAACTGAATATGGAAATAATTGTGAAAACTTTCCTGGGTGGTGGGGGGAGGAGGTGATGAGCCTAGAAACAAGAGATGGAGTTCATTTGTGCTCTTCAAGACCACCAGTAAGGATGGGGGAGGCGCAAGAGCAGATGAAACTGCCCCAAAGCTTTATTATCATTTTTGTGTTGACTCCTTTTGAATTTAGATTTTTCTTGTTTTCTGTAAACCGTTGTCTGTTTTCAAGAGTTCTAAACAAACTGGTTATGAATTTTTGCTCAATTTTTCAGTGTGTCTGTGGAGAGACAAGCCCTTGGAATTCCGTACTCTGACCTTTTCCCTGATGTTACCAAACTCATCATTTAACTCAGCCATACTGGACCACATTCATATTTAGCCCTTGTTTCTCACTTTGGGGAGACTTTCAATGGTGTGGCATTTTTAAGGTCATCTGACTTTGAATTTCAGCTTGACCACTGACTATGTGTATGACCTTCTGTATGGCCAGTAGTCACGGCCCTCATGGCCACTCACATGCAGGTTTTTTCTCATTGAATTTGGACAGATGGTAAAGAAACCGTGGAGCCAAGAAATGGTAGGCCATATCTTTATTAAAGTCTCGCACCAGCCAATGAGCAAACACACCGAAAAAAACAATTCCCTCTTCATCCAGAGCTCCCAAAGCCCCTGCCACATTCTCCAGTTCCACAACCAGGAGAATCTTCTCCAGTTTCTCCTAGAATCAAAGGCTGACCAGGCTCAGCAGAGGTTGCAAAGCCCCTCAGCTCCAGTTCCACATCTGAACACGTTCTTCTTCCCTACTAACATGGCTATTCTCTTGGCACTCTGAATTCCCTCTGCTGTCACTCTGCAAACATGGCTTCTCTCTTTCCCTTTTTTTTTTTTTTTTTTCAGAGACAGAGAGAGACTCAGAGAGAGGGATAGATAGGGACAGACAGACAGGAATGGAGAGAGATGAGAAGCAACAATCATTAGTTTTTCACTGTGACACCTTAGTTGTTCATTGATTGCTTTGATTGCTTTCTCATATGTGCCTTGACCATGAGCTTTCAGCAGACCAAGTAACCCCTTGCTTGAGCCAGCGACCTTGGGTCCAAGCTGGTAGGCTCTGGTCAAATCAGATGAACCTGCACTCAAGCTGGCGACCTCGGGGTCTCGAACCTGGGTCCTCTGCATCCCAGTCCAATGCTCTATCCACTGTGCCACCGCCTGGTCAGGCTGCTTCTCCCTTTTCAAAACTTTCTAGCACAAAAACCTCTCCTCGAGCAAACATTAGCAAAACAATGGCCCTTCCCAAGCAGGAAGGTAATTTACAATTTCACAGACAACATATACCTAGCGCTGCCCAGACTCCAACACAAACTATAAGAGAACAAACATAAAAATCATATTTTACAAATTTATTTGACCAACACCTTCAGTGAGTCATTCCCTGAATCATGACTTCTGCATTTGAAAATTAAAAATGATGATGAAAATAACTATCTTTATCTTTGTAGGGAATGGGGATTGTATATATACAATAAAATAATGTATGTCTATTTGAAATGTGAAAAAATATAACATGATTAAAAATACCAGTTATATTACCATATTTCCCCATGTATAAGATGCTCCCATACATAAGACACATCTTAATTCTGGGGCCCGAAACTTGAAAAAAAAAATGTATTACATAAAGTTATTAAACTTAAGTTTTACTCATTGTAAAATTTATACAACTCCTCATCTGTGCAAAATAAGCAGGAAACACAAGCAAGAAAATCTACAACCACCATATAAAATGAACCCAGTTTTTAGACCCCAAATTTTTTGGAAAATGGTGCGTCTTATACATGAAAAATTGTGATAAAATGCAAAATTTCAAAAAAGCTGTATTTTGCACTCATTCACTCTGCCACTCTATTCTATACAAAAAAAAAAAAATCCAAGTATTTGATCTCCATTTGATGACATTTTTGTCACTCTTTGCAAGTATTGTAACACTCTCAGCACTAATTTACCATAAAAACATCTTACATGGGAATGTATTTATGAGGAAGATAAGCCTAAGTACCTCATGAGCTTGTAAAACAGAATAAGATAATATATGTCAATATTACTTGAGGGGAAAATGTATCTAGTGTTTCTCACAATATTTGTTCTATTTAAAGACAATCAAAATAAAGGTTTCTGCTATTTCAGAAAAAAACATCCCTTAGGTATTCAGAAATTTGTTTTCCCCAGTTCAATTTCAAGTGTTTAAGGCTTTTATTGTTAGAATTACACTTTGAGAATTACCTGTAAGGGGCTTATCATTTTTTTTCTTGTCTTTTCTTTCTAATATGAATCCCTTCTGAATCTCAATTGAGAACAAAGAGTCAAGTCAATTTTTTTTTAGCTCTATAGAAAATTATGCTAAGCAGGCAGGATTGAGAACCATTGATTTGAATAATTCTGTATTCTCCTAGATAATCAAGAGTGATGGGGGACATAACATTCTACAGGCCTCATAGTACATCAATCTTACATATGCATAAAACAGCATCACACCTGTAATTTTACTTGAAACTAATACCAAATGAATGCCTTAGTTAGGTCAACTCTTCCATTTGGCATTCAACTGAGCTCAGAGGTAATGAATGATCTATCAAAGGTCAGCCAGCTGGGAAGTAAGAGAACCATGTTCAGAGCTCAGATTGATTATAAGCCCAGTTTTCTTTTCTCAGCACCAGAATATGATGACCTTTCATAATGACCTTCCCATTCAGCTTTCTAGTGCTCATTCCCAATGCTCCTGCTGTTGATACTTTTTGGAAACCCAGGTCTTTTAAATTATCTCTACTTTAGGGCCATCTGGTGAGGATTCATATTGTTTCTTATCCAGTGTAAACACTACAATTTAACATACCAAACACACTCTCACCATCTCAACTGGTTTTTGCCCATTTGTTTGTATAGGATTTTTGCCCTTAAAATCTTCTTCCTGAGGTCAACACACTCTTTCCTTCCCTAGTTATCTTTCTGTATATTTGCAGCCCACTAGAGAAAACCATGTATTGTATGAGTTGCTGCATACTCTCCATCCTCAGCCAAAACCTCCGTGTATCTCAGTGACCCATGCAGTGTTCATGCTTTACTCACTCTCAAATGCCTAACACTTCAAGACTTACCTTATTTTCCAGTCACTTTTAAATGATTAGTAGGGTCTTATCTAAATGATACCACTAAAAATACTCCTACAAAGAGTCCCAAATATCCAAATCCAGTGAGACATTTTTAATTCTGGTCTTATTTGATCTCTTGGTGGAATTTGATGCTAGACCATACTCTTTTTTCTTGCAAATGTCTTTATCTTTATACCATTTTCAATGAAATGTATTTCTTTTTTAGTGAAATTTTCAAGATTTTCATCTTTTTCTGGCCCTTGTGTTTCCTAAGTAATCCCTAAGGTTTGTCCTTGACCTCTTCTTCTTATTCTACATGGTCTCCCTGGGAAAAATCATCTTTTCTTTGGACATCAAATATCCCACATATGCCAATAAAGCGGCATCTATCACTTTAACTATAGAAGGTTGAAGGGATTTGAAAGCTGATGAAGAAAAAAGACATGATCACAATGTGGAAATAACACCCACAAAGTTTATTTTGGTGGTATTTTGGTAGGTTTGCATGTGAGGGAAGTTCCTCTTAGCATGAGACGACTACGGAGGCAAGCAAGGGGAGGCTGAGGGAAAGGAGGATCAGAGAGCGAGTTTACCTATCTAGATGATGACTCTCAGCAGCATAGAAGGGACTCTCTAGGTCCAAGAGATACAAAGGGCAGCAGCAGCTTGAGTAAAACCTAATAGCACCAGGGGTGCTATCTATCTTTAGCTAACAGATGTTAGGTGCAGAATCATGGGGTATGCAAAGCAAGCAGATTCTAAATCACAGGAAATCTGCTTGTTTGGGTTATATTTAAAACAATTGGATATGTAAAATTCTGAAATTGGCATTGGTAGGCTCTTGAGCTAATGAGTCATAGTCTGCCACAATAAAATAAAATAGGGGCCAATATACAGAGACCACCTCTGGTTCATTCATATAATAGTAATTCAGATATCTGGAAGAACTCCAGGAACCTCAAACCTAAACCCAATATCCTTGTACTAATGTAGTTTTTTTCTTATTCTATCTTAGTGGAAGAAATACTGTGCCAATGAAGCCAAAGCAACCCATGTCTTTCATGTACTCTAATCCATGACCATTTTATTAATTATAGTCTCTCTACAACTCTTACTTTATTTACAGTTGATGTACAATATTATATTATTGACTATATTTCCTATGCTGTACTTTACATTAGTGTTTTTCCTTTCTTATTTTTTATGACAGAGAGAGAGGGACAGATAGGGACAGACAGACAGGAAGGGAGTGAGATGAGAAGCATCAAGTCTTCGTTCTGGCAACTTAGTTGTCCATTGATTGTTTTCTCATATATACCTTTACCAGGGTGTTACAGCAGAGCAAGTGACCCCTTGCTTAAGCCAGCAACCTTGGGCTCAAGCCAGTATTTCTGGGCTCATGCCAGCAACCATGGGGTCATGTCTATGATCCTATGCTCAAGCCAGCAACCCCACGCTCAAGCTGGTGGGCCTGCGCCCAAGCCAGATCAGCCCGCGCTCAAGCCGGCAACATAGGGGCTTTAAACCTGGGTCCTCTGTGTGCCAGTCCAATGCTCTATCTATTGTGCCACTGCATAGTCAGGCTACACTACTGTTTTTTAATTGGTTTGTGGACCAGTGCCACAACCCGATAGGACCAGTGCCTATCAGAAATTCTGTGCTGGCCCACAAAAAAGTTAACCACTCTGCTGTTATATAAAGATTATAGACACAATGATCTTAATCAAATTCGCTTATGCTCAGGGTGATTGCCCCTTAGCAGCCTGTATCATTGATGAAAATACTATTGAGGTTGTCTTAGATATCTTTGGAACTTGTAGGCTCATTTAAACAACCTTTTGCACCATGCAGAGCATTTACAAATCATGTGCAATAAGCAAAAGCATTCAGACAACTTTATGTAGTATTCAAGGCATCATACAAATAGAGTTCAGAAATTAAGCACCAGTCTGTAGTGTGTTGTACTGTTATGTGAGGTAAGCTACAACTTTATTCATTGTGTGTATTCATTTCTGGCCAACTAGGTCACTGGTCCTCAAGTGTTAAAAGGTTGAAAACTACTGCTTCACATCTCCATGACTATTTTGTAACTACCAAGTTATGCTTCATAATCCCTTCACCTTTTTCTCTCAGCCCCCCCACCCTCCTCCTTTCCAGCAACCATCTCTATGCTTGATGCCATTGTTTCTTTCATTCCTTTTGACCAAAAAATATTTCCCATACTTACCCATTTGTCAGGAACCTACTCATTTCTAAGACTCCAGGGCTACCCTGTCAAGTATTTCCTAATCTCTCCCAAAGTAGCAAGGCATTCTCTTTTCTGCTTTGCTATATATTTTAGTTAAACACCAGTACTATTTTCTATTCCTGTGTTTAAAAATGAATTTATTCTACCCATATTTAGGTGACAGTTTGGCCAGGTATACATTTCTACATTTGAAATGATTTCCCCTCAATTTTAAAAGCAGTCTGAGAAGTCTGATACCAGTCAGATTTTTTATACTTTGTACCCTTTATAATCTTAACTTTGTTTATATCTACAGTTTTATTAATTAACAACTTTATACTACACTTGATCTTAGCCAACAGGTGAGAAGCAATAACAACTTTATATTTTAGAGCATTTTTAGGTTTACAGAAAAATTGAATTGAGCAGAAAGTAGATATTTTTTATACATTCCCTTCCCCCTCTCTTTAGGCACACAATTCCTACTTCATTAACTTCTTGCATTAATAGGATACATTTGTTAGAAGTCATGAGACAATATATTTTATTATCATTATATTTATTAAAGTACATAGTTTACATCAGGGTTCACTTTTTGTGTTGTACATTTTGTGAGTTTCCACATATGTATAATGAGATGTATCCACCAAGACAATGTCATACAGAG
Source organism: Saccopteryx bilineata (assembly GCF_036850765.1). NCBI lineage: Eukaryota > Metazoa > Chordata > Mammalia > Chiroptera > Emballonuridae > Saccopteryx > Saccopteryx bilineata. Next base: position 83,806,801 of record NC_089498.1, on the reverse strand, counting down.
TAGTTTCACTGCCCTAAAAATCCCCCATGCTCTACCTGTTCATCCTTTTCTCCCTCCAAGCTCCTACAACCACTGATCTTCTAAATGTCTCTATACTTTAGCTTATTCCAGAATGTTGTATACTTTACTTCGAATCTTAAAGTATGTAGCTTTCAGATCATTTCTTTCACTTAGTAACATGCATCTAAGCTTCCATCATATCTTTTCATAGCATGATAGCTCATTTCTTTTTATCACTAAATAATATCCCATGTGTGAAATGTACCAAGTTTTGTTTTCCCATTTGTCTATTGAAGGGTGTTTGATTGCTTCTAAGTTTGGCAATTATGAATAAAACTGCTTTAAACATTTGTGTGAAGGTTTTTGTGTAGACATAGTTTTCATTCATTTGGGGAAAATACCAATAGGTGCAATAGCTGGATCATATGATAAGTGCATGCTTAGTTTTATAAGAAATTACCAAACTCTCTTTCAAAGTTGCTGCACCACTTTGCATTCCCACCAGCAATGACTGAGAGTTCCTGTTGCTCCACATCCTCACCAGTATTGTTGTTGTCAGTAGTTCAGATTTCCACCATTCTAAATATGTGGGTGGTTATATGTCAATATTGTTTGAATTTGTATTTCCCTGATGACATATGATGTGGAACATCTTTTCATATGATTATTTGCTATCTATGTATCTTCTTTGGTGAGGTATCTGTTCAGATCTTATGCCCATTTTTAATCAGATTGTTTGCTTTCTTACTGTTGAATTTTATCAGCAACCTTTCACTAATGATATAATTATCATCATCAAGATTAACAATGAGACAAAAACATTTATGAGTGCTTACCATCACCAGATAATGTGTAAAGAATTTTACAGGCATTATCTCACATAATCCTCATAACACTATTATTTTATCTATGAATAAGTGGCTCAGAAAGATTCAGTAACTTACATAAGATCACATAGCAAGTAAACAATAGGTCAAGAATAGCAACTCAGTCTTTGAATCTTAAGGATTAAAACCTTAACCACTGCAGACCTTCTTTCCCTTCTTTCTTTTGGTGTGTGGCAGGTGTGTTTCTTGTGGTTAAACCAGGAACTTCAGATGAATAGGGAGAGTAGTGTGCTAGTTGGAAGGATCTATGGATTGTGTGAATCAATAGAACAATCAATATATTTCATCTGTATTTGATTAGAAACTTGAGACAAGAAACATATCTACTTCTAAAAATAAAATAAAAAGCTTAGAAAAATGTTTCTAATTTTTCTACTTAAGACTACTTTAAATAATATATTTTTTTCCATTTTATAAAAATTAAATTTCCTCCTACCATCAAGTAGAAAAACAGTTTAAAGTATAAGCATTTTTTCATTCTCAAATCCCTAATGGACTAATTAACAATTTCTAATTTGGTCTGATACTTCCTTTCATCTGAATCACTTACTAATCCAAATAAGGCAATCATCAGAATCCATTTAGCAGACTGAGGACTACATCTGTTAGTGACATGTATATATCTCTGGACATTAAGGCAATTAGTAAAAATTATCAATGTTTTACACTTATTATGAAAAAATAAAAATATGGCAGTTTATTAACCTTAGCCAAGCTCTTGTGCTCGTGATGAAGCAGAGTAATTAGAGTTCCATTTGTCGAGGTGAAAACCCTGAAACCTCTAGGCTGACACTACAGCCTATATGGCAGCTCCCAGCTAGCTGGCTTCCTTCACCTCCATATCTCCTTCTACTCTAACTGCCTCAGATAGTTTTACATGGTTTTCAAGGTTTTGCATCTAGAATGGGAATCCAGTTCCCTCCCACTTCCTCAGGAATATAGGAGTGGAACCCTCTGCAGTGAAGTCAGGCTTCTTAGAAAAGTCTCAGCTCTCCCCTCTAATTCTGCTACCTTGAAGCCCCCAGAAGGCCACTGCTTATAGACCAGGGTATTCCTGACCTGACCCACTGGGATCACATCTGGGTCCCACTCAACTCACCTTCTTACCTGTGCCTCAGGTCTTCGGGCCACATTCTTTTCTGTCTCAGTTGTCACCTGACCTTTATTCTAAATAAAGAGCCCCCTAACTCTTTCCTTGTCATCAGCCCAGCCTCCTTTCTTGTTCTGAAGGATAAACGCACAGAACATAATTATTCAGCATGTTCATCACTGTTCTCCCAAAGAAAAGAGATGGAAAGGATTATAAAGAAGTGAGAAAAACCACCTGACCTATGGTGGCACAGTGGATAAAGCATCGACCTGGAACACTGAGGTCGCTGGTTCAAAACCTTGGGCTTGCCTGGTCAATGCACATATGGGAGTTAATGCTTCCTTCTCCTCCCTTCTCTCTCTCTCTCTCTCTCTCTCTCTCTCTCTCTCTCTCTCTCCTCTCTAAAATAAATAAATAAATGAATAAATAAATAAAGTCTTTAAAGAAGTGAGAAGAACCAATGCGGGGAAGTGACTGTAGATCAGAGATCTACAGTCTTTGATCACATGGTCTTATATACAGATGACCTGATGGCCTTTTGTTCTCTTTCACTCAGGATCATGGTTCTCTTAACATCCTGTTATCTAGACATCAGTCCTTTCACAACTCTGTGTCCTCACTACTATCCTCGAACACCTACTAGGAATAGGAGCTGAGCTGTTGCTTTGAGCTTATTACTTCATTTAATGCTTTCTGCATTACTTCTACTTTATAGGTGAGACAAGTGATGTTTAGAAACATTAGTGATTGGTCCAAAACATAAAATGCTTGCATAGTACAGAACAAGAATTTGGAGTATTTTCTTTCTGATTGCTCAATCCTCTCTTCCTTTACTGTATTGTTGCTTCCCTCCAGACATTATATAGGACCATTAGGTAAAAATGAATGGTCATTTTGATATTCTTGAATCCTTAATTAATGGGTCATTTATTCTGTGGCAAGGCTGGTAGTGCAGTCACTCTCCACCATGCCCTAACACCCTTTTTCTCATGGACAGACAAGAATGGGGACACACACTCTCATTGAGTTATAGTTCAGTAGAATCAAGTCATTTCCTCCTCTGTGCTATAGAATAGAAAAATCTCTAAGTTCCTATCCACTAGCTCATGTCCCACAAGAACAGAAACCATGACTACTTAATCATGCTGTATATAGTGTGCTTTATCTAGAGCAAATAAAAAAAATGTTGAATGCCTAGCAGACACTCAAGCATTTTTATTAAAAAGCTGAATTTAATTAGTCCCATCTATAATCCAAGGGTGCACTGTTTCATCATTTTCACAGTAAATAATAATAAAAACAACTGGAAAACACATTCCAATTTTAAGTGGCATCTAATTTAATGCAGATATTATGGAACACTTCAGATAGTTTCTCATTAATTCTTCTTTCAGTCTACCACCTAGGAAATAAGGAACTATTAAGGAAATTGAGGCCTTACTAAATTTTCTAAAATTATTAAGTTCTTCGATGTAGGTTCAAATTCATAAGTTAGTTCTCTTCTGATTTTTTAGCTGAACAAACAGAGCTTTATTACTCTCTCTCTCTCTCTCTCTCTCTCTCTCTGAGTACCGACAAAAAAAAAGTGTAAACATCAATGTGCATTGACTTATCATGTTACCGTTAGTACTGGCACACTTTGATAACAGTAGGAAATGAACTCACAAAGTTAGCTCAAAATTTAAATAATTAAGTAAACAAGTAAGTCCTTGCAACAAATATGGTCTTAATCTGCAACGTCCCTTACACCTGAAAACTTGAGTTTTAAAGATTCACTAATTAAGGGACAACGAGCTCACTCCTGATTAAACTTGACTGTTCCATAGCACTTCTTAAAATTACCAACAAATTTGTGATTTAAAAGCAATCACACAGAAGATGGACAAGATAATAATAATATTAATAATAATGATAATAATAAAACCTACTAGGAATTTTGGAACTTTCAGGATTTGCTTAATTCACATGCTTTTTCAAGCCACAGAGTCAGAAAGTAGGAGCCACAAGAGGAGACAATAACACGTAGGTCAGAATTTTTAAGTAAATTCCTAATAGTAAATACAGAGTAATTTGTATATTGATATTTTAATGCAAAAGGTTTATATTTTTAAATTCTTTTTGTTTTCAATAAAGGGATATTGTGGTCAAAATACTGTTTTTCTCACTAAATACTGAACTCTCAATCTACTACACTTTTTAAAGATTGCTCATTTAATGAAATTTGAACAGTGATGTCAACCTCTAGTCTACTCTGCTTTAAGAAAATACTCTCTAACCCTTATCTTTGCAGGGGAAGAAAAAACAACATCATTATCTGTCTCTGAAATATTTGTTTGCCTCTTGCAACAGCTTCTCTTTCTTGATCATGTCCGAGATGGGCTGCCCAGGTGATTGCTGAAGTAAACTGTTCGAGGGCAGCAGGGAGCTCTGAGCTCATCAGAGCCCAGCACAAGCTCTCCATCATTACCACAGGTGTGGAGGGATCCAGACAGACCCCTGACCACCTGCCTCACAGAGCTTCTCCTAATGGCTTCTCTCCAGGCAGAACTGAGAACTGCAGGATGGCTGTAAGTTGTGGGGCCAGCAGAGTTCCAGTCTAGGAAAATGCCCGCAAAACCAAATAAAAAATTCTGATGTGACCATGCTCACATGTAACTTTCAGGGGACTCACAGGAGTCACTAACTTCCTGACACAAGACAGGAAGAGAATAACAGAATGCTATTTTAATATGTAGGAGATACAAAGAATGTACATACACACACTCATATATTTCAAATATATTATATTTTTAAAACCTATTTTCTTCACTTAAACAGTGTATTATTAATATGTTGGTATTGCTACAACAGCATTTTTAATGTTTACATGGTATTCCATTATATGGATATATTTATTTAACCAATCTCAGTATTTGATAATTTGGATATTACCAGTTTGGGGTTATTCTTAAAAGTTGTAAGAACTGAAATTGTGAAAATATGTTTGTACATATTTCAAATGATTCCCTTAGATAAGACTTGTAGAAGTGTAATGATTGGTGAAAAGGTTATAAGCATGTTTAGACAACTGTTTACATGTTGTCATGATGCTATCTACAAAAATTCACACCCAGCAGCAGAAAGTAATAGCACTGGATTAAAGGAAACTGCCTGCCTAACATATTAGAATCTAGACTATCTTGGAATAAATAGAGTTTTATCTGAATCTTAAGGAGATTGAACAAGACTTTATAAGTTTATTTTTATTTATGCTCAAATTTTATTAATTCCCTATTGTGACTGTCATTAATTTTCATGGATCTTAAGACTTGTATTGCTTGATAAATATTCTGTATAAAATTATTTTATTAACACTTTGTCAAAAATTTTACCACAGTATGTTGCCAATCCGTAATTTGTCTCAAATTTTAATGGTGTTTAACGATATATGGATTTTTATGTAATCAACTGTATTAACAACTTCTGCATGATAGATGTTATATTTTCTTTCTCTAATTTTAGGCTTAGACATTCCACTATCATGAGAAATCACATAGACCTAATAAGCATATTAGATTTGTGTTTTACATGGAATTCATTGGTCAATAGAGAATTCTTTTGTGGGTGTGGGCATGATGTGAAATATGGCTCCATCCAAAAATCTCAGCATTTCCAAAATTCAGAAACATAAAATCTCTATGGATTTATTTATGAAGCATATTAATGCTCTATATGAGTCCATGCCATTTCTTATTAGATTTGTTCCTAGGGGAGAAACAGAAGAAAGGGAGAGATCGGGTAAGATATTTTTAAATGCTTCCTGTTCCTTTATCAATAAATAGGTTTTTTGCTCCCTATACCCTATCTATCATTAATTTCATTTTGAGCCTAGAGTTAAGAAAGAAATGACTTGGGGAAGACAAAACCAGATAACAGAAGCTAAGAGAAAAATCACTATTGATTCCAGCTGGATCCTACAAAAGGGAGGCAGGCAGGCAGAGAAAAAGATTGTGAGAAGCCATTTCTCATCACCCCTACTACCACACAAGCAAGGAAATGTTGGGGCATAGGGAGGAGGCAGACATCCAAACACGTCCAGATAAGTATGGAGAATTTTAGAAAGTTTGACAGCAGCAGGTCAGTTTATGTTCCAAAAATCCAGCCCTAAATCTCCTAGGAAGATACCTCCATGTGGATAGTGCAGCACAGTGTGAGCCTGCAGCCTGGAGGAGGGTGGAAAGGAGACAGAATTCTTGGTTTCTTACAGCCTCAATGCACCTGCGAGAAACCCAGTGTGCCCTCAAATTTGTGAGGGGACATGGCAGTACTAAGAGTGTTGACAGGTCAGAAGAAACCTGGCTTCAAGCAAGGACTCCTCAAGATCTGGGGAATTTGCAACCAGAGGTTAATAATGATGGCTATCATCTGTAATGAGTAATTCCGTCATATCTCTTCAAAAAGTCAGACGGAACTGGTTATGACACAAAAGTCACCAGAGAGAGATCAGTCCTGGTTGACCAATTCCATGACAGTCACATAATATGATCCAAATGACATTGTGTAGATTCAAGGAACCCACTTCTTCTGTCTTCGCAAAGTCATATCATCTAAATAATACCCTTCTACCCTCAATATTACTGGAAGTGATATTGGAAAAAAAAACAAGCATGAGAATAACCACTTGCCTGAGTCATCCAAGCAGAGACTAATTTTCATTCAAAGGCAGTTTAAATTATTGGAAAGTACACAGGTTATAAATTTAGACCAAATATAATTATTCCCTATATTTACTCCATTTCCACCCAATGGAGTGGGGGATGGGAGACAGCTCAGGCAGAAAATGAGAACAGTTATAAAGAAATAAATTCTAACCTGCTCTGCACATCCCAGCTGATGAGATTGAAGCTGTTACATTAATACACACACATACACACACATACATACATGTACACACACACTTTCCTTTTTTTATTTTATAATGCTAACATATTATACTTTTTAGAAGAGAAGAAACACTCATTTTTGAAATCTTAATCAGTCTTTTTCAAAATCCCCCAGCAACTATATATTTCAACATACTTCAAAAACAGTTGGAAGATTTTACTGAAAACATTGCTCCTACATTTTTACTTCATAACCTACTTGGCAAATCTGAGTTTAACTAACACAAGTATTTTGCATCTTGGACTGCCATTATGTATAATTCATATCTGAGAAGATTTTCCGAAAATTTTCCATTTGAAAATTATACTTCAAAAATGAGTTGGACAAGAGAAGAATGGCATAAACATTTTACCTTACTTAAGCATGACCACTTTCATTTTTAAAAGAACACATAAACAAACCTATTTATTGCTGGTGAAAAAACACCTAAAGTCAATAAATTATTCCAAAGAACTTGAAAACACAAAATCACCTTTGCAGGCCTTCTTTTGAGTCATTTCCAAATGGATTTATTTAATCTTGAATTATACTTAAACTTGTCCTCAGATGGAAATAAAAATGAGATAATAGGGAGGTTAAAGAACTCACATTTATTAAGTACTTACTATGTGCCAGGCACTTTAAATGCCCTATAGAACTTCATCTGTTTATCCCTTTAAGGAATTTCTATATTTACTTGTATTTTCACAGATGGGAAAATTGGGATGCAGGGAGGTGAATTTATTTGCTCAGGTCTGCAGCTAGGGAATAGCAGATCTGACATTCATCTATGTTTGAGTTTCTGTAGCTATGGAAGCAGAGTACTTAGAAACCATACCCATATTTCACCTCTTCCAGGTCTTTGCTGCATCCTTCTAAGAAAATGATCTGTTACATGCTTTGAAAAAAAAAGGTTGTTGTGAATATTAAATGGACTTCAAGTTCCTCCTCTATAAAAGGAAGGGACACAACCTAAATCACAGAGTTGTTTTGGAGATTTTATTAGATAACATATGGACAGCACAGAGTATGATATTTTTTTCATATAGAGCCAAGGCCTTACAGATTATAACAATTATTATTAGTCTTATATATTTAAACCACTTCAGTTTAAAGCACAATGTAGGTTTAAGATGATGCTGGCCTTCCAGAAGGAGGGCACAGAACAATGAAAGTATCTTTGCTAGAATACTGAAGTGCACAGACAATGATAATGCACCTTGCTTCTGGTGAGAGGAACCCTGCCTTGTCTATCCAACCTCTTTTCTCATGGCTTCCCAAGAGACCCACTCTGTATATCCTTCAGAAGTATGAGAGTCATCCTGGACCACATTACTTTCTTCCTGCTCTCCTTACCGTCTGGAAAGTGCCTCTTCCCTGGGGAAAAAACAACAGCAAAATTTCTCATAAACAAGTCATGGGGGATTTGTAACATTTTGTAACAGCAGTGGTTTGGGATCAAGATGCCAGATAGAGAACCCACCCTGCCTGCACCCATTGCAGAAGTGCTGGAGACTCAGTGCAACTTGCCCAGACTCAGTGCCCACATTCATGATCCTTTACTACTATAAACACCTACTATTTACTAATTAAGCTCAGCTCCTTCATTAAACTTTCTGGAATAACCCTTCTCATACAACAGCACCCTTCCCCTTATTCTTACTATATTTATAATCTGAATTGAGGGTTCTAAACAGTTTTCTCTAAATATTTCCTGCAAAGCTGACCTAATTCACCAGCCCCTTAGGCCTCATCAGAACAAGAAGGTGCTTTTCTCTCCCGGGCCTAGAATTGGTTGCAGGTCTGTTTTACCATATGGCCACCTGCAGTTGTTGGAGAGCAAGTTCAAGACTTGTATATCAAAAGGAGTGCAGAGCAGAGCTCCACCTTCCCATACTGGGAGCAATTTGTTCTATGCCTTCGTCATGGAACATGCCACCCATAACCACTGGCTTCAGATACCTACCAATGCACTCTTGGAACACAGATAAGTAGCACAGATAAGTAGAGCAGGCTCTCACCTCTGTGGGTCTCTCCATATATGTGAAAGAAAATATACAAAGTGCCCTGGATGACGGGCAGTGGATAGAGCATTGTCCCAAAGCACCAAGGTCATTGGTTCTATCCCAGGATCACCAGTTGGATCCTAAAGTCACCAGTTGGAGTACCAGTCAGGGCACATATGAAAAGCAATCAATGGGTGCACAACTAAGTGGAGCAATGAGTTCTCTCTCTCCCTTTCTCTCTCAAATATAGGGAGAAAATTCTCTTAACAGAGTCTCAAAACCAGCTCTTTTATGAAGTTGTTCAAAGATTTTTAAGTGTAAGAATGAATAAGAATCCATGCATTGGTCCTTACTAGCTATAAGGGTTTTGTCAAGTTACTTGACTTCTATAAGTCTCAACTCATTATTTCAAAACAGGGGCAACAATGTCCAGTTTATGAGGATAATGTGGAAGATAATGTATGTGGATGAGTTGGCCTGTGGCTGTCCTTTAGGAAGTCAGTAAGAAGCTGATGCTGTGAGGACAGCTGTCATGATTATCTTCTCAAAGTCATCAATGGTCCTCAATTCTAAGTCAAAGCAGAGAAAAAATAATCAAACCCTAAGTTGTCAGGGCTTTGTCATTCAAAGGAAAACATCTTTTTTTTTCAACATCTTGTCAGTCTGGGACATTGCTATATACAACATCTCTGTCTTGACCAAATGTATTAGTTTCATGTTGCCACTGTACCAAATTACCTTAACTTAGTAGTTTAAAACACAAATTTATTCTTTTCGGTTTCTAGAGTTCTCACAGGACTAAAGTCAAGGTACCAGCTGTGCTGGTTGCTTCTGGAAGGTCTAGTTTTTTTTTTGCTTTTCTCTGTCCGGATTCCATGGCTTGCAACCTCTTCCTCCACTTTCAAAGTGTATCTCTTCAATCTGTTCCCACCATCACATCATCTTCTCCTCTGTCTGTGGTCTTCTTGCATCACTCTGATAAGAATCAATATGACTACATCAGCTCATGTGAATAATCTAGGAAAATGTCATCTCAAGATCCTTCCCTTAGTCACATCTAAAAAGTTCCTTTGGCCTATAAGGTAACATTTACAGCTTCCAGAGATTAGGTCATGTACATAGGAGCCATTTATTCAGCCTGTCATGCCAAGTTTTCATAGTGATTGCTTACAGATTCCTCCCTGCCACTCTTTCTAAGAAATAAACTCCATCCAAGAGGGCACTGGAGTTGGACTAATACAACTATAAGTACAAATTTCTATAGAAAAATATATACTTCTCTATCAAAGTTACCCAAATGAAAATATGTGGTTTTATTCACTAAATCCACTCTTCCATATGCATTGGAAAAGAAATAGCAGCCAAAAGTTTTTGCAAATATTTTTAATAAAGGAAAGGGAGGCATTCAGTTGGAAAGGCACCAGTAGTGGAACTACTTTGGAAAGCTTTTGGAAAAGTTCATTTACACAATCTCTAAGCATGTTGTTAACATGGAGTGATGACTCTAAAAACATTCCGCGGCACCTCTCATAATTGCATTCATTTTTAACAGTAGATGCACATGAATTTATGCCTAGGTTCTAACTAGACATGAGACAATCAGGAAAAAGTAATATATGTAAGAAGGTTTTTATGACATTAGTATCTCTATTCTCTTCACTATTTAAATAAGTTCATACATGCAGTGAACTACCTGAGTTGATAAAACATGCATCAATGCCAGAACAAATGTTTCACTTTCTCTTATAATTTTAGGGTCAATTTTAAAAAAAAATAATCACCAGTATTTTCCTAAAAGAACAAAATAATTCGATTGGTGAATGTTTTATGATTACTCAATCCCATTCTTTCCCTATGCCTTTGGCTATAGTATCACGAGACACATTGTTCTGAAAAGATACCCCATGTTATTTGAACTCTCTTTGAAAAAAATACTGCACATACAAAATTCCAACTAAAATCTTATACTTCCAAGCATTGTAAATATTCATAGGCTATTTAAATGATCTTATTTTTATCAAATGTCTAAACCATAGCAACTTGAAAATAACTATTTCACATTTCAATTTTCAAAGCACTGGAAATTAATATGGTGGAAAAATAGACATATTTTTACCAGCAAGGAGGTTCTAGTATCAGATACTCCAACAAATTTACAAGACCTTCTAATATTTCACCAACTTTAAAGTGTTCACGTTCATTGTCATCCAATTTACATAGTAATTCTTTTCCATCTCATCGTGAATAATGTATGCCCAAAATAGGTTTGTATGATTAACTCTCCAGAAAATCATTGTTTCTGCATTCATTTACTTATTCAATTATTTAACAAATATTTACCAAGTGCCTTCTATATGCCAAGTCAGACACTGAGCTAAGTGCTGAAGATGAAAAAAAAAAGGAACAAAATTAATAAACTTTGTTCTCATTCTTTATAACAAGTTTCATGTTCCCTTACACTTCATTTCAATGCCTCAAATCCAATCTGGAATAGCATAAATAAAAACAAAATTACAAATACAGAAAATTAAATCTCAGCATACGTTTTCACTGTTTTGAGCTTAATGAATTCAATGTTGAATTATATTTATCAAGTTTCTTGATCATCAGTTTTTTCTTTTCCTTTATTTTTAATTTTTCCAAGTAAGAGGAGGGGAGATAGAGAGACAGATTCCCTCATGCTTCCCGAGTGAGATCTACCCTGCAACCTCTGTCTGGGGCTGATGCTTTGCCCATCTGGGGCCATGCTCGCAACCAAGATACTTTTTTTTTTTTTTGCCTTAAAATTCTTTAATGTAGTTTTTAAATCTACCTTTAAAGTAAATCCTGTATAAATGACCATGAATAGTTTCTCATATATTTAAGCTACTATTTAAAGTATTACATACATTTAGAAAATATTATCTAAAGGTATTTTATATTGAATAAATATAGAATGTGCTCAATTCAAATATTTAGAAAGAACTTTAACAACTGTTATTCGTAACTACTGTGCTGTGAAGTCAACTAAAAATAAATAACTTTGCTTAGTTAGAGAACGGTTGATAGCTGTCCACTCTCTGCAAAAGTGTTTCTGAATATCCAGGAGAATAGTATCTTACTATTTCCTCTGGGTAGCAGTTGTTAATACTGTGGATGTATTCTTGTAGAAGAGATCCAGATTCTGCTTTTATCTCTTGAATCTTTTTAAGCCCACCGCTTGTTACAAAAAGTTCTCGAGCTTTGCTATCATGTGGCAGCACCTTACTGAACTGTCCGACCACATGCTTCAGAATATTGGGAGGAGCATCAAACAGAAATGGCTCAAGGGCTGGTAAATAAGTGCATTTTTGTAAGATATTCTTTATGGCTTTTTTACTCTTGGAAATGATCACTGCCATCGCCAAGTTCTCAGAATGAGCCGCCACGTAACCGAGCATCATGATGCCAGGCAGCCTTATGTTTCCTTTGCAAGACCCGATGCAGTCGATCACAGCAGCAACGCCTCCTACGTTAACTATCAACTGTGAAAGCTCAGGTGTATGTTTTGCAATCTCCCTAATTAAAGTAGAAGCATTTTTCTTCACATAGTTATCTTTGTCCTTCAGACAGGTAAGTACAACTGGAAAGATCTCTGCTTCAACCACCATTTCTGCCAGATCCACAGAATGTTTTGCAATCTGACTAAGAGCTGAAAGGACATGGAGCTTCAATTGAGCATCAGGGTTCAGAATCATCTGGGCCAGGTGAGCAATAGCTCCTGCATCCACTACTGTCTGTGCTAACTCTGGAGAATGCTTTGAAATATCACTGAGGACTGAAGCAGCAATCCTTTTCAAAACAATTTCTGGCTCCTGGATACAGAGTACTAAAAGAGGAACTGCTCCCGCATCCACCACAGCTTGTGACAGTTCTTGCAGCACCTGCCTCTGACTCATGGTGCCCGCAGCTCCCCGCCGGCCACAAGCTCGAGGACGACGAGGCTAGGTAAAGGTGCAGCGGACCCGGCGACTGAAAGGGGGACTCAACGTCCCCCGGGAGCCGGTCCTCCCTGTGTACCTGCGTCTCCCCGGCAACCGACTGGGACCAGAACGTGGCCACTCCAAGATACTTTTAGTGCCTAAGGCAGAGGCTCTACAAAGCCATCCTCAGTGCCCCAGGCCAATGCACTTGAACTAATTGAGCCATGGCTGCAGGACAGAGAGAGAGAGAGAGAGAAGGGGAGAAGGAAAAGGATGGAGAAGCAGATGGTTGCTTCTCCTGTGTGCCCTGACCGGGAATCAAACCCGGAACATCCACATGTTGGGCTGACACTCTACCACTGAGCCAACTGGTCAGGGCCACTATCGATTTTTTCTTAAGTACATGTATAAAATTTCCTCCTCAAGACATTTGTTATTACAAGACCAACTGGATGAAAACAGTTCAAAATCTCTAATGCAAAATAAAAGTTATACCCATGAAAGTTCTCCTATCCCAGAAAGTATTAAACATCATGACTCAGAAAAACAAACAAACAAACAAATCATGACTCAGGCTAGGGAAGTAACTACCAAAAGGAACCTGTATCTCATTTCTTAAATGGGTAACCTGGAAAGTAGAAGGCTTCAGGTCCTTCCTGGAAAGTAGGGTGACTTATTTATTGTCCAAATTTGAGCACATATGAGAGCAAACAAGACACTAACACCAGGAAAATAGGCATAAACTAAGACATATAGTCACCTACCGAATCATTTAACCACTCCACCTATTGTTTTCCATGTCAAATGCCAATGGTAAATAAATGTATGAAAATATGAAATATGGGAATAGACAGGAAAATCCTTTGAAAAGTACATAGTGCTACAGGAAATGTGTTTTCAATTAGTAAAAATATATTTAATTAATTAATTTTCAATTTACTCTGTGAATTGACACTGAGAACTTTTTTTTTAAATGTAGGTACTATTACACTCAGGAATTACAGTAAAACACCAAGAAACATCTTTAAAAAGTTGTCAGGGCCTCTAATACCTTTGCCTGGGTAATGAATTGTAGCAACACTATTTTCTAACCACAGCCATTCATCAGTGAGAACAAGGAAAATAGAAAAAAGCAGTATGGATGATGATAGAAACCTGCTTCCCAACGAGGCATAAGCTGAAACAAACACCCTTGACAAACAGCCACCCCGCATTGCAGCTCTGAACTGCTAAATCCTTATTAATCTTTGGGGAAATTTTTCAATCTGCAGCTGTGAGTCTGACCTAGAATGTATTTTATCTGAAGAAAACAAACAGTACAGTAGCTATTTTGATAATAGGCAATATTTTTTCTCACCACAAATCATTCACTTTTATCCTATAAGGTGCAAAAATAAAAAATTTAATGACTTAAAGCAGACGTGAAACATTTAATTCTTAATTAGGAAGGAAAAAAATCTTAACATTGACAAATCTAAAAAATCAAGATGAATCATTGCACAAAAGGATCCCATGTAACAATGTTCTATAATGAAATAAACTCCCCTCTGGGAAGACTTTACAGGAACAAGTGGGGAAAACTGATACAAGGGAGACTGGGAAAGACTCTTTAGTGAGAAAAACAAAAGAAATTAATGGAAGTAATATAAACAGTAAAATTAGACAAAGAGAAGATGATGGAAAAAAAATTAAATTCCCTCTTACAAAATCAAAAATGCTCTTATTTGCAATCATCAATATTTTTGACAGTTTGCAAGACACAGAGGATTTTATGTGTCCACTAGATTTACAAACTGGAAAGATTCGAAAGAGATCACAATAAAGTGACCAAAAAGATTTTTCAAGAAAATTGGGTGGTCAAAATGAGAGAACTTCCCTTTTCAGTTATTAAAACAAGATGACTTATTATTATCAATGCCAGAAATATGACAACATACAGCACATGGTAAAAGATACTCTTCATCTTTATTATATGTGGCTTAAGTATCTGTTTGTCACCGATAGCTTATTGGTTGCTTGCGTAACTGTACTAGCCAATGGGGTGAAGTTGCCATGGCATTCAAATAGTCCTGCCTTCTGGCATGCCATCTCACAAATTGAGGTTAAAGATTGGAGCAATTAGTATGCTGTTAAGAAATCTTAACACCAGAAGGGGTCTTTGCAATGGTACAAGACTAGAGGTTCTCCAATTGAAAAATAATGTCATAATAGCCAGTCTTTGACTGGCTACTCTAAAAGTGAAATACATGTCATTCCAAGAATTGATTTGGCTCCATCTCAAACAGGGTTGCCGTTTCAATTGAGATGTAGACAATTTCCTGTAAAACTTGCCTTTGCTATGACCATCAATAAGTCTCAGGGCCAAACGCTTAAGCGTGTTGGCATTTTTTTACCTGAGCCTGCATTTGGACATGGTCAACTTTATGTTGCCTGTTCAAGAGTTTGTAAAAGAATGGATGTAAAATTAAAAATAATTGATGGTACTCTGTAAGGCGAGCTTAAAAATGATGGAAAGATCTACACAAGAAATGTTGTGTACAAAGAGATCTTTGACATGTGAATTAACATTTTATTATTTAAGTCACCTTTATTTATTGAGCTAGTGGTGGCTCTTAAGAAATGTACCACCAGTGGTTTCCTTCATTGCACTCTACTTTAAGCAATTAAGCAAGTAGAAGGGGGAAATCCCATGGGGCAGTAAGTAAAGGGGCGTCCTCGCTGCCTGCCCTGGGTAATTCAGTTTGAATTAGCAGACACCTTTGCACAAATCATTTTAATTACAATTTATAATATCTAGAACAGTGTATGACTGCCGGGCTTTCTAGTATCTTCATAACAATCATAACAATCTGCAAGAAAAACTGATACTTTTTGCCCCAGTGTTAGTTTTCATCATCTTCCTTAGTAATAGAAACTGATTATTGACTTGGGTACATTTTAGCTGAGAATAAGACTTTATTAGCCAGCCTTTCTTGTAAATCAGTCTGTTGGCCATATAATTGCTGGACATTGGGATCTAAGTAGAATTAACTTCAAGAAGTTATCTTAAAACAAGCACATATCCAATTTTGCCTCTTTATTCTTCCCGCTGCCAAGGATGTTAATGTAATTCCTGAAGCCTACATGGAAACAGTCTGATAAATGTTTATATATAGAATGATGAAGCAAGGAGATAAAGGTAACAGTGAGGCAACCACAATAGTCTTAAGCCACAACTTTTGGATGTCATTGATGTTAGAGAGAAATAAACTCTGATTGATTGATTGATTGATTGACTGATTGATTGGGATAGGAAGGGGGAGAGAGAGAGGGGGGTATCAACTCATTGCTTTCACTTTAGTTGTGCATTGATTGCTTCTCCTACATTCCTTCACTAGGAATCAGACTTATAAACTTGGTTTTAAGTCCAGTCAGTGACCCATTGCTCAAGCCTGTGACCTTGGGCTCAGGCCAGTGATCTCTGGGTTTAAGCTGGCAACCTTGGGATCATGTCAAGGATCCATGCTCAAGCTAGTGACCACATACTCAAGCCAGCAACCTCAGGTATTAAACCTGTGACCTTAGCATTCCAGGTCAATATTCTATCCTCTGCACTACCACTGGTCTTACTATTTGGGCTTTTTGCTAACAGCTAAAAACTAATGATAAAGAATTACTAAACTAATACTAAAAGTTCTCTTTTTGAATAGAATAAATATAATATTGTACCAGTGGTATTTTCAAGATGAGGTTTATTTGATATTTGCAAATACAATACATCCTAATTTGGATTCTTCATTGAACCTTGTAAATATTGGCTCATTTGTTGTGTTCTTTCTCTCCCTTCCTTCCTCTTTTCTTCTCCATCTTCCTCTCTTTGTTCTCTCTGTCTGACTCTCCCTCCCTACTACATTGTGATATTTCATCAACACGTAAGCCACCATCTCTTAGACATAAAGATATCCACTACATAACTAGGATACCCATCATTATGGCCAAACTAACTAAGAATAATTCTGTAAATCATTTAATATACAGTCTATATTAGCCTCACCCAAATTATGCCAAAAATGTTCCCTGAAAAGACTAATAAAATAAATATCTGGCAAGTGTGATGAATAAAAAAGAGATCAATAAAAAACAAAGTATAGCCCTGGCCAGTTGGCTCAGTGGTAGAGCATCGGCCTGGCGTATAGGAGTCCTAGGTTTGATTCCTGGCCAGGGCACACAGGAGAAGTGCTCATCTGCTTTTTCACCCCTCCCCCTCTCCTTCCTCTCTGTCTCTTTCTTCCCCTCCCGCAGCCAAGGCTCCATTGGAGTAAAGTTGGCCCGGGCACTGAGGATGGCTCCATGGCCTCTGCTTCAGGCACTAGAATGGCCCTGGTTGCAACAGAGCAATGCCCCAGATGGGCAGAGCATCACCCCTGGTGGGCATGCCAGGTGGATCCCGGTCAGGCGCATGCGGGAGTCTGTCTGACTGCCTCCCCATTTCCAACTTCAGAAAAATACAAAAAAAAAAAAAAAAAGTATATTCAGAATGAATAAAGTACTTAATTTGATATATACACTTGAGATGTAAAAAAACCCAAAAAACACCAGAATACTGCAAGCAACTCTATGATGTTTTGAAACTCAGATGAAATTTAAATATTTTATAAAAATAGTTATATTTCTCAAAAGGAAACATAAGTTTCCATTAATTTAGTAACTATTAAGAAAAATGGAATTGCTAATAAAAATTTCCCCTATCCTTGAATAAGCATGATCTCAAAAAACTTTACTAATCTTTTAAGGAACAGATAACTATTATATAAAAGTTATTCCAGAACCTAAAATTAATGAGAAAGTTTCCCAAATCCTTTTATCAGACTCATATAACCTCAATCAGTTCAACTGATGGAAGAAAGTAATAAAAGATAATCATATACAAAGCTTAGCTTAGAAACAAATATCATACAATATTAATTAATAGCTTAATCCCAACAATGTGTTTGAAATGTAACTGGGCATCAATAAGCAATCTTATTATTAATGTCATCCCATTAACATTAATAAAAATTTATATAAAAAAAGCAATCTTTATTCCAGATGTGTAATTTCAGCTTTAGAAACTCTATCAATATAATTAAAGAAATAACAGAAAAATGATATTATCTTCATGTCTAAAAAAGGGTATTTTAAAAATCAGCATATAGACATTTTATTAAAAAAAATTTGGCAGACTACAAATAGAAGAAACTTGTATGAACCAGTAAAAAATACCAACCAAAATCCTACAGCAAACACACAGTGAATACCAAAAGTGTAAAAATCCTCTGAATTTTCAGACTCAGGAACAAAGGAAACGGTTTCTCCATTCAGAAGTAAAAACTGGGTAGAACACAAATTTTGTGTTTCCTTCCTCTTCATAGTCCATGAAAAGAGGAGCAGCCAAACCCAGTTTTGCAAGATCCTGGAGCTTTTAGGATATGCTCTTTTAGAGGAATGGCTCTGTCATTAGATAATGATTTTAGAAACCATATTAAATAATTTTTAATCAATAGCTTTATATCTAAGTCTTGGAGACCCTATGTATTCCTGTCACGGAGGAGCAGCAAATATGAAGAAAACTTAGAATTGGTGTAGATCATCGTAGGCAGAATAATTATACCAAAGTAGATCAATACACTGCTCCTGGAATATAGTTTATGAAGGGAATTGGTAGTGTTCTAAATTGGATGCAAAGAGTGGATGAGTGAGGAGGATGGAAACATACCAGTGGTGGGATTCAGCTGCTTTGCTGGCAGAACCAATACCTAATTTTGTGTTAAGTTTGGCAAACCAGTAGTTAAAATGGCACTTGTAATCCAGGCTCTATTTAAGGTGGATGCTTGGCCAACCACCCAATGTGGAAATCATAAGTTTACATTCCTTATTCTTTTTTTATTTAAAAAAAAAAATTTTTTTTTTTTACAGAGACAGAATCAGAGAGAGGGATAGACAGGGACAGACAGACAGGAACGGAGAGATGAGAAGCATCAATCATCAGTTTTTCATTGCGCATTGCGACACCTTAGTTGTTTATTGATTGCTTTTTCATATGTGCCTTGACCGCAGGCCTTCAGCAGACCGAGTAACCCCTTGCTCAAGCCAGTGACCTTGGAACCAAGCTGGTGAGCTTTTGCTCAAACCAGATGAACCTGCACTCAAGCTGGCGACCTCAGGATCTTGAACCTGGGTCCTCGGCATTCCAGTCTGATGCTCTATCCACTGTGCCACTGCCTGGTCAGGCTCTCCTTTTTTAACATTTATCTGTGTAACAGTGTAATATAAGCATCAATAGTAATGTTTATTCCATACATAGGTGAAAAATTTTTGATGGAACCATGCTTGTATTATTTACTTATTCATTTCATAAAACTAATTATACCTTTGATGAAATACTACATTTTAGCCTGACCAGGAGGTGGCACAATGGATATAGCATCAAACTGGATCGCAGGGAACCCAGATTTGAAACACCGAGGTTGCTGGCTTGAGCGCAGGCTCATCTGGCTTGAGCATAGGCTCAGCAGCTTAAGCATGGGGTCACTAGCTTGAGTGTGGGATCATAGACATGACCCCATGGTTGCTAGCTCAAGCTGAAAGGTCACTAGCTTGAAGCCCAAGATCACTGGCTTAAGTCCAAGGTTGCTGGCTTGAGCAAGGGGTCACTCACTCTGCTGTAGCTCCCCAGTCAAGGTACATATGAGAAAGTAATCAATGAACAACTAAGGTGCTGCAATGAAGAATTGACTCTTCTCATCTCTCTCCCTTCTTGTCTGTCCTTAACTGTCCCTCTCTCTGACTCTCTCTGTATCTGTCAAAAAAAAAAAAAAACAACCAAAAAACTGGCCCTAGCCAGTTGGCTCAGTGGTAGAAAATCAGAAAGTGTGTGGAGTGTGGAAGTCCCAGGTTCGATTCCTGACCAGGGCACACAGGAGAAGTGCCCATCTGCTTCTCCACCCTTCCCCCTATCCTTTCTCTCTATTTCTCTCTTCCCCTCCCATAGTCAAGGCTCCACTGGAGCAAAGTTGGCCCAGGCACTGAGGATGGCTCCATGGCCTCTGCCTCAGGTGCTAGAATGGCTCTGGTTGCAACAGAGAAATGCCCCATATGGGCAGAGCATCGCCTCCTAGTGGGCTTGCTGGGTGAATCCCAGTCAGGTGCATGTGGGAGTCTGTCTCTCTGCCTCCCCTCTTTTCACTTCAGAAAACTACAGAAAAAATACTACATTTTAATTCTCACACATTTGTTACTTCAGTAAACAAACATATAACATAAAGAGAAAAAGTGCAAAACAACCAGGAGGTGACAACTTATATTGTTTTTGTCAGGTGTTTTTTAATATTTTTTCATTAATATTTTAAAACTTTCTTATAGCATAATCTAGTTTTGTGTACCTCTTTTATTGTTTTTATTTAAGTATTAAATGCATGAAATAATAAACTATCTTTAAGTATATATTTTTTATACTTAAAATGATCATTAGGCTAGACAACTAGTTGTTAAATTATTTGAATCCCACCACTGGACCCATTATGATGAATTGAATAGTGGCTCAAGATATTACCAGGACCCTAGCGGCCTTCAAGTGGCTAAAAATTAGAAGAAGAAGAAAAAAAAAGAAAACATATTTAAATGTGTAGTTCAAAAGTATTTTTACTGAAATAAAATACTTTCCTTTTGTTGACCGAGGGCGCACCACGAAGACTCTAGACCCAAGTGTGTGGGTAAAACAGAAGAAAAAGTTTATTACACTCGCGAGCGGGCTCAAGGCAAGGAGGTGGCCAAGAGCACTCTCAGTCTTTTTGCAAGGGCTTTTATACTTTGGTAGGCAAGCAAGCAACCATTTACAGAAGCTGAGTTGGCAGTTAGTTGTTAACCCTTATCCTATCTTTATCTTTATCAGGAACACATACCTATTCGCATAAGCAGGTTGGGGTCCAGCTGCCTCCTGTGAACTAGCTCTAAGCAAATTTCTAAGTGGTTTATGGTAGGGAGCGGTCAATTCCTGCTTTCTTTAATTTTAGTCAAAAGGTCAAGCAGAATTTTTCCACTCACGGTTACATTCCCTCCTCTTTCTCTTGCATATCTCTAATCCTAGAGATCTGAGTCCTGGTTTAATCTTTCATAATGCTGTCTTACAATCATGAGTTTTACGGTCCCTATTTGCCCCTGCAGGAAGGTGGTTAGTCTATTTAAGACACACGGTCCAATAGTGACAACTAGCAGTAGTACTATAAGGGGTCCTGCCAAGGTGGACATGAGGGTAGTCAACCAGGGTGATTTGGTATACCACCCTTCAAACCATCCCTGCTGGTCCTGTAGTCTCTTTTCTCTAGCCTTCAGCCTTTCTTTTAATTTGCTCATGGAGTCTCTTACTACTCCAGTGTGGTCGGCATAGAAACAGCATTCTTCCTTTAAGGCAGCACACAAACCACCCTCTCTTAAAAATAACAAGTCTAAGCCTCGTTGGTTTTGCAACACGACCTCAGAGAGGGAGGTCAGTGACTTTTCTAAGGCTTCTATCGACTGCTCTACGGCCCTTAAATCCTGGGTAATAGCAGACTCTAGCGAGGCCATTTGTCTGGGTCCTTCAACTAGGGCAGCGGTTCCTGTTCCTACTCCTGCCAATACCCTGGCTCCCAGCAGTACTGCTAGGGTGAGTGTGACAGGCTCTCTTTTATGTCTGGTCCGCCCCTCAACCATCTCTTCAAAGTCCTCATCCCCATGATATATAAGGCGGGGGAAAACCCTAACCATTACACAAAAATCTTGAGAGTTGTTAAATGCCTGAGTGGACACACAGGGAGTTAGACCTGTTCTGCATGCCCATCGAGTTCCTTTTTCAGGGATTAAATAGGAACTGTTAGGGGAAATTGAAATAGTCTGCAGGCATCGGGCCTTGTCTGAGGCAGACGGGGTTCCTAGACATATTACAAGGAAGGGGTCTAGCAGGGTCCGTGGTCGGGATGTCCCAAGTCTCCAGCCCTGCCGCAAGCTGACAGAGGTCTGGATACAGGGACGGCCACCAAGTCCAGGGGGGATGGTCATTGGAAGTCACTTCCCATACTATGTCACTGGTCCCTGACATCACCTGCCATGTCTGCCGGGTCGGTTGGTGGGGATTTGTTGCGGCAGCGGACACACAGCTTGAGGGGATTATCTGTTTTCTCCACTGTCCACTGGTCATCAGGAGCAGGAGCAGGCTTGAGGTGTGAAGTATGGATCCAAGCGGCGATGCCATCGACCTTTACAGCGGTGGGTGTGATGAGGAGGACCTGGTAGGGTCCCTTCCAGTGGGGTTCGAGTGTCCAGTGTTGGTGTCTCCGGATGTAGATGAAGTCCCCAACCTGGTAGCGATGCGGGGTCCCATCTCCTGCCGGCTGGTAAAGGTCAGACAACTGCTTCCATAGGCAATGTTGCACTCTGGCCAGGGCCTGTAACCTAACAGACAAGGGGGTATTCGGGATATTTATATCAGAGGGGGATAAATCCCGAATAGGCGGAGGGGTTCCAAAAAGTATTTCAAAGGGAGTTAGGTTAGTTTTAGCGGAAGGGGTATTTCGAGCCCGGAAAAGAGCGTATGGTAGGAGCATTACCCAATCTCTATGGCCAGTCTCTATGACTAATTTAGTTAAGGTCTCTTTAATTGTTCTATTCATTCTCTCTACCTGTCCTGAACTTTGGAGTCTATAAGCACAATGTAGTTTCCAATTAATTCCCAATATTTTGGCTACCCCCTGGCTTACCTGGGCCACAAACGCCGGTCCATTATCAGACCCTATTACCTTTGGAAGGCCAAATCTAGGAAAGATTTCTTCCATAATCTTCTTAATTACCACCGCCGCCGTCTCATGTTTGGTAGGGAAGGCTTCTACCCATCCTGAAAAGGTGTCTACAAAAACTAAGAGATACCTTAGTCCATACTCGGCAGGTTTTACCTCAGTGAAGTCTACTTCCCAATATTGGCCTGGTCTGGTGCCTCGGAGACGGGTTCCTCTGGTTCCTTTGGCTGGGTAGGCATTTACCATCTGGCAGGCCTTACAAGCTTTGACTACTTCCTTTGCCATTTGCCTCTTCTCGGGGGTGGTCAATGTTTTATCATCCTGAAGCAGTTGTACCAGTTTGTCAGTCCCAAGGTGGGTGAGATGGTGGGCCATCGTCTCAGAGAGAGTAGCCCAGGAAGGTGACTTCGGGTTGGCAGATCTGGGCCTTTTTGGCGGATGCCCGGTATCCCAGTTTGGCCAGTTCGACAAGCAGTTTCTCAGTTCCTTGTTCGCACTGCTCTATGGTGGCGGCTGCAAGTAACAGATCATCAACATACTGCAACAGAGTTACCTCAGGGGTGGAGGCTCGGTAGGCACTCAAGTCCTGGTGCAGCGCTTCGTCAAAGATGGTGGGAGAGTTCTTGAAGCCCTGGGGTAGCCGCGTCCAGGTGAGCTGTCCGCTGAGTCCGTTCTCAGGGTCAGTCCATTCAAAAGCAAACAGGGGTTGGCTGTCCTCATGCAGGCGCAAGCAGAAGAAGGCATCTTTCAGGTCCAGTACTGTATACCACTTCCTGTCAGGACTGAGGGTACTGAGGAGGTTGTAAGGGTTCGGGACCATTGGATGTATGTCCATTACCCGACTGTTAACCTCTCTCAAATCCTGGACTGGTCTATAGTCCCCTGTCCCTGGTTTCTTCACTGGTAGCAGGGGGGTGTTCCACCCTGATTGACAAGGCCTCAGGATCCCTTGTCCTAGCAGCCTCTGGATGTGAGGTCTAATGCCTTCCCGGGCCTCTTTACTCATGTAGTATTGTTTGACCCTTATGGAGGTGGCGGAGGGTTTTAAGTATACTACCACCGGAGGCCTTTGTACTGCCAATCCTGGCCCTGCCGTTTCTGCCCAGGCCTCTGGGAAGCTCTGAAGCCACCTGTCTTCTGTTGAATGGGGTCCGGGGGCAGGGGTCTCATACAGTTTATACTCATCTTCAGCAGACAAGGTCAGCATGGTCACAACAGGCTGACTGACAAGAGGGTTACTGAATCTTACTTCTGGTCCCTGAGGTTTGAAATCAATACTCGCCCCCAACTTGGTAAGCAAATCCCTCCCCAGCAGCGGGGCAGGGCATTCTGGTATGACCAGAAAGGAGTGCTGTACTTTTCCCCTCCCCAGGTCCATTGTCCTTTTAGTTGTCCATGACCTATGCTGGCATCCATTTGCCCCCTGAACCAGGGATTTTTTGTTTGAGAGGGGCCCAGCGGGTTCTGCAAGGCGGAGTAAACCGCTCCTGTATCCACCTCAAAGTCGATTGGTGTCCCCTCTACATTGAATGTTACCCTGAGTTCGGGGAGGGGGTCCGAACCCTGAATCTGACGCCCCTAATCTCCTAGGGCAAGGATTTCCTCAGTCTTCTTTTTCTTTTTCTTAGGGCAATCCCTGACCCAGTGTCCTTCTTCTTTACAGTAGGCACACTGGTTAGGTCCTAATTTTGGTTTTTGGTTTGGGCCCGAGGTACTATGCTTTCCTCTTCTATCTTGTTTCCCTACTACGGTAGCCAAAATCTTCGTTAACTCTTTATTTCTCCATTTATCTCGCTTACTTTCCTGCTCCTCACGTTCTTTTTCTAATCTTTCCTCCTTTTCCTCTGCTGTCTCTCTTTTACAGTATACCTTATCAGCTTCCTTGACTAAATCTCTCAGAGCCATGTCCTGTAACCCATCCATCCTCTGGAGTTTCCTCCGAATATTAGTAGCTGACTGTCCTATAAAAGCCATAGCCAGTGCCCTCTCTGTTCTTCAGACTCAGGGTCGAAAGGGGTGTACCTCCTATAGGCTTCTATTAGTCTCTCTAGGAATCTGGATGGGGATTCCTCTGGCCCTTGAATTACTTCTCTTACCTTAGCCAAATTAGTGGGGCGTCTCGCCGCCGCTCGGAGACCCATCATCAGAGTCTGGCGATAGAGTAAGAGTCGCTGCCTACCTTCAGGCGTATTAGGGTCCCAGTTAGGCCGCCTCAGGGGAAAAGCCTCATCTATAAGGTTGGGGAGTTGAGTAGGATGACCATCAGGTCCAGGAACCAATTTCCTGGCCTCGAGGAGAATTCAGTCTCTTTCTTCTGAGGTGAAGAGGATACCTAAAAGCTGCTGGCAGTCATCCCAAGTGGGCTGATGGGAAAACATAAGAGACTCGAGAAGGTCAGTAAGTTTGACAGGGTCCTCTGAAAAAGGCAGATTATGGTTTTTCCAATTGTATAGATCTGAGGAGGAGAAGGGCCAATACTGAAGCGCTGGCATGTTCCCCCCTTGGCTGTCAGGGACAGGGGGTCCGAAAGGTCGAAGGGGCAGGGTGACAGCCACGTCATCTGGGTTTTGTGCTCTCCGGCTCCAGGTACCTTGGGCTGGACCCTCCACTGATGGTCCCCGCTCGTCCTGATGTGGGGCCCCAGGCTGGGGACCTGCAGCACCGGCAGGGACATCCCTGGGATAGGGAGGCGGGAGTCCCGAATCAAAAAGAATAAGTTCAGTTTGAGATTCAGGGAGAACAGAGGAGGGAAGGGGAGGATACAGGGATGAAGCAGGCGCCATTGGCTCTGGAGGTTTGAGTGGAAGCATAGAGCAGATGTCTGGATGAGTTAGAGCAGGTCTGCGAGGGCCCAGAGTGGTGGAGAGGGTTATTGGAAGGGAGGGTGTAGGGGGAGGAAGGAAAGGTTGGACCCAAGGAGGAGGGTCGTCGGCCAGGTCTTCCCAAACCCAAATATAAGGCTGTTGATCCGGATGGCCATGAGGTCCTGGATTGAAGACAACTGCTTTAACCGCCTTTATGGTGTCCTTGTGAAAGGTTCCAGTGGTCAGCCAACCTACTCCGAAGGTGGGCCTCTCGGAGGCACAGAGTCTGCCACTTGCGCTTCTTAACAAGAAGAGACAGATTATGGGCTCGGGCATCAACCTCAGACCAATGAGACAAAGTCAGGGACAGTGGGGTGGAAGTTTTCTGTCCCATTTCAAACCCAAAAAGACAATAACACACAAATAAGACAATAACCAGGACAATCACAAAGACGAATAGACTAAGCCGGCTGCGCCGTGAACGGCAAAATGAAACTAAAAATAAACCTAGCGGTCCGGACCAACGAGCTCGGTTGGAAACTGGCAACAAATCTACAGATTCTGTCTGAGACAGCAGATGGACTTCCAAGCATCCTTGGTCGTCCTCACACTCCAGGGTGTCCCCCGGAGTCGTGGCCTGCGACCCCCTGACACGTCTGTCGGTCGCAGCCAGGAGGGACTCACGTCCCTGCCTGACAGCCACCGCCAGTTTCACTCACCAAGCGTCAGGCATGCGTCTCTTGGTCTGCGAGGAAGCGGGGTCTCGGTGGGACCTCCAAATGTTGACCGAGGGCGCACCACGAAGACTCTAGACCCAAGTGTGTGGGTAAAACAGAAGAAAAAGTTTATTACACTCGCGAGCGGGCTCAAGGCAAGGAGGTGGCCAAGAGCACTCTCAGTCTTTTTGCAAGGGCTTTTATACTTTGGTAGGCAAGCAAGCAACCATTTACAGAAGCTGAGTTGGCAGTTAGTTGTTAACCCTTATCCTATCTTTATCTTTATCAGGAACACATACCTATTCGCATAAGCAGGTTGGGGTCCAGCTGCCTCCTGTGAACTAGCTCTAAGCAAATTTCTAAGTGGTTTATGGTAGGGAGCGGTCAATTCCTGCTTTCTTTAATTTTAGTCAAAAGGTCAAGCAGAATTTTTCCACTCACAGTTACACTTTAAAAAGTTTTTGAATGAGCATATAGTGACTGGAAAAGTGATCCAGACAGATGAACTCCAAGATATATCTTAGTAAAATTCTTTCAAACTGTTAAAAATACAGTGTATATTACAGGCCTATCCCAAAGCTATCTTCCAAAATACCAAGCTTTTCATCAACTTGATTAAAAGTTACTAGTATAGTGCTAGAATTCTTTCCTACGTGGGCACAGCCCACACTACCCCTTGACCAAGCAATGTTGCATTGTATCTGTGAAGAGGCATTGAGGGCATCACTAGGCTAGTCAGTGCCCCACAGCTGGCTTTCCCACCACCAAATCCTATTATATCACGTATCCAACCAATCTATAGGACCCAAATACAGCCAAGGAATTCTGCAGAGAAAAAACCCCATTGCATTGTTGTATGGCCAGGGGTCGCAGCCATTGTAGCCATGTACTTGCA
The DNA here is from genome assembly GCF_036850765.1 of Saccopteryx bilineata. Classification (NCBI taxonomy): domain Eukaryota; kingdom Metazoa; phylum Chordata; class Mammalia; order Chiroptera; family Emballonuridae; genus Saccopteryx; species Saccopteryx bilineata. Next base: position 83,779,772 of record NC_089498.1, on the reverse strand, counting down.
GGTTCACATTAGGTTTGGGAAGATGGTAAAGAAACAGTGGAGCCAAAAAATGGTGGGCCATCCTTTTGTTAAAGTTTCACACCAGCCAGCGAGCAAACACACAGGAAATAACTTCCCTTTCACTCAGGGCTCCCAAAGACACTGACACATTCTCTGGTTCAACAATCAAGAGAATTTTCTCTGGTTTCTCCTAGAATCAAAGGTTCCACCAGTCTCAACAGGGCTCACAAAAGCCCCTCAGCTCTGGTTCCTCATCTGCACACCTTCTCTCTCTCTGTACAAACTGGCTTCTCTCTCAGCACTCTCTATTGTCTCTGCTTTCCCTGAAAAACATGGCTTCTTTCTGCCTCTTCTCCTTCTCTGCTCCTTTCAAAACTTTCTGGCATGAAAACTTCTCCTCCAGCAAATATTAACAAAGCAATGGCTCTTCCCAAGCAGGAATGCAATCTGCAATTTACAATCAACTGCCCTGCTCTGTGGGCAAGCACACACATGGCTGCCTAGTGCCATTTTTCATAAAAGTGAGCAAACTAAAAAAATACAAATTTTACAAACTTATTTGCCCAACAGTTGTCTTGACAAAGTTCATCCAATACCAAAACTTTGGATTCCATTTTTAAACTAAATTCAGTTATCATAAATAAATTTAAGGAATATGCATGTAAAGTATCATTGCAAATGTCAACCAGTTATAATCTCATCTATGTGTTGAATACAAAAAAAAAGTAGATGTCACCTAGCATTCTTTCCTGAGTCTATTAATAATAGTGTTGGAGTTACTTTTTTGTGAGCCTGGCCTTATGTCACCAAGATCATCCCTAGCAAAAAAGTGAGAGAAATATTTTTCATTTTAATGTTTTATAATTTGGGCCTCTTTAAATACGCAATTCAAAGAATGTAAAACCACTCATATGCCATTATTGAAGATCAAATGAATCTATTATACAAGTTTTACAATATCTCTAAAGTTATATTTTTGAATTTAAAATGGTGACTTTGAACTACTTAGCATCTGGAAATAAAGTTTTATGATTTTGTTATATTGGAACAGCAAGAAACAATCATTCGCCACACAATTAAGTAGTCAGTTAAGGAGTCTTTATTTCAAAAGCTGGCAACCAATGAGAGAACTAGCATTCCAAACATTATGGGGCCCAAATACACTCAGGAACAAGCTTTTAAAGGCAAAATTACATTCTGGCCAGGGGGGGAGGAGAGGAAGCTTAGTAGTAAAACAAAGCAATGAAACAAACTAATTTACAATGTTTATCTATAGGATTAATTCAGGGAGAAACCCTCTGGGCACAACTGCAACCTTGCAAAACTAACCCAAGGCCACAGCCTGCAAAACCAGCCTCAAGGCCAGGGGTAGGGAGTCTTTCAAAAAAAGTAAGTTCTGCTAAAAGTCTCTTTGCTTAATTTCAATTTGACTTAGTTAAATCATTTGATCAGGTGAAAGAGAAGTAATCCCTTCTCAGATTCACACACACAACAACCTAGTGTACAGTGTGCACACACACATGCACGCACGCACACACAAAATTGATCTGTTGCAATGAAAGGTTATAAATACACCAAAATGTCTTCTCATGTCTAAAACTTTATATCATCAAAGTAAAACCATAGGGTACTGTTTGTAAAGGGTGTTAATTTCAAAGGAACCACTCTTCTCTGGCTATATAAAAGATAGCAGATCAGCTCATCCCAGATAACTCAAAATCCATTTTTCCACAGGTGCCCAGCATTATGAACTAACAAGCCCTATTGTATTTCACACTGGGAGATTCTTTGTTATACACCATTAGCTAGGCTATTTGTACTCCTCTGAGATTTGACATAAACATTAGTAGAGCTATTACTACAATCATAAGAAATATACAGAATTTATCTGCCTCTTATCTCTCAAAGAAAAAACTTCATTGTCTTGACTAAAATGATATTTGTATGTGTTTTGAATTGTATGTATCTGAAAAACATCCATATTTAAAATCTGTGATACAGAAATTAGATTACCAGATTTGAAGTCAGAAACAAAGGCCTGAATTCTGGCAAGCAGTCTGTTTGAACTGTCCACACGAAGCCACAAAAAAAGTGAGGGCCAATGGCACATCTCCATGCCAACAGGAGGCAGTTCAGAGATGAACTCACAGTTTTCTAAACAAACAGCACCTGAGATGAAACAGGTGATACCTTGTTTCTCCACCCAACAGGTTGAGTGTGACCTGCAAGTTCATCCCTGTTGGGCAGATAAAATATATTACACTCCCTTTATTAAAGATGGTGCTGCCCATGTGGAAGCCTGTCACCCAGGTGATATTAATGTGTGTTGGGGGTGGGCTGTGGGCAGGCAGGATCCTTGTAGCCTGGGGCTTGGTTTTAGGACCAAGCCTTTCCCACCCTTTTTGATGTGGGGTGGTACAATCCCATCATGCCTCAGATAAGTGACTTTGTATTAGAGACTTCCCTATTTTGTATATTGAATTAAAGGTTTTGATTTCTGCACTATAAAGTGGGACAGACCAGGAGCTTGCTCTCTCTCTCGGTTCCTGAGATTAGCATTAGAGAGGAGAGCAGAGAAAGCCATGTGGAGGAGGCCAGGAGAAGCAGCCAAGAAGGTGGAGTGCTGAGTGAGAAGCCAGTTTGTGCAGCGAGAAGGAAGGAGATGGGGAACAGAGGTGAGTAAGTCTGGTGAGCTAGAAACCTTTGATTCTAGGAAACTTGGATAAGTCAGTAGCTTTGTGAGCACTGAATGGGTGAGTTTTGGAGCCTAGTGTGTGTTTTTACTTGCCCGCTGGGTGCAAGCTAGGATTAAAGATGATGGCCCACCAGTTTTTGGCTTTATTGTTTCATTACCGACTGTCTGAATCCAATGTGAACCCGCATGGGCCAGGCAGCTGTGATAGTGGCCATGGCTACTGGCCATAAAATTCCCATGGACAGTGCTAGGGAAAGTCTTGCTGACAGAGGGAAATTCCCAAGGAGTAAAATAAGGGAACTGAAAAGAGGCAGCATTTAAATAGAAGGTTTTCCCAGAAAAATTATGCTGAACACAAACATTGGCCATTATTGATAGAGATCTATATCTAGCGGAGACCATAATTTCAGCAATGCAGGTATAAAATAGGAAGTATGAAAGCTATTAGCTTCTGAAAGAAAAACTATCTTATTCAGAGATTGGGTGAACCAGGCCCAAGTCTGCAAGGCCTGCTGGCTTTCTGCATAGCTTTGTCTCATCCTTCCTACCCTGTGGGAGCCACATAAATCCTGGGGCAGCCTTACTCAGCCCCAGTCCCTGCACTTCTCACCTGCAAGATGGAAAATTATTTGACTTCGGGTGATGGCCACACAATACAATCAACAATTCAAATGCTATAGAAAATTTTCTGAAACCTATGTACTTGTATTGACCAAAAAGCTGAAAATTGACATTGATATTCTGGGAGAAAAGGTCAGGCTTTCCTGTCCTGTCCTTCCTTTGAGGAGGGGAGGGAGAAGAATATAGAAGTTTCTGACTTGTAAGAACAATGGGTAATTTAGTTTTAAATCTAAAAGAAAGGTTAACTGAGAAACTTTTTCCCTTTCTATAGGAGGCAAAATTTACATACCACCTTGCATTGATTGTAGTTCCTCCCTTTCCTGGAATTTTGAGAGTTAAATACCTCTAGGCTAGTGAGGGAAGAGGAACCCTGAAAGATTTGTAAATGTCTTTGATTGTGTTACCTTGAAAGTCTTATTGTTTCTGTGTATCACCTAGACAAATGTTATAATCTTGTTAATGATTGTGCCATAATGTCATGCTCTCCCCCGCCTGCATGTGATCAAGGGTATATAAGCAGCCCCTGAACTACTTTGGGGGGTTGAATGATTGCATGATTTGGGCCTGCAGATGCCCCATGTCAGCCATATGTGGCCGGCATATTAAAATTTTCTCCTTTAATAAAACTCTTCAAAACCTATCTGGACTGGGTGTCTCTACATGAACTCAATGAAATGAGGTACAGTGCCTTTCAGAATCTGAGTACGGTACTTTATAACATTCGGGAGCTCATTCGGGATCTGGTGTTTCATTCATTGAAACACCCCAAATCGGATGGACTCTCCACTGAGCTGCCTGGCCCCGTGTAAAGCCAGTAGGCACGGCTGCCACTATCACAGCAGCTGCCTGGCCCATGCAGGTTTGCATTGGATTCGGACAGTCGGTAAAGAAACAATGGAGCCAAAAACTGGTGGGCCATAGTCTTTAATCCTAACTTGCACCCGGCGGGCAGGTAAAACACACACTGGGCTTCTAAACCCACTCACATTCAGTGCTGACAAAGCTACTGACTTATCCGAGTTTCCTAGAATCAAAGGTTTCTACCTCACCAGCCTTATTCTCCTCAGTTCCCCATCTCCTTCCTTATCCCAGATACAAACTCTGCACAAACTGGCATCTCACTCAGCACTCCACCATCTTGGCTGCTTCTCCTGGCCACATGGCCTCTTTCTGCTCTCTGCTCTGCTCCCTCTGCTCTCTCATGCTAATCATCCCAGGAACCAAGAGAGCAAGCTCCCGCTCCATCCCCATTTTATAGTGTAGAAATCCAAACTCTTAATCCAATATACAAAATAGGGAAGTCTCTAATACAAAGTCACTTCTCTGAGGCATGATTGGATTGTACCGCCCCACATCAAAAAGGGTATGAAAGGCTTAATCCCAAAACCAAGCCCCAGGCTACAATGATCCTGCCTGCCCACAGAGACACACATTAATATCACCTGGGCAACGGCGCCATCTTTAACAAAGTGAGCATAATACATTTTATCTGCCCAACACCCCGATTGAATTTTGATGACAGGCACCACCTTGGATGTTCCAGGGCTCCCAGTCTTTCTGTGGGGTTCAGACAGTTCCCCAGTAGACACCCACGGTTCCTGTTGGGCAGATAAAATGTATTATGCTCACTTTGTTAAAGATGGAGGCTGTCGCCCAGGTGATATTAATGTGTGTTGAGAATCCTTGTAGCCTGGGGCTTGGTTTTGGGATTAAGTCTTTCCCACCCTTTTTGATGTGGGGTGGTACAATCCAATCATGGCTCAGAGAAGTGACTTTGTATTAGGGACTTCCCTATTTTGTATATTGGATTAGAGGTTGTGAAGCTACAATATAAAATGGGGATGGAGCGGGAGCTTGGGCTCTTGGTTCCTGAGATTATCATTAGAAAAGAGAGAGAGGAGAGCAGAGAAAGGCCACGTGGAGGAGGCCAGGAGAAGCAGCCAAGATGGTGGAGTGCTGAGTGAGATGCCAGTTTGTGTAGAGTTTGTATTTGGGATAAGGAAGGAGATGGGGAACAGAGGTGAATAAGGCTGGTGAGCTAGAAACCTTTGATTCTAGGAAACTCGGATAAGTCAGTGGCTTTGTGAGCACTGAATGTGATTGGGTTTTGGAGCCCAGTATATGTTTTACTTGCCCGCTGGGTGCAAGCTAGGATTAAAGACTATGGCCCACCAGTTTGTGGCTCCGTTGTTTCTTTATCGACTGTCCGAATCCAATGCGAACCTGCATGGGCCAGAAGGCTGCTGTGATGGTGGCCCTGGCCCTGGCTCCTGGCTTTACAGTTCCCAAATTTAACAATTTGGACTATTTGGCAAAGAAGTCGAGGAGGTAAGTAAAGCAACTCTTTTTGCTTACTGAATTGTCTAGTTTTCCTTTGAACTCTTGCTTTCGCTTTTCTGTGTCAGACTAGCAGTAGGTAGGGTGGATTTGGGGACTTTGCCGAGTTGTGACTCCGAGGATGTGGAACCCTAGTGGAGTAAGTATGGCCTTCGAAACTGCTTTGCTGTTTGTAACTAGTCTATAGTCTTTATATTTTAAACTGCTGAGAAACAGATCAGACATGGTCATATGTTCACACAGGCTCTCCAAGACTGAGACATTGGTGGGGAGTTTTAGTGGTCCTGCTTTGGGTTTTGCTAGAAATGGGGATAACTTTTCTAATCTGGGAGGACATTAATGGGGATTGGATTGGTCCAGGATTAGTCAATTTGGCATTGCACTAAATCAGTGGAGGCTGAGCTAACTTGGATTGATTAATCTCGCCTCAGACTTCCAGAGACTTCTCTGTGTTTGTCTAGATCTCAGTCTTTGTTTTTAAAGTGTCTGTTTAGAAAACCATGGTTTAAAGGAATCTCTGGTGCAGCCTGCATGCACCTGAGAGGCCACGAGGGGGGAGCTCTTTCCTCCTCAGTGAGGCACAGCACTTCTCAACATCTGGAGTGCGGTACTCTCCACTGGGGGGAACTCCTCCCTTGTCTATTGAACTTTGTCTTTGTTTGCCAGAAAAATTAGGATAAGTAAAGCACTCTCATTTAAACTTCTTGATTTGTGTATATACGTCCATTGTTTAATGTTTAAACGTGTGTTCTAAAGCCTGGCTTCAGTCTTTTGTGTTAAAATTAGGAGCTGCTGACTAAAAAACAATCTCAAATGATGACTTGTATATACTGCAGATTTTCTTTGTTTCTTCGAGAGATCTCTCATGACATTTCATGGTTTGGCTCCCTCTCCCCTGCTCCACTGCATATCTTCTCTTGGATTCAGAATCTCTGTCTTCAAGGGGCCCTGTTAGATTTCTCCCCTGAGGAAATCATTCTCTTCAGTTGGCTTCCTCCCCTTGTCTTGTGTAATAGTTATTATCTCTATAGTCAAACACCTTTTATTCTGGGTGCTAGTTAATTATCTGTCTTATCTTTTTGTTTTTATTGGTGCACTAATTCTTAGATTCTTCTGAAACAAGTTTCAGATTTGTAATAAGTAATAGCAACTGGGAATTCTAATCCCAGATAATAAGGACAGTCTGGAATATAGTAATTGGGAACCCAGGTTGTCCCATTCAGTTTCCATACATTGATCAGTAGCTAAATTTAATAATGAATCCACCACAGTGGCTTAAAGCATGCTCAATACAAAGGGGGTGCCACGTCTTCTTGGTCATGCAAAATTTGAGTCAAAAACAGAAAAAAAAGAATAACTAAGGCAGTAGTAGCAGCATTCCAAGAGGCAAACTCTTCTAAGGATAAGGGACCCTCAGAGAAGGAAGGGAAGTTCTCCAAGGCACGTGAGGACATAGCTACCCTTAAGAAAAATTATGAAGAAGATAATGTATATTCTGTTAAAAAATAAAAAAAGGAATTCAAGAAAAAATAGGACTAAGCTAGAAAAGAATCAATGCACATATTATAAGAAAAATGGACATTGGAAAATTAAATGTCCCATATTACAAGTAGCCCATATTACAAGTAGAAAGAGAGAAAAGCAGAGCCCACTAATTAAAAGTGTTCCTCCATCCTTTAAAGCTGAAGGACTAGCAAGTAAGGAGTTTTAGTGAGAGAAAAACCGAGCTGGGCCACGCAGTGCGCAGAGTGAGGGGGTGGGGCCGCAGCCGAGGAGAGGCAGATGTAGGCATGGTCTGTCCCCTCTCCACTGTTACCCCCTTCTCCACCGGAGTTGCACCCCAGTGGCAGACAAACAGTAAACAGCCCGCTGCCTCCAGGCGCACGGTTAGGCTAGGATTCAGCCTGCTGTGTGTGGAGCAACAGGAAAGGCAATAAAGTAAGGATAAGGTTACTAAAATATAAAATAAAAATTAGTTTTAAATATCTGCCTACTGACCAAAGGAAGTTTTGCCCATTTGGAAAATACAGGGTAGAAATATTAAAAATTAAAACTGCTTTAAAAAAAATTTTTTTAATTAACAAACCATAGGTGTAGACCTTACTAGTTAATTGGCAATTTCTTAAATTAAATTGAAACTCCAGAAGGAATGATAAAACATAAGTAATAACATTATAGGTAATAAAATTGAAAAAAAAAAAAGCTCTCCGTGAATTGGGGATGATGGCTTATTGCCCTCCACTAATGTAGAAATAAGGGAAAGGGTTCCAAAACTCTCACAGGCAGAGGGAGTGGTAGGATCTCCTCCGAGTCTCTCAGTTCTGTTGAAAACATGGAGTTAATAAAGGAAAACCCAGAACATTAACCATAATGGTAAAAACTGTAAAAAAAATTTTTGAGGGAATTGTGGGAAAAATTGGAATCCTCATATAGGCTAAGAGCAGCCCATTGTTAGGAAAATAAATTTATAAAAATTATATTTTATTTGCTGCTTTTATTGTAAAAAATTAAGCTAACCAGCTGCTGGAGGGAGGGAATGAAAGTCAGCTTGGTTTTTGGAAATACTGGGTCCAAACGCCTGCCCGTTCACACCACCTCTCACATGGCAACCATGTCCCTAATCCAGCAGTGAAGGAAAAGGGAACAGGAGCCCTGAGAAAAATGGGCGCTGCTTTGGGACTAAACCTGGAGCCTCACCACTGATGCCATCCTGTGCTTGGCCAGGCTAAGGTTCAGTCAATCTTCAGGTTGTGCAAAAAGGGACAGGCACATTGGATGCCTCTTTCTTTTCCCTCTTTTTCTAAGAACTCTGGTTGGCAAACTGCCATTCACAAGCAGCTCACGGGCCACATAAGGCTTTTGTGCCCTCTTAGGTATAGCTCTCCAATGGAGTACCAAGCATGGGCACTGCCTCAATAGGGAAGAATATATAGTTTAAATTTAATGATGGCTCTTAAAAAAAATCAGTTATTGTACTGTTAATAATTGGCTCTATTAACTAATAGGTTTTCTGACTACTGGATTAGGACTGGTGACTTATTGTTTACCCCACTATTGTGTGAAAAAAGTATTTTCCATGTTAAAATGTATGTGTTGTTTCAAAGACCTTTGTTAATTTTTTTATTTACTGTTTTATAGCCCTATAATATTAAAAACTTAGTTTAAATATTAAAATTCTTAATAATGTCTTTTTATATAATATTTAATTTATTATCATTTTGAAACAATATTATTATTATTTTTTTAATTTATTAAATTTAATGCAGTGACATTGATAAATCAGGATACATATGTTGAGAGAAAACATCTCTAGATTATTTTGACATTTGATTGTGCTGTATACCCCTCCCTCAAAGTTAAATTGTCTTTTGTCACCTTCTATCTGGTTTTCTTTGTGTCCCTCCCCTCCCCCACCCCTCTCTCCTTCTTCACCCCATCCCCCCTCCCCCCACCCCCCACCCCTGTTGCCATCACTTCTTGTTCATGTCTCTTGAGTATCATTTTTATGTCCCTTCTATGTATGGATTCATATAGTTCTTAGTTTTTTTTCTGATTTACTTATTTCACTCCGTATAATGTTATCAAGGTCCATCCATGTTATTGTAAATGATCCCATGTCATCATTTCTTATGGCTGAGTAGTATTCCATAGTATATATGTACCAAAGCTTTTTAATCCACTCGTCCTCTGACTGACACTTGGGCTGTTTCCAGATCTTCGCTATTGTGAACAATGCTGACACAAACATGGGGGTGCATTTCTCCTTTTGGAACAGTTCTATAGTGTTCTTAGCATATATTCCTAAAAGTGGGATAGCTGGGTCAAAAGGCAGTTTGATTTTCAAATTTTTGAGGAATCTCCATACTGTTTTCCACAGTGGCTGCACCAGTCTGCATTCCCACCAGCAATGCAGGAGGGTTCCCTTTTCTCCACATCCTTGTCAGCACTTATTCTGTGTTGTTTTGTTGATAAGCCCCATTCTGACTGGTGTGAGGTGATATCTCATTGTGGTTTTAATTTGCATTTCTCTGATTAGTGATGTTGAGCATTTTTTCATATGCCTATTGGCCATCTGTATGTCCTCTTTGGAGAAGTGTCTATTCATCTCTTTTGACCATTTTTGGATTGGGTTGTTTGTCTTCCTGGTGTTGAGTTTTACAAGTTCTTTATAAATTTTGGTTATTAACCCCTTATCAGATGTATTATCAAATATGTTCTCCCATTGTGTAGTTTGTCTTTTTATTCTGTTCTTATTGTCTTTAGCTGTGCAGAAGCTTTTTAGTTTGATAAAGTCCCATTTGTTTATCCTGTCTTTTATCACTTGCTTGTGGAGACAAATCGGCAAATATATTGCTGTGACAGATGTCAGAGAGCTTACTGCCTATATTTTCTTCTAAGATGCTTATGGTTTTACAGCTTACATTTAAGTCTTTTATCCATTTTGAGTTTATTTTTGTGAGTGGTGTAAGTTGGTGGTCTAGTTTTATTGTTTTGCAGGTAGCTGTCAAACTTTTCCAACACCATTTGTTGAAGAGGCTGTCTTTACTCCAATGTATGCTCTTACCTCCTTTGTCAAATATCAGTTGTCCATAAAAGTGTGGGTTTATTTCTGGGTTCTCAGTTCTGTTCCATTGATCTATATGCCTGTTCTTATGCCAGTACCATGCTGTTCTGAGTACAATGGCCTTATAATATAACTTGATATCTGGAAGTGTGATACCTCCCGCTTTATTCTTCCTTTTCAAGATTGCTGAGGCTATTCGTGTTCTCTTTTGGTTCCATATAGATTTTTGGAATATGTGTTCTATATCTTTGAAGTAAGTCATTGGTATTTTAATCAGTATTGCATTGAATTTATAAATTGCTTTGGGTAATATAGACATTTTAATGATGTTTATTCTTCCTAACCATGAGCACGGTATATGCTTCCACTTGTTTGTATCTTCCTTGATTTCTTTTATCAATGCTTTGTAATTTTCTGAGTAAAAGTCTTTAGTCTCCTTGGTTAAGTTTATTCCTAGGTACTTTATTTTTTTGGTTGTAATTGTGAAGGGGATTGTTTCCTTAATTTCTCTTTCTGACTGTTCATAGTTGGTGTATAAAAATGCCTCTGATTTCTGAGTATTGATTTTATATCCTGCCACTTTGCTGAATTCATTTATCAGGTCCAGTAGCTTTTTGACTGAGATTTTAGGGTTTTCTATATATAATATCATATCATCTGCAAATAATGATAGTTTTACTTCTTCTTTTCCAACTTGAATGCCTTTTATTTCTTCTTCTTGTCTGATTGCTGTTGCTAGGACTTCCAGGATCATGTTAAGTAAGAGTGGTGAAAGGGGGCACCCCTGCCTTGTTCCTGATCTTAAGGGTATTGCTTTTAATTTTTGCCCATTGAGTATAATGTTGGCTGTGGGTTTCTCATAGATAACTTTTATCATGTTGAGGTATGTTCCCTGTATTCCCACTTTGCTGAGAGTTTTGATCATGAATGGGTGTTAGATTTTATCAAATGCTTTTTCTGCATCTATTGAAATTATTATATGGTTTTTCTCCTTCTTTTTGTTTATGTGATGAATGTCATTGATTGATTTACGAATATTGTACCAGCCTTGCCTCCCCAGAATAAATCCCACTTGATCATGGCGTATGATTTTTTCCATATATTGTTGGATCCGATTTGCTAATATTTTGTTGAGGATTTTAGCATCTATATTCATCAGAGATATTGGCCTCTAATTTTCTTTCTTTGTGATGTTTTTACCTGGCTTTGGAATCAGAATTATGCTCGCCTCATAAAAGGAGCTTGGAAGTCTTTCTTCCTCTTGAATTTTTTGAAATAGCTTGAGAAGGATAGGAGTTAGTTCTTCTTTGAATATTTGGTAGAATTCTGTTGTGAAGCCATCGGGCCCTGGACTTTTCTTTGTTGGGAGTTTTTTGATAACTGTTTCGATCTCATTTGTTGTAATTGGTCTGTTTAGGTTTTCTGATTCTTCCAGATTGATTTTTGGAAGATTGTATGTTTTGAGGAATTTGTCCATTTCATCTAGGTTGTCTAGTTTTTTGGCATACAGTTATTCATAGTATTTTCTTACAATATTTTGTATCTCTATTATGTCAGTTGTTATTTCTCCTCTCTCATTTCTAATTTTATTTATTTGAGTCCTCTCTCTCTTTTTCTTGGTGAGTCTACTTAAAGGTTCATCAATCTTGTTTACCTTTTCAAAGAACCAGCTCCTAGTTTTGTTGATCCTCTGTATTGTTTCTTTAGACTCTATGTCATTTATTTCTGCTCTGATATTTATTATTTCCTTCCTTCTACCACATTTGGGCTTTACTTGCTGTTCTTTTTCTAATTCTTTTAGATGTAGGGTTAAGTTGTTTATTTGAGCTTTTTCTAGCTTCTGAAAGTGTGCCTGTAGTGCTATGAACTTCCCTCTCAGCACTGCTTTTGCTATGTCCCATAAATTTTGAGTTGTTGTATGCTCATTGTCATTTGTTTCTAGGAATTTTTTTTATTTCTTCTTTGATCTCATTCTTAATTCATTCATTATTTAACACCCTGCTATTTAGTTTCCATGTGTTTGAGAATTTTTGAGCTTTTCTGTTGTGATTCATTTCTAGTTTCATGCCATTGTGATCGGAGAAAGTGCTTGATATGATTTCAGTCTTCTTAAATTTGTTGAGAGCACTTTTGTGCCCTAACGTTTGGTCTATCCTAGAGAATGTACCATGAGCACTTGAAAAGAATGTATATTCTGCTGCTTTAGGGTGAAAGATTCTGAAGATATCTATTAAATCAAGTTGATCTAGTGTTTCCAATAAGTCTGCTGTTTCTTTGTTAATTTTCTTTCTTGAGGATCTATCTAGTGATGTTAGTGGGGTATTGAAATCCCCTACTATTATAGTATTGCTGTTGATCTCGCCCTTTAAATCCATCAAAGTCTGCTTTATATATTTGGGTGCTCCTATATTAGGTGCATAGATATTTATAATAATTATATCTTCCTGTTGGATTACTCCCTTTATCATTATGTAGTGGCCTTCTTTATCTCTTAGTATATCCTTTGTTTTAAAGTCCAATTTGTCTGATATAAGTATTGGTACCCCAGGTTTTTTTTCATATCCGTTTGCATGAAATGTTTTTTTCCATCCTTTTACCTTCAACCTATGTGTGTCTTTTGTTCTAAGGTGTGTCTCTTGTAGACAACATATGTATGGGTCCTGTTTTCTTATCCATGCAGCTACCCTATGTCTTTTGATTGGATCATTTAATCCATTTACGTTTAAGGTTATTATTGATATGTAGTTGTTTATTGCCATTTTCTTCTTTAAAGGTGTGTTCCTTTTTTTGCTATATTCTTTTCCCACTTTGATCTGTTTAGAACAGGCCCCTTAACATTTCCTGCTGCATTGGTTTGGTTGTAATGAATTCCTTGAGTTGTTTTTTGTCTGGGAAGCTTTTTATTTCTCCTGCAATTTTAAATGATAGCCTTGCTGGATAAAGTAGTCTTGGTTGTAGGTTCTTGTTCTGCATTACTTTGAATATTTCTTGCCATTCCCTTCTGGCTTCAAGTGTTTCTGTTGAGAAGTCAGATGTCATCCTTATGGGGGCTCCTTTGTAGGTGATAACTTTTATTTCTCTTGCAGCTTTTAATATTTTCTCTTTATTGCTTAGCTTTGGTATTTTAATTATGATGTGTCTTGGTGTAGGTTTCTTTTTAATGGAGTCCTCTGTGCTTCTTGGACTTGTGAGAGTTTCTCTTGCATTAATTTAGGGAAGTTTTCAGCTATGATATGATTGAACAACATCTCTATTCCTTGTTCCTTTTCTTCTTCTTCAGGAACCCCTATGATGCGGATGTTATTTCTCTTCATGTTGTCACAGAGCTCTCTAAGAGTTTCCTCTGACTTTTTGAGTCTCTTTTCTCTTTTCTTCTCTGCTTTCATGCCTTCATTCCAGTTGTTCTCTAACTCGCTGATTCGGTCCTCTGCTCTATCCTGTTTTTAATTCCTTCCATTGTGGTCTTTATTTTTGATATTGTATTTGTCATCTTCGACTGATTCTTTTTTATACTTGCTATTTCTTTATTTAGGTGTTCATAGTGACCATCCATTGTTGTTCTAAGATCCTTAAGCATCCTTACAATTATTATTTTGAACTCTGCATCTAGAATGTAAGGCCAGGAGCCGCCATCGTGGCCATTCACATGCAGGTTCCCATTGGATTCGGGCAGGCGATAAAGAAATGGCAGAGTCAGAGGATGGGGGGCCATCCTATTTATTGGTGTCTCACCAAGACAGGCAAACCACAAAAGAAGACAAGGGAAAAGCAGAAAACCAGCTCTTCCCATGAAGGGCAAGGGATCAGGGAAGCCCCTGCAATTGTGATAGCAGGAACTGTGTGTCCAAGCTCCTGGTCTGTCCCACTTTATAGTGTAGAAAACCAAAATCCCTTAATCCAATATACAAACAAGGAAGTCTCTGATACAAAGTCACTTATCCAAGGCATAATTGGATTCCTCATGAGAGTGCACCACCCAGATCATACAATCAGTCAAGGGTGTGGGGAAAAGCTTAGTCCCAAAACCAAACCCCAGGCTACAATGACCTGGCCTGCTTATAGCCTGTCCCCCACACCCAATATAAGTCACAAGCGAGCAAACATATATATCATATTTACAAACTTATTTGACCAACATAGAAGTTTTATTATTTTCATATCACTCAGTTCATCTCCTGAAGGTGTCACCTGTGGTTTCATTTGGATTTCACTTCCTTGTCTTCTCATCATCTATTTTTGGGTGTTTTATTTGTGGAGTTGGTTGAGTCTAGGCTTGGTGTTGTCTGCCTCCAGTTTTCAGTTGTGTTATTTCTAGGTCTTCTTGGGTTGGTCTCAGCTGTTATCTGTAATCCACTTTCGGATTTGGGCAGCTTTGAAGTCTTGATTTGTTTGTTTTCTTAACAGGTGATAGTCTTGTTTACTGATCTCAGCAGGGGGCTTCCTTGAAACTGTATCCAGGAATGCAATGGGTGTAACCTGAGACTCTGAAGGCCTCTTTAGCCAGCTAATCTCACTGGGGGCAGGGTGTTTTCTCAGCTTCAGTAGAAGGAGGTGTATCTCAGATCTCCATGGAGACTTAAGCCTCCTCCCCACTTCTTGTTTTCAGCTGTGTCTTGTTGCGCTGATTGGAGCTGGATAGATGTCTGGAGATCTCTGATCCGGAAGCACTTCAGCTCTGTTTTGTGAAAGGTTCAGTCCCTCCCCCAGCTATGGTCACCTCTAGCACGGATGAGTCAGCTTTTTTAGTTCGTTTCCTGCATTCCTTAGCCCCTCACAGTCTGTCCCTCTCCCTGTCCTTTCCACTTGGGAGATAAGCTTGTCTTTTCAACACACCTCGCTCCCTGGTCATCTGGTAAGTGGCTGTGAGCAGTAGTTTCTGTTCTTTTCCCTATGTGAGATCCCCTCTGGGCTCTCAGCCCCCCCCCCTCCGTTCCTATAAGCAGAGGAGATTCAGGTGCTCCCTACCAGGATTATTATGGCTTCTTCTTTGCTCCTTGGTTTTTGAGAGCTGTTCTTGCAGTTCAGAGTTGGTTTTTCATGCTGATTTTTCCTAAATTGATTTGTATTCCAGTTTGGTGGTGAGAGCTGGGCGTCTGTGCGTCTGCCTACTCTGCTGCCATCTTCTGTCTCTGAAACAATATTACTAAATGATAAATAATATAGAAAAAAGCATCATATTCTAAAACTCCTGCAAATCTATTTTATCATGCTTTTGTTAAAATTTCTTTTGAATACTAATGTACTGAATTATTCAGCAGCAAAGAGACTCTGGAATTCTAAAAAAGACACAAAAGCCTGTTTTTCTTAATTTAATCCAGCTATAATGCTGTTTTTGTCTTTATATGAATAAATAAGGACCCTCAAGCCCCTCAGAGAGATCTTCTTAGCATGGCTTTTAAGGTCTATAATGACCAAAGAAGGAGACAAAAAAAAGCAAATAAGGCCCAAAAGAAATCAGGAAAATACCAGATTTTGGTATATACCCTCAAAAGGCTCCAGAGCTCCAAAGGGAATTTCATCAGGGCCCTGCTTCAAAAGTGTAAAGAAAGGTCATTAAACTGAGGCCTGCCAGGCTTCTGTCCCCCACTGGGGGACATGCCTTTGCTGTGGAAAGGACATGAAAATGTAAGCTGCCCACTTGCTCAATGGAGGGAGGGTTCAGTCTCTTCCAGCCCTAATCCAGCTACCTGTGACCTGACCTTGCCCAGCTTGCTGAGACTTGCCACTGAAGGCTGTTGGCCACATCTCACGACATTGTTTATGAGCCTGAGGTATTTCTTCTAAGTAGCAGGTAAAACTGATCTCATTTCTTATAAACATGAGAGCCATTTATTATGCCTTGCCTACATATTTGAATTTTATTTATCCTTGAAGATCTTTACTCAGAGCAATGACAGTCTGATTTTTATTGCTTTATTCCTCTTGTCTCAATGCCCCATGCCTATTGTAGACTGGGACCTAATCCTAATTCCAGTTAAAAACAGTGATCATTACTAGGACTTAGACCAGTGTTTCCCAACTTTTTTTGTGCCATGCCCCACCTTAACCTTTCTAAAATTTTTATGTCCCCCCCTATGTAACATACATAATTTTTAACATTAAAAAATTGATTTGTTCACTTAATAAACATAAATGATAGGTTCTAGGAAGAAATCACTATGAAATTGGTAACAAAACACAGTAAGTAAAATTTCAAAACATATAATGACAAACAGAAATTTAAATTCCAAATAATTTTAAGACAGATTTTCTATATTAATTTATTATTTTAATTTAGTGTGATCCTTGCGCTTGATGCTTGCTGCACAGAGATTTTATATTAGGTTCCAATTTGGTTAGCTTTAGTCTCAAGTCTCCACGTTGTGTTATATCCAGCCGATTTCTTTTTTTTACCAGTAAATCATTTACAGCACTAAATCCACATTCAGCTAAAAATGAAGATGGAAACAGTAGCAATAGTTTTCTCGTATATTTGGTTGAATTTAGGTATTTGATTTCTGTTTCCTCACAAAGCCATGCCATCGCTCCTTTGATATTAAATAAAGCTTTAACTGACTCATCATTTTGCAATTCTGCGAGTTCTTCTTGATACTGCATATTTGATATATCAGACAAATCTACTAACATTGGCTGCATCATCCATGTTGGGAAATCAATTTGTTTTAAATCAGAAAATCTTTCTTTTAAATCAGCCAATAGAATATTCAAATGATTGACAATAACAAGTAAAGCGGTATCAGTTACTTCACATTTTTGGAGCCAATGAAACTGTTTAAAGTTTTTGTTGTTATTATGTTTCTGACATAACTCAATATTGGTAATGAAACCAAATATCTTTGCTTTTGCATCGACAAGAGTTTTATTTGTTCCTTGAAGTTGCTTATTTAATATATTTAGTTTTTCAAAGATATCGGCTAAATAACTCACAAATGTTTTACCATCTATTGTTAACAGATACTTCATTTCAGGTTTGTCGCTTAAAAAATCACTAAGGGTATCAAACAGTTCCTTAAATCTTTTCAAACAGTTTTCTTTAGATAGCCATCTTATTCAGTATGAAGTAAAAGTCTCACATGGTCTTCATTTTGTTCTTCACAAAATAGCTTGAAAAGACGCTCACATTTGGCACTAGCTTTAATAGCATTAACACACTTTATTACCGTATGTAATACTTCATTCAGAACAGGCAAGATGTTTTTAGCTACCAAGTTTTCCCTATGAATAACACAATGCACAAGAATCATTTCTGGATTTGCATCTTTCATCAATTTTAAGCAGCCATTTTTCTTGCCCATCATATTGGGAGCACCAACTGCAGCACAAGATGTTATATTTTTCATTGGTATATCATTGACATCTAAGTAGTTTTTTAGTTTATTATATATATCTTTGGAGGTAGTGGTGCTTTCTAATCTTTTACAGAACAACATTTCTTCAGCAATATGTCCTTTATCAATATATCTTATGTAAGTTATCAATACTGCCTCACTGTCTCTCAAAGTTGATTCATCCATTTGCAAGGAGAATTTTCTTGTTTTCAGCTTTTCAATAAGTTGTTTTTCAATACCCTCACTCATTTCGTCTATTCTTCTGCTAACAGAGTTGTTACTGAGTGGCATAGCTTTTACATCTTTGTCATCTTTTTCAAGAACCGTTTTAGCCTGACCTGTGGTGGCACAGTGGATAAAGCGTCGACCTGGAAATGCTGAGGTTGCCGGTTCAAAACCCTGGGCTTGCCTGGTCAAGGCACATATGGTAGTTGATGCTTCCTGCTCCTCCCCCCTGTCTCTCTCTTTCTCCCTCTCTCTCCTCTCTAAAATGAATAAATAAAATAAAAATTAAAAAAAAAAGAACCGTTTTAAGAAATGCTGATATTGACAGTTTTATTAAATTCTCTCCTATAGTGTGATTTTCTCCAGTTTTAGCGATGAATAAAGAAATTTGATAACTAGCCTCAAGAACACTATTATTAGTTGAAGTATGAGCAGTAAATAGAGACTTTAATGTTGTTCTTCTTTCAAATTTTTTCTTTAAAGTTTTAAAGTAACTCAAATCTGAATTAATATGAGCACTATGTTTTGCCTTCAAATGCGCCTCAAGACGACCTCATTTCATTGATTTGTTGGTCAAGCATTGCTGGAATAAAAGTCAAAAAGGAATTTGCTCATCGTGAACAGCGGGTATGAACCCAAATTTTAAATATTCCTCTGAATATTGACGAGTTTTTTTTTGTTTGTTTGTTTGTTTTTGTATTTTTCTGAAGCTCGAAACGGGGAGAGACAGTCAGACAGACTCCCGCATGCACCCAACCGGGATCCACCCGGCACGCCCACCAGGGACTACGCTCTGCTCACCAGGGGGCGATGCTCTGCCCCTCCGGGTCATTGCTCTGCCGTGACCAGAGCCACTCTAGCGCCTGGGGCAGAGGCCAAGGAGCCAACCCCAGCGCCCGGGCCATCTTTGCTCCAATGGAGCCTTGGCTGCGGGAGGGGAAGAGAGAGACAGAGAGGAAGGGGGGGTGGAGAAGCAAATGGGCGCTTCTCCTATGTGCCCTGGCCGGGAATCGAACCCGGGTCCCCCACACGCCAGGCCAACACTCTACCGCTGAGCCAACCGGCCAGGGCCAAGGCGAGTTTTTTTCTTGCTTGCAACACTCATTTTACTATGGGCTATAAGAAATAAAAATAAGATCAATTAAAAACTAATATTAAAATATGTGTTAAAATATATTCAATGTGACATAGAGTAAACGTATACTAAAAATTCATATTTATTTAAATGTATATAACACATTTACTATACTACCACAGCAAATCAAAAGGTATCTATATTTTTTCCACTTGACAAAATTTTCTGGAAAGTTATGCTTCTAAAATTAAAATTGTCATGCATGCACTATTATAGCCCCAATAATATTTATAAAATATTAGTGCTTTATAGCCCTGATGCAAGAAGTACTTAATAAAGAGTTTAATATTGATAAAAATAAAATCAAATACTTACCAATTATATCTATACAATATATATGTATATTTATTAAATCAACGTGCTTTTACAACAGTTTTGACTGACACTTATTTCAAATTAACACCAACTGAATGATGTGAAACACTACAGAAGTTGCGATGGGCCAATTAGGTGAGAATAACTGCGTTGTTTAGCGAGTTTTTAAAACGTCCGGGGTTCCCCGCGGCAGACGCAGACTGGCACGCTCCGCAGTGAACCCAGGACGAAGTTTACTTGATGACGCCAATCACCCAGTTGATATTTTGGTCTTGTCAAACGAAATTATACTTAATAATTATTTACCGCAATTATTTAAGAATTGCATTTTTTGTTAAATTTGGCACCGATATCTAGCATTGCATTTAAATGGCCCCGGGGCGAAAGAGTTAAAGTCATGTCGAGTCCATTTTCAAATTGCCCCCCTTAACTATCGAATTGCCCTCTGTGGGGCATGGGCCCCATGTTGGGAAACACTGACTTAGACTCTAGCTACAAAGTGTAGAAATGTGACCACAATTCCCTTGCCTTGTAGACTTTTCCTGAATATGTATGACTTATGCTCTTTAGGACATTTCTCAGACTAAAATATAAATTAGGTTACGTTTATAAATAATATAAAACAGCAATGGTGTCAACATAGACTTAGTGAAATTACATTAACATGTTAAAAACATTTGTGACTATAAAAATTTTATTTTAAATCCTGTCATATTAGTTAGAACTTTATTTTGTTTAATAATCTAATAGGCTTTAGTCACTTTATTGTATTAAGACACTTATAATATTTATTAACATTAGCTATTTGAATTTTATTGTTAATTATATATTCTTCCAGTGTGCCTCAAAATTAGACATAGTAATTCAAATGAAAAGATTCCACCCAGAACCAGTGGGGTTTGGGGGCTCTTATTGCCAAAGATTTATTTGAAACCAATTAGAAAACATTTAAAAATGAAAAAAGAAAAACATTTTCTCAGATAAATATTTAAAAATAAACTTTAATAAAATAATTAACAATTGTTAGGAAATTGCTATATATGATTCTTTCTAGGTTTAGCTTGCCCATTCTAGTATTGGACCTGCATTTGTGTCTACAGTCTCAAAGCTTGTAGGAAAAGAACCCATTATTTTTTTTTTTTAATAAATTTTTATTAATGGTAATGGGATGACATTAATAAATCAGGGTACATATATTCAAAGAAAACATGTCTAGGTTATTTTGTCATCAAATTATGTTGCAAACCCCTCGCCCAAAGTCAGATTGTCCTCCGTCACCCTCTATCTAGTTCTCTGTGCCCCTCCCCCTCCCCCTAACTCTCTCCCTCCCTCCCTCCCATGTCCTCCCTCCCCCCCCCACCCTTGGTAACCACCACACTCTTGTCCATGTCTCTTAGTCTCATTTTTATGTTCCACCAATGTATGGAATCATGTAGTTCTTGTTTTTTTCTGATTTGCTTATTTCACTCCTTATAATGTTATCAAGATCCCACCATTTTGCTGTAAATGATCTGATGTCATCATTTCTTATGGCTGAGTAGTATTCCATAGTGTATATGTGCCACATCTTCTTTATCCAGTCTTCTATTGAAGGGCTTTTTGGTTGTTTCCATGTCTTGGCCACTGTGAACAGTGCTGCAATGAACATGGGGCTACATGTGTCTTCACGTATCAATGTTTCTGAGGTTTTGGGGTATATACCCAGTAGAGGGATTGCTGGGTCATAAGGTAGTTCTATTTGCAGTTTTTTGAGGAACCACCATACTTTCCTCCATAATAAAGAACCCATTATTAATTAGAAGCTAATTCAGTTACATTGTATCCACAGGTACCCAAAGGTTCAGGGCAAGTAAACTACATGAATCAAATAATAAAAAAACATAACCACCCCTTTCTTAAGTACTTGCAAGATTTACAGTTTACTCAGCGAGCTGTTCAGGAGACTGTCCAAGAGTCACTTCCAGAGTTATTAGAAAATCAAGTACATCACCCAAGGGCTGATTTCCACATGGACACGTCCACACACCCTAATCCTGACAACTCCCACTGCTGCCAAAATAGAAGGCATGTCTTTCTCAACCACAAACTGGAAGCTGGTTGGTCTATGTATGGCGAATATATGAAAAAACCAGGAACTCTTTTTAATCAGACTTTGGGAAAAAGGAAATTGGTAAAAAAAAAAATCAAATTAATTGTCACTAAAAATTAAAAATTTTAAATTAAAAATTATAACTAAAAATAAATTATCATAAAAGCCAATTAATTTACATAAATTATAAAAAATTGTACAATTTATAGGAAATCAATTAGTAATATTTATTTCTTTAAAAAACTATATTGCTATTAATGCTGTTTGTTAAATATCTGTTATATATTATAAATTAATATCCCTACACAACAACTTTATGCTCATCAATAAATTAAGTCAAGAATTTGACTTAAAAAATAAAACCAGTGGGGATTGTTTTTAAAAATAAATACCAGTAAGGTACCAAAAAGCTGAAAATTGATATTGATATTCTGGGAGAAGATGTCAGGCTTCTCTGTCAGGCTTTCCTGTCCTGTCCTTCCTTTGGGGAGGGGGAGAGAAGAATGTAGAAGTTTCTGGCTTGCAAGAACAATGGGTAATTTAGTTTTAAATCTAAAAGAAAGGTTAACTGAGAAACTTTTTCCCTTTCTATAGGAGGCAGAATTTACATATCACCTTGCATTGATTATAGTTCCTCCCTTTCCTGGAATTTTGATAGTAAAATACCTCTAGGCTAGTGAGGAAAGAGGAACCCTGAAAGATTTGTAAATGTCTTTGATTGTGTTACCTTGAAAGTCTTAATGTTCCTGTGTATCCCCTAGACCAGGGGTCCCCAAACTACGCATGCGGCCCCCTGAGGCCATTTATCTGGCCCCCCACTGCTGCACTTCTGGAAGGGGCACCTCTTTCATTGGTGGTCAGTGAGAGGAGCATAGTTCCCACTGAAATACTGGTCAGTTTGTTGATTTAAATTTACTTGTTCTTTATTTTAAATATTGTATTTGTTCCCATTTTGTTTTTTTACTTTAAAATAAGATGTGCAGTATGCATAGGGATTTGTTCATAGTTTTTTTATGGTCCGGCCCTCCAATTGTCTGAGGGACAGTGAACTGGCCCCCTGTGTAAAAAGTTTGAGGACCCCTGCCCTAGACAAATGTTATAATCTTGTTAATGATTGTGCCATAATGTCATGCTCTCCCCACCCATGTGTGATCAAGGGTATATAAGCAGCCCTTGAACTATTTTTGGGGCTGCATGATTTGGGCCTGCAGATGCCCCATGTCAGCCATATGTGGCTGGCATATTAAAAT
The DNA here is from genome assembly GCF_036850765.1 of Saccopteryx bilineata. Lineage (NCBI taxonomy): Eukaryota > Metazoa > Chordata > Mammalia > Chiroptera > Emballonuridae > Saccopteryx > Saccopteryx bilineata. The sequence goes on along the minus strand of NC_089498.1, from coordinate 83,757,213 downwards.
TTTCTCCTTTAATAAAACTCTTCAAAACTTATCTGGACTATGTGTCTCTATGTGAACTCGATGAAGTGAGGTACAGTGCCTTTCAGAATCTGGGGTATGGTACTTTATAACAATCAATGTCACCCCCTTAAATTTAATTTCTTTAAAAAATGCTATTTCAGCCTAGATTTTATCTGACACAGTTGCAGAAACTGATTAGTTCCTCATTCTTATGCTTCAATAACAAAATGCCCCTGCCAGAGGCCTAATATATAGATTAGGGGTTCCCATACTTTTTACACAGGGGGCCAGTTCACTGTCCCTTTGACTGTTGGAGGGCTGCCACATACAGTGCTCCTCTCACTGACCACCAATGAAAGAGGTATCCCTTCCAGAAGTGTGGCGGGGGCCAGATAAATGGCCTCAAGGGGCCACATGTGGCCTGCGGGCCGTAGTTTGGGGACACCTGATAGATCCTGCTCATATAGCTTCCTTTGTTCCCACCAAGATGCTATCAATGGCCTTATTCTTACCAGAATTTACAGACATAATATTATCTTTTTTCTGGGCCCTACCTTCTCCTACCAGACTTCTCTGGGGCCAGTGGACAATCACACAGTCAGTCACTTTATGACCCAAGGATTATGCCAAAAGACACATACATCTCACATACCCACACAGAGCTCAATAAGACATATATCGTTCCCCAGATTTCAATATGGAAAACAAACAACTTGCTCAAGGCCTTTGTACTAGTAAACAGGAGATCCTGGAGTCCAACTCAGGTCTGTATTGCTCTCTAATTCTAGCCACTATACTCTATTGCTGTAGAAATGACAGCATAGACCCTTTTCCAGCATAATCCAGAGACCAAGAGTCCGCTCTGATTTACCTCTCTCCCCTCATCAATGTAGTGTTTTGTGACAGGAAGCAGGTAAATTCCTCTCCTGGATCCCCATTATAAATCCTGGTCAAACATCTACAATAAAGTGTAGGAAAAAAGGCAAGTGTCAGCACTGACATCAGGGAAGTACCAGGAGTATATGCCTTTTTATAATGCCATGGGGCTTTGCTCAAGGGCTGAAATTCTAGATTGCAGCTGTTCCATCTTAATGTGGAAATATCAACTATAAACAGGAGCCAATATCACTACATGTGTCATGGTATCCTGGTATTCAGATCAGATCTTTTCCTTGGGCAAATATAGACTGGCTGTTTTCTGCAAGCAGTAACTGACCCAGGGAAAAATGATAAGTTGCTAAAATAAAAGACGGAGCAGCAACATAGTTTCATCAAACACAACAAATCAAGGGGTGTATTTTCCTGTCTCTTTAACATAAAATATTCACAGCCTTTCCATCCTTAGTCTCATCACTCATCATATGAATGATGTCTTGCTGCCTGCCAAGTATTTAGGGGAAACAAAGGCAAAAATGGTTGTATATTTTGGAAGGAATGACCTAGTAACTAAAAATGACTACACAAAAGACTTTAGCCATATTCTCTGTGTAGGGTAGCTTTGTTTGAATAATGAAATTCCAAAGGGAAATGATGTAGTCATATCTGATGAAAAGCCATCCTTTCCTCACTGTGGGCTTCAGACCCAGCAGACATTAGAAATAAAAGTTAGCAAACTTGGTGCCATTCGTTGGATTCTGTTTTGCTTGTAAGGAACTTTTGGTGGTGTTGTCATATTGGGAATTTACAATTCCTCTCACAATGTATTAGAAACATATTCACTGCACATGCATCTGGTGCCACCCTTCCATGTGACATCAGCTCCAAAAATAATCTGGGAACAATACCATCCATGGTATTTATCAAGAGTGTGATTAAATAAAATCATCCTAAGGTCTTAGATCCAAAGTCAGCACTCAGGGAGAGCCGTTGTCTCCTTTGCTCCACTCTTTTTTCTAACTAGGGTTCAGTTTGGATCATGTCTGTTGGCCTGTGTCCAAAGTTCATTCTTTCTATGTCTAATCTAGGGGATGCAGGAGGGTAGAGATGGAGTCGGTCTGGTGAGGAACTGAGCAGAGTTAAGCTTTTTGTGAATAGGTGATCTAGAAATATGAATTGAATTCTTCTGACCATGGGCTGCAGCCACCTGGTGCTGGTGCAGGCCTGAGGGTGCTCCGAATTTTTCTCAGCACTCCTGGCCCACCTTAGGGCCTCAGAGGTGACTGCCTGCCTGCCTGTGTGCAAACCCTACAGGCAGCTGTCTCTCCTCCCTTTGCCTACTGATGGCAAGTGACATGGATGTTGGGCTCCTAATGGGGGCTGGCTGGTCCCGTCACAGCAAACCAAGGACACCGGAGCCTCAAAGGTGGAGCTTTCTAAGCCCTTGCTCCCTCATGCAGGAGAGTTTTCTGTCATCCACCACTTCTCCAGAAGCAGTGGATCTCTGCTTGGCTCCCGGGAGTAAGTCGGCTTCCACCCTCTAGCAGCAGCTTCAGGCTTCTACGTGGTAAGAGAGCAGAATCCAGGAGCACGTGCACTTCCCTGCCCGGCACCTGCAGGGATTTACGCTGACACATTCTCCTGGGGAGCCAGGGGCAGAGGACTGATGAGTGACAGCAGACATCCCTGGTATCTTGGCCACCCAGGGACTCTAGACCGCCACACTAGTCTACACTCAGCCTTTAAGATTGGTTGTTTTAGCTAAATTCTTACCCCATTTGATGTGCTGCCCAAAGTGAGTGTGTCTGTCCCTCCTCATCACTCTTGGGGAATCAGACCACCTGGTTACTTTGGGACAAGTGCCCTGACGAGCTTAAGAAAATTTAAGACCTTATGGCAGCTCTGACCCTTCCTCTTCCTTAGAGTGGGAGCAAAGTAGGGTTTTGAATTTCTACATATGGGGAAGTGCAAACTTTTCTGTACTGTTTCAAGTAAATTTTGAAGTAATCCTTTCATGAGACAAAAGAATGTCCTCTTCCTTCCTTGCATGAGCAGAACTTCCTCCAAAAACAGAGAAAACACCAGTGGGTGCCTTGGAGCTGTACACTCCTGAGTGTAATTCTCAAAATCACACTGTAATGATTAAGGAATTTTTATTATAAAAGAGCATTTTCTAAAATGTGTTTTACAGATTTCTGCTTCCTAATGGATTATAATGGGTATTACTCTTAAGTCAGGATTCATTGGCCAATGTTTGGTAAATGCTAGTTTAAAAAAAATGTTTTAAAGGTTTCTTTACCACATAACCTTCAGAGCCTTACACTGGCTCGTCCTTTGGGAGCACAGAAACCCTAGAGCATGCTTGTACATAACCCTTGTGTACGTGCACAAACATGTCAATAGAGCAGTAGGGTCTCAGAAGTGGAATTGTTGGTTCGAAGGGTATACTCATTTTTAAAATTTTAATTCAAATTCACATTCTGCATTTCAACAAAAATTAAACCAACTTATATCCACAGAGTGCATTAATATTCTCATTTTCTTATACATACATACCTGTTATTAACATCCTTCTAATATTTGCTAACTATATAGGAAAGGGGTATTGGCTAATAATTCCTTTTTTTTTTTTTTTTTTGTATTTTTCCAAAGTGAGAAGTGGAAGGGTAGGTCAGACAGACTCCTGCATGAGCCCCAGCCAGGATCAACCCAGCATGCCCACCAGGGGGTGATGCTCAGCCTCTCTGAGGCATTGCTTCACTGCAATCGGAGCCATTCTAGCACCTGAGGCAGAGGCCATGGAGCCTCTAGCGCCTGGGCCAAATTTGTTCCAATGGAGCCTTGGCTTCAGGAGGGGAAGAGAGGGAGAGAAAGGAGAGGGGGAAGAGTGGAGACGCAGATGGGCGCTTCTCCTATGTGCTCTGGCCAGGAATCGAACCCAGGACTTCCACATGTCAGGCTGATGTTCTACTTCTGAGTCAACTGGCCAGGGCTGCCAAATAATTTTTATTTGCAAATTGGCAATGAGTATTAATTTTAGAAGTATTTAGTGTTTGCTTATTTTCTATTGGGTTAATTTCTTATTTATTTGGAAAAATTCTTTATATTTTAAAGGAATTCGATCTTTTACTATGAATTCCTATTTTCTTCCTATTTTGCCATTTGTCTTCTAACATTGTTCACAAGGTTTGTTCCTAATCACAACTGTTACTTTGTGTGTAGTCAAATTTAGCAAAAATTTTATTAATGTTTTCTGAGTTTCATACCATGCTTTAAAAGACCTATTTCACTACAAAATATATATTTTAAATCACTAGACAATTATAGTACGTCATAAAATTAAATTCTATGCAACTGTTATAAACAATAAGATAAATATCTATGTACCATCACAGAAATAGGTTCATTATATATTAAGTATTATTTTATTTAAGCTTCACAATACTCTATAATGGGTCAGGAACCTTTTTGGCTGAGAGAGCCATGAATGCTACATATTTTAAAATGTAATTCCATGAGAGCCATACAACAACCAATGTACATTATGCATTATCCAATAAAAATTTGGTGTTGTCCTGAAGGGCAGCTGTGATTGGCTCCAGCCACCTGCAACCATGAACATGAACGGTAGGAAATGAATGGATTGTAATACATAAGAATGTTTTATATTTTTAACATTATTTTTTTTATTAAAGATTTGTCTGTGAGCCAGATGCAGCCATCAAAAGAGCCACAGGTTCCCAATCCCTGCTCTATAAAGTTAGTATTATTATTTTCACAATTTTACTAATAAGGATATTGAGTTACAGAGGTGTTAAGTATCTTTTAACTACCTACAATCTTGTAGGAAGCTGAGGAGTCAGGATGTGCTCAAGGTTGACTGACTCTACCGCTGTACCATTAGGGTCTATATCTATAATAGAAAATCCTGGTGGGGCTCTTTCCAGATGTTTTCTATTGTTGAATGGAACCAATTAGCAATAAATTGAAGCCTCCTGAATATCTCTTGAAAAGGCTCTCCTGCCTGAGATTATTGGTTGGTTTTTTTTGTTTCTTCCTAGAGTGAGCCTGTGTTGGTTTTATACAAATTATATATATATGTGTGTGTGTGTGTGTGTGTGTATATGAAATCTGTGTGTGTGTGTATATATATATATATATATATATATATATATATATATATATATATGAAATCTCCATATAACATTAGAGAAAGATCAACTGTCTCCTTAAAAGGACAGTTTTAGTATAAATATTCTCCAAATTTCTTTGAACCTAGAAAATAGTATGGGAGAGCATTTTAAAGACCTCGCATTCTCTGAAAAATAATACATTTGGGGGAAGGGGGTAAAGCAGTAGAAGTCTCTCTTCTGGGTTCCTACACTCGCCGACAGCTGTGTAACCTGGCCCAGCTCCTCAGGAAACAATGCTGAAAAGAACACCAGTTTAATGTTTACTGGGCATACAATGTATGTTTTAATTAGTATTTAACCTTGGCCCTGTTCAGTGATGCATGGAAGCGAAAAGGCTTTTGTTGATGTACTTTTCATTTTTTAATGAATTTAATGATTGTCTGGCATTTTGTAACATTCTGTAACATTCCACTGACACAGTGAAGGTAGTCCACATATCATTACCAACTTATGTGGGTTGCAGAGGGACCCATTTTCCTCCATGTGATGCTCTCTTCAGTCGCCCTCTCTTCTGCTCCCTGTATATCCCCACTCAGCCTGAGAAAGTTTATACATTAACTACTGCAAACTGTTTGTGCCAACAAAATCCAGAGCTTAGGTTAATTACTGGGGGGAAGTCCCTTTCCCTGGGCAATCTGCGTATCTATTAAAAAATCCTTATGGCACAAGGCTGTTGTATAAAGTGCTTATTCATCTGCATTGATTAAACTCCACATAATTAGACTCAGTTCAAGGTCACTAAGTATAGTGATATGTTTCTGAGGAAACATTTACATTGTTCGCCTGCCATCCATTTTATTTTCTTTTCTTAATTAACAATTGCTTCATGCCCTCTAGACTGAAGGAAATTCATAGGCATGTCAGTGTGTTCAAAAATAAGAGCTTATTTAAAATTTTTTTAATATTTATTTCCTCTTTAAATAATTATTTAGAACATAAGTGCCACATCTTGAGAATTTAAAAGAATAATAAGAAATAAATAAGGCATAGTCTCTTTCTGAAGAAATCCTCAGAACTAGTAGATACCAGAGGCCCATAGAGACAGCACTGTCATGCAAGCCACCAATGCTATGAGTGAAGGTGAGACCAAACCCTGCAGAACCAATGAGCACAGCAGTACACCTGGAAAACTTCCTTCCCATGAACTGTACATTGTATGATAAGTAACCCCCCTCCAAAATCATTTACCCCAATAGGCAAGCACATGCATAAAGTCCTGCTCTCCACAAAGTGGAGCTTCTCTTCAGCTGCACATTCAGTGTCTATTATGTTTCCATGCTGGGCCATGCACTGAATACATATGCAGTCACATAAATCATATTATTTAAACTTAAGGACTTTGTGATAGAATTACTACTCTATATTCATATAAAAGAGCTCATAATGAGGTTAGTTTTCTCAAGGCCACACAGTTGGGAAAAAATAGATTATAATTTAATCTATTTTCTTGTCTCCAGACTTTGATAATCCTGGGGGCACCATGATGTCACACTAAACTGTTACTGCTGTACTTTTTATATAAATGTCCTGGTTGGGCAGATAAAATATATTATGCTCACTTCATTAAAGATGGCGCTGCCCACGTGGAAGCCTGTCAGCCAGGTGATATTAATGTGTGTTGGGGGTGGGCTGTGGGCAGGCAGGATCCATGTAGCCTGGGGCTTGGTTTTAGGACTAAGCCTTCCCCACCCTTTTTGATGTGATATGGTGCAATCCCATCATGCCTCAGATAAGTGACTTTCCTATTTTGTATATTGAATTAAAGGTTTTGATTTCTGCACTATAAAGTGGGGCAACCCAGGAGCTTACTCTCTCTCAGTTCCTGAGATTAGCATTAGAGGAAAGTGCAGAGAGGAGAGCAGAGAGAGGCCACATAGAGAAGGCCAGGAGAAGCAGCCAAGATGGTGGAGTGCTGAGTGAGAAGCCAGTTTGTGCAGAGTTTGTGCAGAGAGAAGGAGATGGGGAACAGAGGTGCATAAGGCTGGTGAGCTAGAAACTTTGATTCTAGGAAACTCAGTTTAAGTAACTAGCTTTGTGAGTGCTAAATGAGTGGGTTTTAGAGCCTAGTGTGTTTTTACTTGCCTGCCAGGTGCAAGCTAGGATTAAAGATAATGGCCCACCAGTTCGTGGCTCCATTGTTTCATTACCGTCTGTCCGAATCTAATGCAAACCTGCATGGACCAGGTGGCTGTGATGGTAGTCATGACAACTGGTTTTACATTTGGCATAGTCAGCAGGATTTGATAAAGATCGGCAAGGAGCCACCGCCACCTTTGAGCGGGGAGTAGAGGACTGGTTGCTGTTATGGTTCCCCATGGCTGTCCTTTTGGGGGCCGTAGGCTGGCTGACTTTTACAGCCATGCATGAGGAAGCTGAGAGTTCTGTGGAAGAGGCTGCCTGGGACCTGCAAACCAAGCAGTGGAAGGAGCTGGAGCAAACTTGGGAGAAACAGACGTTGACCCTGGAGCTGGAGGAAGCCCTGGAGGAGGAAGCCGACCAGATTTGCGAGATTAGCCTGGAAATGGAGCAGCTACTGGAGGAGGAATCACAGGTTCATGAGTTGCAGATTTCCCTGGATGTTGTGGAGAGCTAGCAGCTGTGGGAGGCGGGCTGAGACTGGAGCCGGGGCTACAGAGCACAAGGTGGTGGCAGCCTGTGGCTTGAGCCTGGCAGCGGGAGCTGGCATTTCCTGTTCCTCTTTGGATGAGAAGAATTGGGCTGAGGTTGCAATCCATAGTCTCCAGAAGCAGAGCCCAGCAGCAAGGAGTATCTACTACTCTCCTGGTATGTCTGCAATTTTGGGACATAGGGGTGGATTCCATGCTCTCTAGAGCAGAGATGGAAATGCTGACTGCCATTGCCCCATGCTCCTCTTTGGGACAGTGTAAGACCTGCCAGGATGGCAGGGATGAGGGGGTGGCTGAGGCCCCATGTGCTTGGACTGATTTCCTAGACTATGACTGGAGTGGGCACTGGCTCCTTTGTTGGATGGACTTATGGATTTTGGACAATGTAAAATACCCTGATGGGGGTGGGGGTGGCTTTGCTGGAAGCACTCCCCTGCCCCGAGAAGCTTTTCCCATGGCTAGAAAGAAGAGCAAAGACATTTTGCTCTTTGGGCTAAGTGCTCAGAGACTGGTGAAGTGTATCTTTGTAACTGTTGAAATTGTATGATTTGTCATGTTGTTGTAATTTGTGTAATGTGCCTAATTTTCTTGCACAGAGATGCCAGTGATGTAGATTGTGGGTAGTAATGTGAGCATGGGGTGGATTGTTGGGCAGATATAATATATTATGCTCACTTTGTTAAAGATGGCACTGCCCACGTGGAAGCCCATCGCCCAGGTGATATTAATGTGTGTTGGGGGTGGGCTTCAGGCAGGCAGGATCTTTGTAGCCTGGGGCTTGGTTTTAGGACTAAGCCTTTCCCACCCTTTTTGATGTAGTGTGGTGCACTCTCATGAAGAATCCCATTATGCCTCAGATAAATGACTTTGTATCGGAGACTTCCTTGTTTGTATATTGGATCAAAGGTTTTAATTTCTACACTATAAAGTGGGGCAGACCGGGAGCTTGCTCTCTCTCAGTTCCTGAGATTAGCATTAAAGGAGAGAGCAAAGAGTAGAGCAGAGAGAGGCCACATGGAGGAGACCAGGAGAAACAGCCAAGATGGTGGAGTGTTGAAGGAGAAGCCAGTTTGTGCAGAGAGAAGGAGATGGGGAACAGAGGTGAATAAAGCTGGTGAGCTAGAAACTTTGATTCTAGGAAACTCAGATAAGTCAGTAGCTTTATAAGTGCTGAATGAGTGGGTTTTGGAGCCCAGTGTCTGTTTTTACTGGCCTACTGGGTGCAAGCTAGGATTAAAGATAATGGCCCACCAGTTCATGGCTCCATTGTTTCATTATCATCTGTCTGAATCTAGTGCAAACCTGTATGGGCCAGGTGGCTATGATGGTGGCTGTGGCAACTTGCTTTACAGTCCCCATTGGTAAGGCTGGAGGAACATAAAGTTATAGCTAGAAAACACCCCAAGCAGAGGCAGATTAAGGTCTGTTGAGGACCTGGGCACAGAAGAAAATATTGGGCCCCTTAAAAAAAAGAGACAGAAAATAATACATATTAATCATTTTTTAAATAAAAAATATATAGATATTATGTACTATTGATGTTAAAATTGTACATATGAAACCAAACTTGGTGCTATTAGAAAAAAGTGTAAAGTTGGGGTTTTATAGAACCCTTCAGAAGTCAAGACCAAGGGAATGCAACCAGTTCACCCACTCTTTGTTATAAAGTACTGCACCCCAGATTCTGAAAGGCACTGTACCTCATTTTATTGAGTTCACATAAAGACACCCAGTCCAGATAAGTTTTGAAGAGTTTTATTAAAGGAGGAAATTTTAATATGCTGGCCGCATATGGCTGACATGGGGCATCTGCAGGCACAAATCATGTAGTCCCAGTAATAGTTCGGAGGCTGCTTATATACCCTTGATCACACGTGGGTGGGGAGAGCATGACATTATGGCACAATTATTAACAAGATTATAATATTTGTCTAGGGGATACACAGAAACATTAAGACTTTTAAGGTAACACAATCAAAGACATTTACAAATCTTTCAGAGTTCAACTTTCCTCACTAGCCTAGAGGTATTTTACCCTCAAGATTCCAGGAAAGGGAGGAACTACAATCAATGCAAGGTGGTATGTAAATTATGCCTCCTATTGAAAGAGAAGAAGTCTCTTGGTTAACCTTTCTTTTAGATTTAAAACTGAATGACCCATTGTTTTTGCAAGCCAGAAACTTCTACATTCTTCTCCCTCCCCTCCCCAAAGGAAGGACAGGACAGGAAATCCTGATAGAAAAGCCTTACGTTTCCTCCCAGAATATTAATATCAATTTTCAGCTTTTGGTACCTTACAACACCTTCAATCCGCCTCTGACCCCAAAGGCTGGTCCAGTCTCCCAAGATAGGTAGCATTTCCTTTAATTATTTGTGGGTAAAATTTTCTCTATTCTATCAGTATTGTAACCTATATTCTCAGAGGTAAACCAATTTTCCAAATAATCATAAAAGTTCAATTATTGATTGGTATATGAATCATATTATCTTATTTCAGTTATCTTCATAATCATGACCCATGTAAGGAAGCCAGACTTCAAAACATATATGTAATTGTATGGCCAGTTGCTGTGGCCACCATCGCAGCCGCCTGGCCCATGCAGATTTGCATTAGATTCGGACAGACGGTAATGAAACAACAAAGCCAAGAACTGGTGGACCATTAGCTTTAATCCTAGCTTGCACCTGGCAGGCAAGTAAAAACACACTGGGCTCCAAAACCCATTGACTTATTTGAGTTTTATAGAATCAAAGGTTTCTAGCTCACCAGACTTATTCACCTCTGTTCCCCATCTCCTTCCTTCTCCCTGCACAAACTCTGCACAAACTGGCTTATCACTCAGCACTTAATTATCTTGGCTGCTTCTCTTGTCCTCCACATGGTTTTTTTATCTGCTCTCCTCTCTTCTCTCTCCTCTAATGCTAATCTCAGCAACTGAGAGAGAGCAAGCTCCCAGTCTGTCCCACTTTATAGTGTAGAAATCCAAACCTTTAATCTAATATACAAACAAAAAAGTCTCTGATACAAAGTCACTTATCTGAGGCATGATGGGATTGCACCACCCCACATCAAAAAGGGTGGGAAAGGCTTAGTCCTAAAACCAAGCCCCAGGCTACAAGGATCCTGCCTGCCTACGCCCTGCCCCCAACACACATTAATATTACTTGGGCGATGAGCTTCCCCATGGGCAGCGCCATTCTTAACAAAGTGAGCATAATATATTTTATCTGCCCAACAGTAACTATATACAAGGGGCTTGTGTAAGGCCAGTGGCCGCTGCCATGGCCATGCAGGTTCTCATTAGATTCGGGCAGACAGTAATGGAACTATGGAGCCAGAAAATGGTGGGCCATTCAATTCACTGTAGTCTTGTAACAGCGGACGTGCAAACAGGTGGGTAAGACTGCTTTCCTCTCACTCAGGGCTCCCAAGCTAGGATTCATTCTTTGGACTCTCTCAGACTCACAGGCCCCCCGCTAGCCTCAGCACTCTCCAACCAAATAGGCCAGGCCAAAATTATGGCTCCCAAACCCCTCAGTGTGCTCTGTCTCTCTTTCCACCCGTCTCTCTCATTCTCTCTCTCTGCACTTTCCAGCCAAAACAGGCTGGGGCAAAAAAACCCTTCTCCAGCAAACAATAGCAAACAATGCCCCTCCCAAACAGAAAGGCAATCTGAAATTTACAATCTGCTGCCTGAGGGCAAGCACCACAGCCTTCCATAGACTATACACACAGAGCTTTGTGACAATACCAATATGAGTGAGCAAACCTAAAAAACATTTGTTTACTCAACAGGCTTGGCATTAAATGTTCTACCTCTGCTTCCCTTAATATTCATCCTAGAACATGAATGATTCTGAAACTGTTTGTCAATCTAATTTGTTTAGTGAATTAAATGGCATAACCAGTGTAAGGTATTTTTCCCCCGCCAAGGAAGAAGGAAGGGGCCAGAGCCATGAAGTGTGGAATAATTAAAGGCTTTATTGGGTACAGAGTGCTTCCCACCTGATGAGTTTTCCTGGTCCTGGGGACACAGAGGCCAGGGAAGTCACATGTGGTGACCCGCGTTGGAGATATTTAAAGGGTCTCTAGGGTGGCCAAGCTAATATGACGTGGTGAAATCTCACTGGCTGGCAGATGGTCGCTTTTTCCAAAGGGCTCCTGGGAAGTTTCTTTTGGTGCACCTGGATGGGGGCAGTCCTAACCAAAGTTCTTGGGCCTGGGTTCCCCACATGACCATCCCCCATTGCCGACCACCCCACACCCAGTATTCAGATAACTATATTAAGGTACCACAAGATAATGAAGCTGATAAAAATCACTACTCTATACTAAAAGACAAATTAGCCACTAAGAGAAATGACCCACACTAACATAGCTTACCAGGTATAAACTGTTTTGATTATCTTGACATTGCTCCAACCCCAATACAAGACCAGAAAAAAGTAAAATCTAATCTAACTGAGTAGACTTCAATAATAATAATTTTTGTGGTTTTTTCAATACATTTATCATGTATTGTTTATCTGTTGATACATAACACATTACCTCAAAGTTTTTCCATTTAAAGCAACAAACAGAAATTATGGTGTCTGTAGATCAGGAATTCAGGAGTGGATCAGTTTGGTGGTTCTGCTCAGGGTCCCTCATGAGGTCATTGTCATCTGACAGCGTGACTGGGACAGAAGGCTCCATTTCCAAAATGGCTCCATGACATGGTTGTTGGTTCCTATACATGGACCTCTCCCCATAAAAGTTACTTGAGTGCCCTCTGCCCTCTCTTCCTGAGCAAGTAATACAAGAAAGCAAGATGGAAAACAATGTCTTTTAATGTAGCTTAAGAAGTCACACCCACATCAGCCCACAGTATAGAATTTACACCTGTCTGCCCTACTGATTGTGAAAGGGGATCATATACACAAGGACCTTAAAATACCACCAAGTGAGGATCATTGGGTCCACCATGAAGCCTACATACTGCACATACTCAACACATCACAAGAACTATTACTTTTTATCCTAGTATAGCCCCATGAGATAACATGCTTACTGATATGGTATCCATTTACAGACATGGAAACTACAATTTAGAAAGGTTATGATAATGGACCCAAAGCCTCTAGGTAGCATATGTTACAGTGCTCTCAACCAGGTCTCCCTGCCTGAGCATTTATCTATGGGCTTTCTACCCCTATAATATAAACCTAGAAGGACATAGGTGTGGTGTTGCTCTTGAAAAGCTAAAAACCATTCTCTGGGGTTGCAAAATAGTTGTGGAATTTGTGCAGAAATGAAGGTTAAACAGAGGAGAACCAAAATACAAGTACAGGTGAATGCTGCTTCCATACTGCATAGGCTCCCTATCAGTGGAAGAGGCTCCTTCTGTTCTTGGCCATACCCTACAAGAATAACAGAAACCTTTACCTGGAATCCAGTTCACTAGGTTCCAACTACTGGCTCCTTCCCAAATCAGAGCTATATTTCAGAAAACAATACTCAGGATAGTGGACTTAAGTGTTCTGGAATCCATAAAAGAGAATCTCCCACTGTAAATGAATACAACAAAATCTTGTATTTGCAACTATATCTCTTCATTTGGGCAACTTTAGGTGGCACAAACCAAATGATAAGATATTGCTGGTTGACTTGGCCAAGGTCCTACTCCTCTAACGCAGCCAGACAGCTAGCCAATTTCAAAGCTTCCTCTTCTACTTTCATAAGAACGGAGAGCTCTAGAAATACTTGCTTACTTTTAATCATTTTGTAATCATACCTCCAATACGATGCTTCTGGTTTCCTGGAGTACTAGTCCCCAAGGACTGAAGAGTAATGACCATAGTCAGGAGTTATGCAGGATGAATGTTCTTTCTAAGATCAAGTCAACATCTTCCTAAGAATAATCCCCCTTTAGTGGATTTATTTAAGAAAACTCATTTTTGAAAAGTAGTTAGTTATGAACTTCAGCACCAAATCTAACTTTACTCTGAAACTTAATCTTTGACACTTTATAAATAACAATAAAATGAGTAATAAAATGCAAATTAAACTGCAGGGGAGGATTGGTGGCTGAAGGATAAGAAATCCTTAGAGAATTAGTTTATATCTTGGGTACTGAAGATGACAGACTAGTGTGCATATTACTCTATTTCCTCCAAACCACAGGAAAACCAATGATGAGATGTGAGGGCACAGCTGTAGAATGCATTCTGAAGACCATACACATAGGGTCCCAGGGTTGTTCCCAAGCTTCTGCACAATAATGTTTGATTACTACGGTAACTGATGACTGTTTTTATTTGTATTTCCCACAATGCTGCCATAGTATGCATCCTCAGCTTGGGACTGCTGAGACTCTTCAATGTGTACCTGCTATTTTCCATAAAAATAAGGATAACCTCACAGGGATCCAGTCCTACAAAAGCAGGTTTTCAAAAACAATCTAGTATTTTCACAGCAGTGGTTTCTGTGTACAGTTCTTTTTATAGTTTAAGAAGGCAACTCTGGAGTTAGGATTATGGGATTAGAGAAATGAGGTATATGTCACCAGGACACAAAAGCTGTCAAGATTGTCACTCATTCTTATATGCACATGACCTGGGGCAGAGGAATGCACTGGTCCCCTGGATATTTCTGAGTTCTAACAGTGGCCATACAGGTTTTCCTCAGATATCCAAAACTTTTAAATATGCACAGTTCAAAAATCAAATCCTGCGCTTAGTACTGCTCCTCTAGAAAAAAAAAATCTGCTTAGTAGGAGTATAAATAATAGATCATTCATAGGATATTATAGAAAGAAATAATAAATTTAACGTAAGTGTGGGTCAACAGCATGACGTAACAACCAAAAATTGTGCCAACAACACTTGACAGAGCCAACTCGTGGAGAGAGAGGTGTTCATACCCCAAGACCACCTCCACTCACATACAGCCTATGTATCAATATTATTCTGCTCACATCAGTTTAGCAAAGATAAGGATGGCATGACTCTCCTTACCTCCCCCATCCAAGTGTCTTTCAGAAGAATCTTTACATGCTAAACTTTCTAAGACTTTGAGGGACCAAAAATATCTTTTCTTACTCATTCTGGTAGTTTGACAGGATATACAACACTAATTCAAAATTCTTTCCCTCGGACAGCTGTTTCTGTATTCTTTCTATTACAATATGACTTCATGTGACTGTGGGAGATTTCACTACATGCATGAGATAATGATAGTGAAAAGGCAATTCATACCTTAGCATTATGGAAATATTTTTGGCTTCACATACTTCTTAAAATAGCCTTGAGGAACTCCTGGACTCTGTAGATTATACTCTATGAAATGCTCAAATAAGCTCAAAATGGATTAAAGACTTAAGTGTAAATTTCAAAACCATAAAAATCCTAGAAGAAAACAGAGCCAGTAAAATCTCTGACATTTCTCATAGACATATTTTTTATATGTCTCCTAGAGCAAGGGAAACAAAAAAATTAGTAAGTAAATTACAGCAAAGGAAACCATCAACAACATGAAAAGACAACCCACTGAATAAAAGAATACATTCACCATAGGTAAATCTGCTAAGGGGTTAATATCCAAAATTACAAAGAATTTATACAATTCAATACCAAAAAACCCAAACAATCTAATTTAAAAGTTGGACAGGGGACCTGAATAGACACTTCTCCAAAGAGGATATACAGATGGCCAAAAGGCATATGAAAAGATGCTCAATGTCACTAATCATCAGAGAAATGCAAATTAAAACCACAATGAGATATCAACTCACACCAGTCAGAATGACACTCATCAATAAATCACCAAACAAGTGCTAACATGGATGCAGAGAAAAAAGAACCCGTGTGCACTGTTGGTAAAAATGCAGATTGATGCAGCCACTGTGGAAAACAGTATGGAATTACCTCAAAAAATTAAAAATGGAACATCCTTATGACCCACAATTTCACTTCTGGAAATTTATCTGAAGAAACCCAAAGGACACTGACTCAAAAGAATATATGCAGCCCTATGATCATTGCAGCATTATTTACAGTAGCCAAGATCTGGAAGCAGCTGAAATGCTCATCAGTAGATGAGTGGATAAAAAAAGCTGTGATATATTTACAAAACAGAATACTACTCAGCTGTAAAAAAAGAGAAGAAAAAAGAGGAGGAGGAGAAAGAAGAAGAGGAGGAGGTGGAGGAAATCTTACCTTTGCACTGCATGAATGGACCTGAAGAATATAATGCTAAGTAAAATAAGCCAATCAAAAGGAGAAAAATACTGTATAATTTCACTCATAATGGAATCTCATGAAAAAATGTACTAACAAACAAAATAGAAACAGAACCATAGATATGAAAACACAGACTAACAGCTATCAGAGGGGAGGGGATTTAGGAACTGTGTGAAAAAGGTGAAGAGATGAAGCAAAAAATAAAAATAAAAACCTCATAGACACAGACAACAGTATGATGATTACTAGGAAATGGGGGAAGGAGAGGTAGGAGAAGGTAAAGGGGGATAAATGGTGATGGAAGGAGACTTGACTTTGAGTGATGAAAACACCATACAATATACAGATGATGTATTGCAGAATTGTACACCTGAAACCAATATAATTTATTAACCAATATCACCCCAATAAACTTAACAAGAAATATTTTAAAAAGAATCTTGAGATTTAGTGAAAAAAATTTTTCAAATATCTCAAAATACATCTAATATCTACCTAGTGAGATGATTATAGTTTGATGAGAAAAACATACTCAACACTTGAGACAAGGGCTTTTTTGTTTGGGAGCTTTTTTTCTACAGATTTCCACCCCTCAATTTTATATTTCAGATATAATTGGGTATATTGTATAGTGTGAGTTATTTTAAACTGTCAGTAGT
Source organism: Saccopteryx bilineata (assembly GCF_036850765.1). NCBI lineage: Eukaryota > Metazoa > Chordata > Mammalia > Chiroptera > Emballonuridae > Saccopteryx > Saccopteryx bilineata. Next base: position 83,740,638 of record NC_089498.1, on the reverse strand, counting down.
AGAAGAACAAATTATCCTACCATTGTCAAGATAACTACTCCATAATTCTACACTGTTCCAAATTCTACCTTCAAATTATATGAAGATGTGTATCAATTATGCAGGCACTCATTCTTTAGGGGCTTTTTTAACCTTCCATTTCCTATAAAACCTCACAGATTTGTAGTGTTCTTTCTCTGATTTTCATGACCCTTCTTTTCCATAATTACTCTCCCTGTGTTTGAAAAACAGTTCAGTAGCAACCACAAAAAATTTGGGATGGGATGGCTCAACAGAAATTGAATTGCATTTTTTTTTAGCAATGTTGAAATTGTTTTTTTTTATTAAGTTTAATTTATTATGTTTACAGATTCTAGTGTTTCCCCCAATGCACCCCCCTCCCCCATATTCCCCTCAACATCTCCCTTGCCCCCCTCCCCATAGTGCCCTCCCCCCTCCCCTTCAGGTTTATCCCATTCTATCATCCCCCTTCCCTCTGTCCTCTTTTCTTCTGGTCCCTTTGATCTCTCCTCTGTCTCAATTCTGTTTCTCAGTTCACATTGTTCACTGGATTCCTCAAATGAGTGAGGTCATATGATATTTTTCTTTTTCTGTCTGGCTTATTTCACTTAACATAATAGTTTTCAGGTCCATCCATGTTGTTGCAAAAGGTAAGATTTCCTGCTTTTTCATGGCCCCATAGTATTCCATTGTATATATGTACCATAGCTTTTTAATCTACTCATTCACTGACAGACACTTGGAGAAAAGGGAACCCTTCTGCACTGCTGGTGGGAATGCAGACTGGTGCAGCCTCTGTGGAAAATAGTATGGAGATTCCTCAAAAAATTAAAAGTCGAACTGCCCTTTGACCTAGCTATCTCACTGGTAGGAATATATCCCAAGAACACCATAGCACTGTTTGAAAAGGAGAACTGCACCCCCATGTTTATGGCAGCATTGTTCACAATAGCAAAGATCCGAATTGCATTTTTTTCAAAATTAGTAGTTATTAGTTCTTTAAATTAAACACCTGATGAAGTGAAAAAGAAAATTCTAAAATCTTAGGAAACTGCTTGGCAATATCTCCTCCCACAAAGATGGCTTCTAAGTAAAACCATAAGTTTTGCACAATCAACCAGATCTCTATCATGTCTGTTGGATTGGAAAGTAACTGCACCCACTACTTCTGAATTTGGGCTTCAAAGGGCATATGACACCTAAAATGAGAAATATGTTCAGTATTTAGGTTTTTTCGATGCTTTAATGTTGTTATTGTTTTCAAATTTAAAAGGTTTTTTAAAAATCCTAAATAAAATAAAATCTTCTAAAAATAAAGAAAAGTCCAACAATGTTATTTTTAAATGAGCTAATAAACAGACAATTCTGTTTAAAAAAGAAAATGGCTCTTAGACATAAGAAAAGATGTTCAGTCTCGTTCATGTTAAAAGGACCATAAACTAAAATTATGCCGATATACCATTTATCAAAAGTTAAAAGGCTCTGGCCGGTTGGCTCAGTAGTAGAGCATCAGCCTGGCGTGTGGAAGTCCCAGGTTTGATTCCCAGTCAGGGCACACAGGAGAAGTGACCATCTGCTTCTCCACCCTCCCCCTTCTCTCTCTCTCTCTCTCTCTCTTTCTCTCTTTCTCTCTTTCCCTCCTGCAGCCATGGCTTGATTAGCTCAAGCAAGTTGGCCTCAGGCACTGAGGATGGCTCCAGGCCTCCACCTAAGGTTCTAAAAAAAAAATGGCTCATTTCAATGGAACAATGGCCCCAGATGGGCAGAGCATTGCCCTCTAGTGGGCTTGCCAGGTGGATCCCAGTCAGTCAGGTCGGTACACATGCGGGAGTCTGCCTCCTATCCTCTCACTAAAATAATAATAATAATAATAATAAAAGAAAAAGTGTTTTCTCAAAAGTTTGACTATGTACTTGTTGGCAAGACTGTGAAGAAATCCAGTAGAAGTAAGAAATTTAGCACTCAGATTATGGGTTCTGAACATTTTCCTCTAAAACATAAATTTAGTATTTCTCAAGAAAGAGCTGATTTCCAGTTTGGAACAAAAATATACAAGATGAGTTTAAAACATCTTGTTGTATCTGATAAAAGGGGAAATGTCAAAGAATATTAGAATTATATCTAATTGTCTCGAGAGGGTCTCATTTACCAAATATGGTACAACTTCAGCATCAATACAGATAATAATCATAATGGATTGAAATACATAATATATGTTTAAACCCATGCCTTCATAATAATACTACAAAATAAAAATAATAGGTTAACTTTGAAGGATGGTAACAAACCAATTCATTTTTTAAAAACTAATTCATAAAGGAAGACTAAAGCATTTATTCTCTCTTTCCTACAAGAACTATACAAATGGACTACCTAATAGTAGGTGATGGGAAGTTTCTCTTTATAGAGTATTTCAGCTAATAAATAAAGAAGGAATGATAGAATTTCAACTACACCATTTTGCAACCACTAAGGAATTAATCTAGGCATTGAATCATTGATTGTCAAGGACTGTTAACATAACAAAAGAGAAACAAACAGTTTCTATGTGTCCTGTGGATGATCACACCACTCCCTATAAAGTACTCTTGGAAAAAAATACAACTAAAGAGAATCAGAGCAGGCCTCAAAATCTGATCACCCATGTGTCAAGTTTTCTGGAAATATCTGCTTATTTGGTATAATTAGAGTTACATAGTTTATGTGACATTGTCCAGGGAGCCATGTCCCATAAATTCATAGAACCCAGGATTGCTTAATATGAACAATCCTACAAACTGGACAACCTGCTAAACTTTCCCACTAGCAAAAACCATTAGTTATTGATCAACTCTGTCATTAGCATATTTATACAATTTTTTATTGAATTTATTGGGGTGACATTGGTTAATAAAATTATACAGGTTTTAAGTGTACAAGTCTATAATATATAATACATCATTTGTGTATTTTATTTAACTGAGGCTGCACATCCTTTTTTTTTTCGCTATAACTGCTTTTTTTTATCATTCAGCTTCATGAACATTTAAATGCTAAACACATTCAAAAAGATAGACCAATTTATAAAACTGGGTCAATTTAATGTTTTTTTTGATAGAATAAATAGTTCTCTTTATAATTGTAGACATACAATCTGTGGGACAACACTCAGAAATATCACAGTAAAGGAGTTTTTCTAATTGGTGCATAGTCTTCAATAATTATAAGAAGTTACTTGTATGGAGTTGCTGTCCAACCAGTGAGGCTGCATTTATGCATCCATCATTTTCAGGATTATTGGGAACCTGAGCAAATATTCCCCAAATAACCTTGCCTCCTTGTGTCACAATGCCCAACTCATTTCCATTCACTTCAATGACAGTACCTTTGGTAATAACACCCAAAGTTGTATGGGATGGGGTTGAGAGACTCTTCTATACACTGAGCAGGCTAAAGGTGGCTTTCAGTTCAGGATGTGTTCTATGGGCTTTCTTCAAATGCAAGCCCATTGCCCCAATGAATCTTTCAGAGTTAGGTGGTTTTTGAGGGAACCATCTCCAACAAAGCAGACATTAGTCACCACCCTCTTCCATGCCTTTTTCTTTCTCTTTCCTGTTAGAATAAGATTTATTTACTTATTTTTTATTTTTATTTATTTTTTGTATTTTTTTGAAGTTGGAAATGGGGAGGCAGTCAGACAGACTCCTGCATGTGCCCAACCGGGAACCACTCGGCATACGCACCAGGGGGCGATGCTCTGCCCCTCTGGGGCTTTGCTGTGCTGCAACCAGAGCCATTCTAGCACCTGAGGCAGAGGCCATAGAGCCATCCTCAGCACCCAGGCCAACTTTGCTCCACTGGAGCCTTGCCTGCGGGAGGGGAAGAGAGAGATAGAGAGGAAGGAGAGGGGGAGGGGTGGAGAAGCAGATGGGTGCTTCTCCTGTGTGCCCTGGCCGGGAATCAAACCCAGGACTCCTGCAGGCCAGGCCGATGCTCTACCACTCAGCCAACCGGCCAGGGCCAGAATAACATTTAATACCTCTTTTTCTCCCTGGTGCAAACTTTGGGCAGAGGGTCTTCCCATTTTCCCATGTTTTCTTTCTGTTTTTGTTTTATCCTACTGGAAAGTACTTTAGCTCGGGACTGTCCCTCTCTGTCCTGTAGACGTGCAGGAACTGCTCCTCGTGGAAGTCTTTTCATCGTTCTTTTATTTGGTGTTTCTCTTTTCATGCATCTTGATAGTCTTTTTCATTTGTGTTTTCTCAGCATGGCGCCATTTGTGGTAGTGTCTAGCCTTAGACCAACCATCTTTTTGCCTTCTTTGAACATTCCTGAGCCTGTCGACCTCCCTTTTATCTACTCTTCATGGTAATCAAACCATATCCATAGTGTTTATGGTGTAACTAACCCAGTCACTTGTTTTGTGGTGTGGTGACCCTGCCAGACTGTGGGTGCAGTTCCGGGGCGTGAAGAAGCTCTTCACTTCGGAGTCTCAGACCCTGGAAACCAACTCCAGCAACTCCAACAAGAAAGGCCATCTTCCTTTTCCAGAGAACCCATGGGAGAGGAAGGACTGTAGACCTGCTGCTTTACTGGCTGCTTGTTTCATGTGTTTCCAGATAACAACACAAACTTAAAAGGCCACAAATTGTGACATACTGGAAGTTAGCAAGTAATAAAAAGAAAAAAATGAAACAAAATAAAGTAGTCAGATATTATCCATATCTATATAAGAATTTTATATATCCTGTGGATAATAACTAAAGAGAATCAATGGATTGTTTAATGATTTTTCTGAGAAAATGGAGATATTGCTGTACCCATACTTTTTTTTTATTTAAAGATGTTTAGTTTAACTTATTGTGTTGACATGGTGTCAAGTGTCTCACTCAACATAACACCCTCTACACACCACATTGTACCTTCCATATCCCATGCAAAGTTTCTGTCCACCCCTATTTCACCTCCTTTTCCCCCTTCCCTCAACCTCCACCCACTTTCCCTCTGGCTATTGCTACCCTGTTGTCTATATCCATGTGTTATGTATATATATAATTGGACTAATCCCTTCACCTTCTTTGATCTCATCCCCTCTTCCCCCTTCCCTCTGACTCTGTCTTATTGTGTTCATTAAGTTCCACATATAAGTGAGATCTTTTGGTATTTGTCTTTCTCTGCCTGGCTTATTTCACTTACCATAATGCTCTCTAAGTCCATCCATGCTTTCTTAAAGGGTAGGATTTTCTTCTTTCTTTATTGCTGCATAATATTCCATTGTTTATTGCAGCATTATTTAATAACTCACTAAGTTTCTTTTTTTTTTTTTCTGAAGCTGGAAACAGGGAGAGACAGTCAGACAGACTCCCGCATGCGCCCGACCGGGATCCAGCCGGCACGCCCACCAGGGGCGATGCTCTGCCCCCCAGGGGGCGATGCTCTGCCCCTCTGGGGCATTGCTCTGCCACGACCAGAGCCACTCTAGTGCCTGGGGCAGAGACCAAGGAGCCATCCCCAGCGCCCGGGCCATCTTTGCTCCAATGGAGCCTTGGCTGCGGGAGGGGAAGAGAGAGAGAGGAAGGAGGGGGTGGGGGTGGAGAAGCAAATGGGCGCTTCTCCCATGTGCCCTGGCCGGGAATCGAACCCGAGTCCCCTGCACGCCAGGCCGACGCTCTACCGCTGAGCCAACCGGCCAGGGCCAATAACTCATTAAGTTTCAAGGTACATGTTTCATAGAAACAAATAACCAATACAGAGTTTGGTGCTAAAAGTAGACTGTGTCCTAACGAAACCCTGTATGTGGGAAAGGCAATGAAAAAAATTGGACAGATAGAAGATTCTAAACAATACATTAGTAAAAGTCTAAATCACCTTGATCAGAATGTTAGTAGAATTTTGCACTTTAAGGAGGCTGCCAGTGAGGTCTCATAAAAACATGAGAAAAATCTTATTGAAAATTGGAGGAAAGGAGATCTTTGTTATGTAGTGGCAGAAAGGTTAGCAACATAACCAAAAGTATTGTGGAATTTAAAAATGTACCTAGCAAACTGGATGATATCTAGCTAGATGATTAAAAATGCCACATAAATGATATTTATAGTAAAATCTTAGAAGATAGTGATAAGCTAAAGAAAGGACTATTATACAGAAAATAACCTAAATTTGCTAGTTTATAAGATTCCCAGCTTCACTAGATGGCAAAAAATACTAAATTTAAGAAACGACTCTGAATAAAGTTCAAATCCACGGCCCTCTCCAAAAAACCCACCTAATTTAAATATGAAGCTGGCCTCTCTGACAAATAAGGAAAAGGTCAAATAAATTATGGCTCACCTATGTGATAGAATATTACACAATCATTAAAACATATTTTCCAAGAGTATTGTAATGATAAGAATACACTTATGGTGTTAAGTGAAAAGTACAAACTATAAAACTGTGTATAGGGTAAATTCTATTTATATATGTTTATATGGGTTCTGCCATGGGGAAAATATTAGGTATATGCACAAATATTATGAGTGAGTCTTTTTAATAAGATGAAGTGTGGTTATCTTTATGCTCTTCAAACTTTTCTGTAGCTTTTATATTTATATTGTCTTATTTTTATTAAAAAATAAAAATCACCTTTAACATACAACTAAATAAATAAATAGCTGAAAGAGCGAGCATAAAATCATTTAGACCTCAGAAACACCAAAGGTGGTGCCTCAGTGTGCCATCATTTGGACACAAGAGCGTTCTTTAGGTTTTAAGAATATGACTCATAGGTTCTTTAAGTCAAATAATAGAGCTTCTAAAAAACTTATCAGTATTGTTCCTAAACAGAAGCCCAAAGTAGAAGGGAAATTATCTTGAAGAGATTTATCAGTATGCTTTTGTCTAATAGTGTGAACTCCAAAAAGATGCACAGGAGACCCATACAGATTTAAGAGAATGATATCTGCATAAATAACACCAGTTTGGACTATAAGGAACAGAGACAGTACCAAATGAAAAGAAGCCATAGGACCTCCAACATCTACAAATAGGAGGCAAACACAGGCTTCCTTTCATAACAATGACAAGAAGACTTAGAGAGTAGACCTGCCGGGGTCCAGCCCCGGGGGGGATCCAGGGGTCCCACAGGAGGAGACGGTGTCAGCGAAATCAAGTGAGAGAGCCGAATTCTTTTCTTTCTCTTTATTCTCTAGTTAGCATTTACTGCCAGGCATCTCTGCCAAATGCTAGTACAGCTCCTTTTTTATATACACACACCAAGTTACAATTACATGGTATTAATCATTGCTTCTGTTTCACTATGTTTACATGTTTCCAGATAACAGTTAATTTATATCTATAAACTACAAATCAGGTGGCAAATCATTCAAAGTACAATTACAAAATAACTTGAATAGCGATAACAACATTAGTAAAAGCTTTTAAAGGATTAGTACTAACTAATAACTCAACTTTACTGTTGTTGTGAGTCAAGGGGCAGAGAGAGATTAACAGACAAAATCATTAAGGATTAGCAAAGGACCACCGCTTGCTCAGGCAAATGGCCTTGAGTTCATGCAGTGTCCTAATTTTTCTCACAAGACTTCAAAAGGCTTGCTTATTAAGAAATTGTCATAACATCAAGAGTAACTTTTGCTTAAAGATATATAGAGTGCACCTGCAAGATAGCTTAGTAGCAACATAATATCAGAAGGCATTAATTGCTATTGCTTCTATGGATCCCCCCATATTTCTCTTTATTATCTGAACGAAAAACCTTGCAAAGTATATAAATCTCATGAGAATGTCTCACTGAGAAAGCCCAGCAACTGCCTTTAGTCATAAAACAAGTCTCTTAGCAAAACATTCTTTTCTTGCCGACTGCGCTCCCATCCAAGGCCACGCAACAGGCCACTTCACTACACTTTACCTAAGATTCTAATGTTTAGTTAAACTTTATTCATTTACTATATTCATACACTAGTTAAGTTCTAACTTTATTCTTTCTAACATGATTAATAAGAAGAAATTCTCCTACAAACTTAACCCTTTACAAGGGATATTATGGCCAGCCTCTTATATTTATGAGCCCAGTTCAAGGGGCTTACAGGCTTTTCTGTGGAACTTACATCTTCTGTCTTATTTCCAAAGAAATTACTACAAATCTACAGGGAAAGCACGATACTATTATCCCTGTGCCACAAATAATAGCACACACCCAGAAAAAGGGGGGATATAAGGCCAGATTAATTCAAAAAGTCAAAGGGGGAAGTATCGTTGTGCCTTTCCTTTGTGGTGACTTTGTCAACCCGCAGCTATTGGTCTTCACTGCGGTGACTTTGTCAACCAGCAGCCGTTGGTCTTCTCTGCTGTGACTTTGTCAATCAGCAGTTTTTGATCTTCTTCTGCTGTGACTTTGTCAGCCAGCAGTTGTGGGTCTTCTCCTGCTGTGACCTTGTCAGCCAGCAGTTGTGGGTCTTCTCCTGCTGTGACCTTGTCAGCCAGCAGTCATTGATCGGCTCCCAACATAGACCCAAGAGTCCATAGAGGGTGGCCAAAAGCCCTGAAGAATAACTCCTGAGCAGAAGTACAACTGAGTTCTGATAAAGAAGCCGCCAACATTTGCCCAGCTATATTTTATAATTACTATGATCCAGTGACTCTTTGTGCCTGCCATTTTTCTTCTTTTTGAATAGGAATGCCTACAGAGACTACCCTATGCTTTTACCACCCTGAATGTCAGGCACGTGGGGGATAAACTGCTTGTCTCTTCAATTTCAAGAACAGGAGAAATCCTACTTAAAGAATTGTACTTAAAGGACTCCATCTAAGGAGACTGACACTCACCTAGACCTGACTTAGATGATGAGATTCTGGACTTTAAACTGAATACCAAGAAATAGCAAAAATGTAGAAAAATAAGTTTTATTCATTGCTAGTAAAAAAGACATTTTTAAGGAGGAAAAATGGCAGAACTTGGTGAAATTAAAGATGTTCATATCTACAACTTTAACCAACTTACTCCTAGATGAAAAAACTCTCACATAAGAACATAAGGATGCATATACAAGGATATCCATTAAAATATGGTTCATGGCACCAAAGTTAGGAGCAACCTAGATGCCATCACTGGAGTAATAAATAACTAAAATGTGGCACAGATATTTGTAGATGATATAGCTAGAGATCTACAAAGAGCAATACTATTAAATCTGTTTAACAATAATATTGAGTAAATTAATGAAACAAAATGAGTTCTGTGACATAACACCATTTATGTAAATTAAAAAGACACGCTTCCCAAGTAAAACGTTATGGTTTTCATTGACACATATCTAAGTACAGATATTAAATGCTCTACAGTTGGTGCCTCTAGAAGGTAGATAAATGAACATAAAAATGGACAATGGAGAAGAAAAAGGTAAAGAAAGTTTTATGCTAATAAATTGTGAACTAAGAAATATGATTAGCTCAATTCTCAATGTCTAACATCCATAGAAAAAGAACACAGGTATAGAGAAAGGAAGAAACAAACAAACTAAGAAACAAAAGGAGAGCTTAGAGGGAAGAGAGCAAGAAGGAAGGAAATAAATTCAGCTAAAGAGTCTGGAAATCACTGGAAGCCATCAGCAGCTCTAGACTCTTGCTATTCTCTTCTGTCTTTGGCATTGGATGCTGGCTCTTTTTCAGACTTTACAATCTGCTCAACCATGAGAAAGTGTCAGGAATTATGAGTACCTGAAGCTAAAGAAAAGGTCAACCTTCATTTAATTGTTGTTTTTCTAGGCCATTGATGGAAGAAAAGTAGTAATGTGAGGACTCTAAGGTATTGTTTAATGGCAGAAAAAATATATGAAAATTTTTATGCTCAATCAAGTTTCCTGATAGTAAGAATGTCTTGAGCCTCCTTAGAAATTGACCTCACACTCTGCAGAGTATTGAACCATTTGGCATCCTGGCCCCTGAGTCCCTTTGTAGTGCCTCAAATTCCCTTTGAAAACAGGACTGAGGGCATTTTAAAGCTAATTAGATAAAATTTATATCAAATTCAGAAACTGTGCTTCATTAATATAATATGAAATGCTACTATTAGCCACACTTATGTCTTATTAGCATTATAAAAGCATTAGAGTGACTTGCTTGGGCAGCCAGTGACACTGCTAGATTCTCTGTTGCCCATATTAATTATGAAGCCATTCTTGAAAGGGCAGGATGATAAGGCTGGAGGAAGATGAATAGAAATGTGGGATAGTATTTTTCTATTTCTCTCAGTTTTATTTTTCCACTGAAACCTTGATGGTACTTGGGTAAATGACATTTGAGAGCACCATTTCTGAGACCTCAATGAGACCATTAAAACCAGGGAGCAAAAAAAAAAAATGCATTGTGTATTACAAAAAGCAAGCCAGAGAGATGGTTCATGCCCCATGAGAAATCAAAAAGTCATTGCTTGGCCCTGGCTGGTTGGCTCAGTGGTAGAGCATCAGCCTGGTGTGTGGAAGTCCTGGGTTCAATTCCCAGTCAGGGCATACAGGAGAACTGCCCATCTGCTTCTCCACCCTTCCCCCTTTTCTCTCTCTATATCTCTCTGTCTCTCTTCCCCTCCAACAGCCAAGGCTTCAATGAAGCAAAGTTGGCCTGGGTGCTGAGGATGGCTTCATGGCCTCCGCCTCAGGCACTAGAATGGCTCCAGTTGCAACAGAGCAATGCCCCAGATGGGCAGAGCATCTCCCCCTGGTGGGCATGCTGGGTGGATCCTGATCAGGTGCATGCAGGAATCTGTCTCTCTGCCTCCCTGTTTCTCACTGTAGGAAAAATTAAAAAATTTTTTAAAAAAAGTAATTGCTTGCTCAGGAAAGCAAGTGTGAGGAAGGAATTCAGCATCCCTCTGGATAGTTACATCTTAACATAAGATGGAGAAGGGAATTCATAGAATTGAAAATGAACCCTGATCTGTGGTGGCACAGTGGATAAAATATTGACCTGGACCACTGAGGTCACTAGTTTGAAACCCTGGGCTTGCCCAGTCAAGGCACATATGGGAGTTGATGCTTCCTGTTCCACCCCCTTCTCTTTCTCTCCCTCTCTCCTTCTCTCTCTTTCTCTTTCTCTCTCTCCCCCCCCCCATCTCTAAAATGAATAAAGTCTTAAAAAAATAAATAAAATGAAGAGGAAAGCAACAGGTGATAGACTGGAGAGAGAATGTAAGACTGGGTATTCTAACCTACTGAATAAGAAAAAACTCACTAGGCTGAAATTTCTGGAGATATTCAAAGCAGAGAGTTAAGAGTCACATTTTGTATGTGTGTTAATTGTGGTAGTTCTTATTGCTCTTGAAACTCTTCTGTTAATGTATGTCAGAAAAATCTAAGAAGGTTTTGTATATTGATCATCTTTGGATTGTATTTTTATGGATCTAAAGGGACAGGGTCTTATTAACCAAATCCATGTCTTTTAGAGAAATGAGCCTGAAACTGAGCAAGAATTATGTTGGTAGCTTTTGAAAGGAGAGAGAAAGCATGCATTTGAAGAATGGATAATAAGGCACATTCATCTAAGTTCTAGTCTTTATAAGAATAAAAATTCTTCATTACAAACTCCAATCCCTTGGCCAAGATACAATCGCATCTTTTCTAATTTATTTATCCAAAAATGCTGAGCCTCCAGGAAGGTGCAGGGAGAGAGCAGAGAGTGATTTCTCACCTATACGTTTGTAGACTATAATTCAGGTGGCTGTGCCCACTTATGATAAGTAGATTCAAAGAAATTCAATACTATAATAAGCACAAATAATGTAACTGTCCTTTAGAAAGCCAAAGTCATACTACAGTGAAATATATTTTTCACTTTGTTAAAAATCATAGCTTAGTCCTTCCTGGAGAAATGACAATTACTGAACTCCCTGTGTAAAGAGAGGTCAGAAATCCACATAGTAAATAGAATAAGAAAGGGTGAGCATTTAGCCCAGGAAATTAAATGCAAGAGGTCAGTGAAGGATACTCCATGACCACAGACAGATGGCAAACTTTCCTAAAAGCTGGGAAAGGTAGACATTGCTAAAAGCCCTCCAGTGAATTCTCCGCCTCAGAGTTTACCAGAAGGAAAGGGGTGAGCAGACGTGGTAACAACAAGCATTCCCCACGGGTGGCAGGGACAAACTACTGGAGGAGTCAGAATCACACCACCAGAGGTGTTTAAGAAATTTATTGTGAGCAGATGGATGTAACAGCTACTGTAAAGGGCAAGGAAGCAGATGTTCACAGATATTAGGAAAAAGACTATACAGTGTTATGATGCCCTGATCCTATGCAGGCTCCCAAACCAGGGCTGCTTCATTCTTAAGGGGCCCCAGCACCCTTAGGAGGCAGGCCAGAGCACAGGATAAAGCACAGGCTGTTGAGTACCCCAGATCTAAATTGTGTGATTGCCTTTCTGCAATTGACTTCATTTACATGAAACCTTCAGCTTTCACCTCTGCAGAATAAAAATAGGCACGTCCACTTGGCAGTATTATTTTGAGATTAAATTTATCATACATATGCCTAAGATAAATTTTTTTAAAATTAAATTAAAAATTTAAGAAATTTTTTTTTTAATTAAAAAAAACCTGAACCCAGTGTTTGGCACATGATATAACCTCAATGAATTGTCCCTAAATTATATTACTATTATTTATTACATCAGTTGTTAGTACCCATGTGTTCTTATAACACGCTTCAATGATCATATAACCTAAACTTGTGATTTGAATAATGAACACTGTTTTTTAAGGGTAAACATCACAGTATCTTGAAAGCACTGTTTATGTGTTGGTATTATGCCATTTGTACTTGAGATGATCTTTAAGAAAAAGAAATTACCCAAATCAGCTTAAAGGAAAAGGAAGTCTGAGAAGTATATCTAGAAAGGGGAAAATAAGCTGTGAAAATTATTGCCATGCTCAAAACACCATCATTAACCTATGGATCTAATGAACTGGTACAGTAAACAACACATAGCATTCCTCTTCACAGCATTTCTCCCACTGTGCATACGTGGGACTTACCTGCTGGGTCCCACAGAGTATGGATGTTCTGGGCAGCTCAAGCCTCTGCATGGTATATAGCAAGTGAAAACTGAAAATGATCCAAAACACCAGTAGAAATAACAGGTGTAAAAAAAAAAAAGGCTTTAAAAGCAAATGGTAAAAATCTGTTGGAAACAATAATAAAAATTTCACCTACATAAAAGGAAAGATGTTCCTTCTTGATAGAGCTTTTTTTAGTGGAATTTCCCTGGATGAAAAACATACCTTTCTTGGCCTGGTGGCACAGTAGATAAAGCGTCAACCTGGAAATGCTGAGGTCTCTGGTTCGAAACCCTGGGCTTGCCTGGTCAAGGCACATATGGGAGTTGATGCTTCCTGCTCCTCCTCCCCTTCTCTCTTTGTCTCTCTCCTCTCTCTCTCTCCTTTCCAAAATTAATAAAAAAAATAAAACATCAAAAAAAATAATAAAAACATACCTTTCTCTACATGTTCTCATTTTTGTCCATCAAAAGTACTCTGACAGCAGGTAAGCTACTGTGACATCGATTTCACAGTCCAGGCAATGGAGCCTCAGCTGGTAGGGTATCGGTCCCAAAGTGGAAGACCAAAGTTTGAAGCTGGAACTCTCTGCCCAACTGCCCTGCCCTGTTTCCACTATCCCACACTCCCTCACTCAGAAATTCAATGGAATCTCTTTCCGTTGGGAATTTCAAGGTCAGATTTGACCTTTGAGAGATGCAGTCCATTCCCCCCTCCCCCGAGGGAGAATAAATGACCTCTCTCCCCCATTAGATTCCTCTTCATTCTCCTTTTCTGAGCCTGGGCTCCTGGTTGACCTACTTTGGAAGCAGAAGAAAAGGAATGGGCAAGGTAGGAAGGAGTTAGCACCAGAATGTCACAGCACTTCTGGGATTTAATGAGGTGGATAAGAAACCAAAATTTTGAATATGATGACAACATCACACCACATTGCCAAGGGAGCTATAAAACATGTAGACTGAGTGACACTATTGTCAAAAACAAACTAAAAATAGAAAGCATATATGTCAATAACAGCATTGAAACAAGCTGAATCTCAGTGCACAATAGCAACCCGAGACACAGTATGACCCATATAAATACTTAAAAAATATTTTGGGGAACTAAATAGCTCCATTCCCAGTGGTATTTTCAAGATGCCTTTCCTGCTGTCTGCCCTTCATAATGGCGTGGGTTCATCCAAATCAATGCTCTGCCATGTCATAATCGACCTGTTCCCCAGACTCTCCTATCTACAAATAAGGGTAATAGAATCTACCTCATAAGTTATTTATAGGAATAAATAAAATCAGGTAAATATAGGGCTTCGATAATGTCGGTATGCATATCCACTCAATTTTAACTATCACTATTAACTATTGTCATGATGTCAACCCCCAGAAACTCTCCTCTCCCCTCTGCTTAATTACTTCATGCCTCATCTGCCAGATCATTCTAATCCCAAATTCTTGGTTCATCACTGCCCTTTGCTGTAGAAATCAGTGTCACTTGCTGCTGGTTCAGTAGTAACTTTTGGTACCAGCTCCAAAGGCAGGCTGTACTAGTTCCCTGAGGCTGCCATAACAAGGTACATAACAGAAATGTGTTCCTTACAGTGCTGAATGCCAGAAGTCCGAAATCAAGGTATCCACAGAGCATACCTCCTCTAAGACACTGGGTAGCATACTTCCTTGCCTCTTCCTGGCTGCTGGTAATGGCAGTTGATCCCTGGTGCTCCTTGGCTTGTACTTGCATCACTCTAACCTTTGCCTCTATCATTACGTGAGCTTCTCCTTCTGTGTCTCTGACTGCAAATAGCATTTTCTTTTCTTATAAGGTACCAGTTATATTGAATTAAAACCCACCTTAGCCTGACCAGGCGGTGGCGCAGAGGATAGAGTGTTGGACTGGGATGCTGAGAACCCAGATTCGAGACCCCGAGGTTGCCAGCTTGAGCACGGGCTCATCTTGTTTGAGCAAAAAGCTCACCAGCTTGGACCCAAGGTCGCTGGCTCCAGCAAGGGGTTACTCGGTCTGCTGAAGGCCCACGGTCAAGGCACATATGAGAAAGCAATTAATGAACAGCTAAGGAGTCGCAATGTGCAACGAAAAACTAATAATTGATGCTTCTCATCTCTCTCCGTTCCTGTCTGTCTGTCCCTGTCTATCCCTCTATCTGACTCTCTCTCTGTAAAAAAAAAAAAAAAAAAAAAAAAAAAAAAAAAAAAAAAAAAAAAAAAAAAAAAAACCACTTTAATCACTAACTTGATTACATCTGCAAAGAACCTATTTCCAAATAAGGTCACATTCACAGATACAGGCAACGGTGAGGACATTCATTTTTGAAGGGGATAGAAGAGAATCCATAACACCGGATTTCTACATTGTTCATTTTATTCATGCAGTTGAGTTTGTTTTCTTATTGTATTACATGCCACATGCTTGTAAACAAGATAGATACCAGTCCTTACTTTTATAGAAACACCAGTCCAAGAAAGGAAACAGACGTTAAAGAAATAACCTAATAAATTAGTAACTTACTACAGCTGTAATGAGTGCCAAAGAGTGTTATGAGAGCAAATAACAAGGGGCCCTGCCCTAGACCTTGGGAAACAGAAGGCTTTGCAGAAGAAGGGAGAACTGGAAAATGAGCAAGAGCAAGCCGGGTGAAGGAGTCGGGTGAGTTAGGCAGCAATCAAGGCACAGGTAGCAGTAAGTGCAGAGTTCCTGAAAGGGGAAAGGAGATAGACACTTGGAAGAAGTAAAAGAAGGTCACTGTGGCTGGAGCAAAGAGAACTGGGCCAGGGCACAGAAAGTAGCTAAACTTTCAAGGCCACAAAATGGCTTGATAAAGAACTTGATCCTAAGAGCAATGGCACCTGTGGAAGAAGTTTAGGTAAAAAAGTATTGTTAGCAGGTTGGTGTCCATTATTATTTCTGCTGAATCAAACCACTAACAAATTTTTAAAGCTTCATGATCCCCATGTATAAGTAGGATGCACAAGGGTGTGTCTCTTTGACAAGCTCTCCCAGATTCTGACCTAATGTTCTTTAAGTTTCATTGTCATCATCATCATTGATGTTGGCTTATTCCGTCCACTCTGCCTTCATCTCCTCTCTCTGGTACTCTCATTCATATTAACCAAATTCAAATCACTGGGACACTGTCTGGACCTTGCATAAGAGAAGGCATGGAATATTTTACTTCAAAGCCTTTACCTCTCCATGTGACTAGCCTCACTGAAGAAAACTCAAGTGTAAAACCAAACTAAATAAACTTGGACAGAAGGTTACACACACACACACACACACACACACACACACACACACACGTACATCCTAACTTGGACAGTGCCCTTCCTTTAACAGAGTGTGAATGAAAATATAGAGAACTAGAGAAATTATGTTAAACTTCATGGTGGAACAAGATGAATTTTCTTCATCTGATTTGAAATATCATAGAATTTTTCCAATAAATTCTGCAAAACTGACATTTTAAGCTTTGATCAATTGGTAAAACTGGGTATACACAGTCATCATGTCTTGATGCTCATTTCCTGCAAATGTTCACTTTAATTGGTCTGGAAACCTAATAAACCTACTTCATTTGCAACTGTCAAGCTAATAAAAGAGAAATTGCAGTGGTTTATCCAAACATTTGATTCATTCTAAGGTCTGTTAAATGTTTCAAGTACAATGGGACCATATTAAATTCTGAATTCTAAAAAAACAACATAATGCTTTATTCTGCTCAGCACTCTAATGCAGAGTATTTCTTGTTTAACCAGGAAAAATAAATACCAGGGATTTAGTCTGAATCTAAAACCACCCAATGCCTCCTTGGATTAATGCCTCCTGGCACTAAGCAGGAATATTAAATTAAGGAAAATGTCAGTCGCATAGCTTTACTAAATGTAATTTATAGTTTAACCAACACATTAAATCCTTTAATTGAAATTTGTAAAACAAATGGCAGTATTAGTAATTCCTTTATCAGCTTCCAATTCTCTGCCTACTTAACATCAGCCTCTAACCCAGGGGAAATATAATTCCCAAATGCAATCCTTGAACTTGGGAAAACGTCATTGAATCTTATATCACATAACCTTAATGTTCACTATTCTTGCAAGATAACACATTTTCATTCATCATACAAATGTGCTCATTTTCTTTCTTTTTCTTTTTTTTTTTGGAGTAAATGCATATTAACAAGGAATTTCTAGCTTAATATTATCTGGACTTGTGGCTTAAGCT
Source organism: Saccopteryx bilineata (assembly GCF_036850765.1). Lineage (NCBI taxonomy): Eukaryota > Metazoa > Chordata > Mammalia > Chiroptera > Emballonuridae > Saccopteryx > Saccopteryx bilineata. The sequence goes on along the minus strand of NC_089498.1, from coordinate 83,723,384 downwards.
GTAATTATACATAAAAAGAATAATAGTTCAGACAGAATTAGGAACAGAAAAACAGAATTAAAATGGCAATTAACATGGTAGAGAGTCAAAGGCAAATAAGAAATAACAGCAAAACTATGGAATAAGAGAGAAATACAGAGTACAGAGATGATACAGAAAGCTAGAATTAGCAGAATATCATTATCATTTCTCCAATACATTGGTCTCTGCAAGAGCAGTTTGCTTTGTATAATTTGAGCTTTCATATATAAGTGTACACTGGGCTTTCTCTGCTACCTTCTGCATATTTGACAATTTCTCCCTATCCAGAATAGCAAAATTTGTCTAGCTTTTTAAAAGTAAACCATCCTTACACTATGAGTCAGAAATGTCAATTAATTCTGCTAGATAGATAGAAGGCAAGATCACATCAAGGAAAGGATTGCCAGCCTACGGTTTGTGAAGGAGAAGCTGTCCTGAAAACTAATAAAAGAAACTCAAGGAGAATCCACTTAAAGGACCATGAGGCCAAAGGGAAAAGCTGCAAGGGTAAGGGCAGTGAGAGGACACAGATTTGACCCTGACCCCCAGGAGGTCTTCAGTGCTGTACCCAGCTCCAGCACCCATCCACTAGAAGGAGCTGAGTGGCACTCAGTTGAACTCACTTTCAGGGAGGGCAGTGGGTGAAACCTAGATAGCTCACTGCACCCACTGGCCACCAACGAGGAAAAGCAAGCTCCAGGGAGAGAAGGGAGCATCATCTCAAGCGTGAGACGTTCAGGCTTTCTGCTGAAGATGCCAGGGCTTTCCACCCTTTCTACCTAGACTCTGAGTATCCACATGACACTATGTGCTGAGGGCAGGGACCCACAGAGTCTCTGAAATGACATATCTTACCTCCTATACAAGCATAGGGCCCCCCGCCACACTGATATAGGAACTCTCCAAGAGCACTGTTTACTAGTTTATCAGTTATTATTTTGGCTGAATCAGACCCCAGGGGAATTTCAAAGCTTCAAGCCCCGTGTATAAGCATACTCTCAATCTCTTTGCTACGGCTCTCCAGATTCTAACCTGGTTATCTTTTCTGTTTCATTATCATCAACATGATTGCTGGTGTCTGCTCATCCCCACCCTACCTTCATTTGCTCTTGGTGGTTATCTCCTCCCTATTAGCCAGGTTCCAATTACTAGGATATTATCTAGACCTCAGGTAGGTGAAGGTAGGAACACTTGACTCAAATGCATAAAGAATTAATTCAGAAGCCCCGCAGTTATTGCCAGAATACTAGAAAAATGCTTTTGGAAATTCCCTTACCAGAGTGATGTTGCCAGAGAGTCAACTGTATACCCAGGGAGGGGGAGGGGGAGGAAGGGAATAAGAGGACTGGAGTGAGCAGAGGTGAAAGGTGATCATAGACACCCCCACTGGCTATCACCCTCATCCCAGCAACCCTGTGCTCCTTCTTAGTGTGCGGTGACACTTAGGGAAAGGTGCCAGAGTCAGTAGGGCAGGACCCTTCCTAGGGACACTGTCCCTGACTCCTCATGCTGTGTGTGGGCCTCCCTGGACAGACCCCAGTCCTATATAACCTTCATCCTGGGCTTTCTCTAAACCCACTCTCAACTGTGCCTCTGTTCAATGCCAAGGGAGAGCCCCAGAAGCTGCAAAAGCCCCTCACTGCTGCTGCCCCTGCTGTTCATCTGCCAGGGCATTGGGGCAGCGCGCTTCCTCCCAGCCTCCTGACCCAGCTCCTTGAATTTCTCAAGCTTCCTTCCAGGCCCTGCCACCCTTACAAAGGGAAACCTTTAAGTCTGGAAAAGGCTTCTGCTGGTGTTACTGTCACCTGAAACATGGATTCCAGCCTCCAACCTGAGTGACACATTCTGCCATGTCTCATGGCCTCACTTGATCCCCATCTCTCCTTCTTCCTGAAATATCTGAGTTCCCTTCTACTTAACTCCCTGGACATCATACTATTCTCTGCAGAATGAGGTTCAAAGTAAGCAAAGTTCAAAATTATCATCTGTTTCCATGTGAAGTTTAGACAGTTCTGGCAGCTGACAGCCCCTTTCTCTAACTTAAGGCATATTTACTTTTTCTTGGTCATTTAGGTCAGGGTTACTCGCGTAGGGGTGCAAGTATATGTCTTTATTTCACACTGATCTATCTTAGCTTCTCACAGCCCTTCTTTCAAGGATTTGAGACCATTTTCCCCAGAAATGAGACATCATGGCATGTTTACTCTTGCAGCCCCAACAGCTGGTAGAAGGCAGGCTTTAAAAATGTTTATAGGCCCTGGTCAGTGATAGAAAATCAGCCAGGTGTGTGGAAATCCCGGATTCGATTCCCAGTCAGGGCACACAGAAAAAGTGACCATTAGCTTCTCCAACTTTCCCCTTCTCTCTCTCTCTTTACCCTCCCCTCTCGTAGCTATGGCTCAAATAGTTCAGGCAATTTGGCCCCAAGCGCTGACGATGGCTCCATGGTCTCACCTCAGGCACTGAAATAGCTCAGTTGCTAAGCAACGGAGCAGTGGCCCCATATGAGCAGAGCATCTCCCTGTAGGGGGCTGGCCAGGTAGATCCCAGTTAAGGCACATGCGGAAGTCTGTCTCCCTGCCTCCCCACCTCTCACTTAATAAAAAGAAAATGCTTATAGAACCAGCACAAAGCTGGGATTTATCAGAAGGCCTATTTATGATCCCACCAAGTTATCACACCAAAAACTATTCCTTCCTGCCCAGAACCAATAATCACCCTTGGGAAACATAAAAACTTTCTTCTGCATTCTCAAAATGAGTTTCCCATGCACTGAGGGCAGTTCCTAAAAAAGCAGGAGTGACCTTTGCCTTCTCTCCTGTTGAGTGTTTGAATCTAACCTAGGGTCCAACCACAGGTTCTAGAGTTTTCTTCAGCATTTCTTAGGTCATGTGTACAATTTGAAACCTAGCAGTCAAAGTCCTCAGGAGCACTTTGCAGATTAGGCAAAACTGGAGTTATGGTTGCTTACCTAATTTAGTAAATTAGAAAAGGAAGGAAAATGATAAAAATAGACAAAAGCCAAGAGAAGAATAGTTCCAAATAAAGTATCACTATTTTTTGTTTGGTTTTAGTCCATTTCTTTATTTCCTCCTTTTTGGCATCTTTATTGAACAGAGAATAAGGGAACTATCACTTCTCAAGAGCCTGCACTATGCTGAAATGATTTCATTCAGCTCTGCTGACCACCTTGCAAGACAGGCACTTCAGATGGCTGCACGAAGGCTAGGCCAGCAAGGGAACAGGCCTAAAGCACATATCAACTGGCAAATTCAGAATCCAAATTCAGGTCTCTAACACCATAACTAATGGCTCTTCCTCCATGCCACACCATCTCCAAAAAGCTTCATTCTGTTGTAGTTTGTCAATCAATACATGGGCCATTGCATGACTAAATTAGACAGGCAGCACACTGCAAGGAAAGCCTCTAGTTCCCACACCAATTCAGGAAGCCTGGTGTTTTTTTTTTTCCTTTCACTAAGTAGTTTGTGACCTTGGACTGTTCAGGTGGCATGTCTGCCTCTCATTACATTTATATAATTTATTTTAATAACTGGATTATCTCTAATGTCTTTTTGACTCTAATATGCTATGATGCCTATATACAAAAATGAATCTATTTGAATAAATTAATATACTGGAAATCAAGACACCAATTCTTTCTAACTCTTCCCATAATACTCCTCCCTTGGAGAACTCAAATTCCAGGTACTAATGTCCTCATCACCATAGACATTACTGCTTTGACAATGCCATTTTATTTGCCATTAGAATTTCAAAACCCTCTACTATGAGTGCATTCCAAAAATCACTTGCAGGCAAAGGTTAAAAAAGTGGCTGCTAAATATAATGAATTTCTGAAGAAGTATTCAAGTCTAATCCTTCTAATACAGGCACTGTTTCTCCACAATAAAGGCACGAGAATCATTGGAAGCAGAGTCCTTAAAACACACACCTCATATTCATCCTTCATCTTCCCACAGTCCTATCACAATTGAATAAGAGCCTTTTCATGCCTGAAGGAAAGTCATTTAGCCTCTTCATTCAGATTTGATCTTAAGGAAAGGGAACAATTAATAGCCTATTGCGTGCCAACCAGAGCTCTCACTTGAACTCCTGTTGCTAAGGTGTGTGAGTGCCCTGTGGGCATTAGGAGGGCAGCTGTTTTGTTTTTTTTTTTTCTGTCTGCCATACAGTTTGTAAATTAAGCCGATTTCAATTTTCTTCTTCTTGAGCCTCTGTGGCATTAACATCACCTCTCTCCATGCTCATTATCATCCCTGACAAATATTTCCAGGGAACACTGTTTTATTCTTACTGCATTTGCTCTGAAGGTACCTTTTGTAGAAATTTATGCTCCAAAAGGTGAAGAGGGAAAATACAACTTGAATGTGATAAAAATTTATATTAAACACACTCTTGTACAACAACAACAACAACCCTGTATATTTTTATAGCTATATTTATGAATAAAAATTCAAAGCAACCTATCTGGAAGCAGATACAACAAAGTGATCATTATAGTTTCCACTGAGGAGTGGAATGGGTAGAGAGCACAAGGATGAAGAGATATTAGCATGGTCTGAAATGCCATAATATTTTACAAAGGAAATAAAAAATACTTATTTTAAGTCTCCTTTACTCTCAATGTTAGGATGGTTCTTTGATTTCTGCAACCCTGATGCCCACAGAGAAGTGTGCTCAGCTATCTGCCATTTGGGGCATGGGGTCATCTACCTCTCACCCCTCACAGGAAATGTCAGACTTACAACCTGAAGAAAGTTCAATGACTGTTTTACTTCACACCTGGTAGAATAGAACATCAGCAGGACAGAATCTTAATCTGATTTGCACAGAAGTCCTTATTCTTACCACCCTGACCTTGGTTCTGTACCCGCATGGAGAACCTCCTGCCCATGAGTGTCTGCAAAGACAGTCCTGGAATTAATGAGAGTGCCCTCAGTCCCTGCCTCCTCTTCTCACTGCCTGCTCTGTCTTCTACCACCTTCCAACACTCTCACTGGCCCTTGTAGCCCAATGCTAGTCTTTTAATCCTTCCTGACCCCATGAAGTTCCTCTTGCAACTCAATCCAGGGTACTGTTTTTCCCCACCCTCTTCTTCCAGTCTTGGGGCTCTGTAGATCCTTGCAGCTACTGTGTCAATATGGCACACAAGTACATGGTAAAAATTCTACAGTACTTATCACAGGTCATAGGGAACTATTGAACACATTCTTTCTGAGGTCAAGAAAACCAAGTCATCCATTCTCACTAAGTCTATTCAACATCATGCTGAGCTCATAGCCAGGAAAGTAGGCAAGGATAAAAATGTAACCATAAACATTAAAAATAAATAAATAAATTTGTAATTATCTTAAATAATATATTATCTGTAGAAAATTCAAACTGACCTAATCTATTGATGAATTATTAGAATTCAACATCAGTAGTGATTCTAAGATGTAAAATTAGCAGACAAAAAATCAGTTACATTTTAATATAGTGATGACAGGGACTTTTAAAAGGTCCCATTTACATTAGAATCAAAACTAGAAAGCACTTAGGAAAAAAATTCAACTAAATTTTAAAAGTACAAGGATAAAATTAAGAACAAAAAATACAGAGCACTTATTAATTTTAAGTGATCTATAGAATTGTTGTGGGGATTGAATGTTTACATGAACATGGTTTTGAGGGACAGTGAAAATGGCAGTCTTCAAACAACAAAAATGTTATGGGTACCATCTACAAATCTGATGCATTTTTTAAAAAATTTCAAAAAAACCCAAACAACCTATTTTCCCAAAATTGTGAATAATTACTAAAAATAGTGAAAATGTGTATAAAATAAAGTGATAAATTAAATAAAGCAGACAGCAAATGCTATCACATTATTATAGATTTGTTGCCATATGGAACAAATATTTATCATTTCAGAATTGTTTAAACTCTAGTTATTTAAACACAAAGCGCATTAAAAAAAAGTTAGAGCATAGTTTCTAACTTTTTCATCCCTAAAAACAGTTTCACCAATTGAAGTACATCACAGACAAATCCATGATAACACAGACCACAGGGCTGAAAGCCTCTCACTATGTCCATCAACCATTCAGTCTTGTCCAATGAAAACCTGCCTCTGCTGTCCCCGAGATGATTGACATCTTCTGTATTTTGCAACATTTATTCTTTTTATTTTCAGGTTGTCCTTTATGTGGAGTATTTAAATAATACATTCCAAGGTGAAGTTTTCTTTAAATAATCTAAGAACTGTAATGAGATGCCTTGCCCATTATAAAACTGCTCAACCCTGTAGCAGTATAGTGACATTTTATGAATTCACATATGTATTTTTTTTAAGTGAGAGGAGGGTAGATAGAGATACAGACTCCTGCATGTGCCCTGACTAAGACCCACCTAGCAACCACATCTGGGGCTGATGCTCAACTCAACCGAGCTATTTTTAATGCCTGAATCCAATGCTTGGACCAACTAAGCTATCTTCAGCACCTGAGACCAATGCTTGAACCAATCGAGCCACTGGCTGAGGGAAGTAAAGAGGAGAGAAAGGGGAAAAGGAGGGGAAGAAGGAGGGGAGAGAGAAGGGAGAGAAGCAGATGGTTGTTTCTCCTATGTGCCCTGACTGAAAAATCGAACCTGGGATGTCCACTGAGCAAACTGGCCAGGGCCCAAATATGTATTTTCAAATCTTGAGCAGATAAACTCAAAAGCAAGTAAGATAACAAAGAGTTTGTTCAAAAAATTGGTAATGTCCAAAACACCATTTTAACCACAATTTGGAAAAAACATTATGGGATGTTTCAATATAACAAGTGATAAATTAAAGAATCATAAGTTTGATCTTAATAATGAGTACTCCTGTCACCTTAAGATTTATTTTAAAAAGAACTAAAGGTTCAAATCACTGTGCTATACATCCAAAATCAATATAATATTGTATGTCAACTATAATTTAAAATTAATTTTAAAAAGTAATGGAATTGATCATTTTCTTTGGCATAATAATAGTATTATAGTTATATAGAAAATATCTACCACTATCAAGTGTTTTAGCAGAAAAATGTCTATGTGTATAGATACATTAAGGAAGACTTTTTTCAATTATAGTTTGCATTTAACATTCTATGAGTTTCAGATATATAGTATAGAGGTAAATTATTCATTAATAAGAATTTTAATATATAATACCTATTCAAATAATCCCAAATGCCTCCAAAATATTTTTATAGCTGTGTATCTGAATCAAAGTCCCACAAAAACTTATACTAAATTTGGAAGAAAAACAGAATTGCAGAGTAAAGATGTAAGAGTTGTTTCATTAAAAAGAGACAGTGGGGGCCCTGGCTGGTTGGCCCAGTGGTAGTGTTGGCCTGGCATGTGGAAGTCCCTGGTTTGATTCCCAGCCAGAGCACACAAGAGAAGTGCCCATCTGCTTCTCCACCCTCTCCCTTCTCCTTTCTCTCTATCTCTTTCTTTCCCTCCTGCAGCCAAGGCTCTAGTGGAGCAAAGTTGGCCCTGGTGCTGAGGATGGCTCCACGGCCTCTGCCTCAGGTGCTAGAATGGCTTTCATTGCAGCAGAGCAATGCCCCAGAGGGGCTAAGCATCACCTCCTTGTGGGCATGCTAGGTGGATCACGGTCTCATGCATGCAGGAGTGTGTCTGTATGCCTTCCTCCACCCCCAACCCCACCCCACCAATACCTGGGTTTATCACTTAGGAAAAATATACACACACACAAAAAGAGAAAGTAGAGCTTTGTGGTCATCAGGGCAATAATCAGATTTTGTAAAGAATCAGGAGTTTCTTTACAATCAGCTGGAGCAAGGCAGATTTCTAGGAGAAGTATAAAACAGAGTCTGTCTGTACCAATTCTCTGCTGTGTAAACACAGCCAGACATCCTTCTCCTTCACAGATCCTGTCAGGAGTGCTCTACTACCTATTTCAAGCCAGACTCCAATGTCCCACTGGTCTCAATAATGGTCTGTTGGACTTTAAAATCTAAAGGTCTTTAGGGCAAAATTTCTTACATATCACTGGACTCCCTATCTTCAATCTTGCCCCACACCCCAAATAAAACTTTTGTCCACATTTTTAAAAAACTGAAAGGAAATTTTGATAAAACATTAATAGACTATACAACAAAAGTGATAAAGATGAATAAAGAAATCAACAAAAATTATTTTGACATCAAGAAGCAAATAGTAGGACCTGAAGATGGCAGCAAAGTAGGCAGATGCACAGACTCCCAGCTCACACCACTGAACTGGATTACAAACTAATTTATGAACAATCAGCATGAAAAACCAAATCTAGACTACAAGAACAGCTCTCAAAAACCAAGGAGCAAAGAAGAAGCCACAACAAACCTGGTAGGGAGCTCATGAATCTCCCCTGCTTACAGGAACAGAGGGGGCAAGGGGGAGGCTGAAAGCCCAGAAGGAATCTCACTCCAAGGAAAAGAGCAGTAAATACTGCTCATACCCCCTTGCCTGGTGACCAGGGAACAAGGTGTGTTGTAAGGGTCGGCTTGTCTTCCAAAAAGAAAGGGGAGAGAGAGAGACAGATGATGAGGGGCAGAGGAATGCAGGGGATGACCTGAAAAGCTGACTCATTCAGTGCTGCAGGTGGCCATAGCTGAAAAAGGGGCTGATACTTCCACAAAACAAAAGTCAAAGTACTTCCAGGTCACAGATCTCCAGACATCTCTCCAACTCCAATCAACACAACAAGACATAGCTGAAAACAAGAAGTGGGGAAGAGGGGCAGTAACTCAGGTCTCCATGGAGATCTGAGATACACCTCCCTCTATGAAGCTGAGAAAGAAACCTGCCCCCAGAGAGATTAAGTGGCAGAAGAGGACTTCAGAGTCTCAGGTTACATCCAATGCATTCCTGGATACAGTTTCAAATAAACCCCCTGCTGAGATTAGCAAATAAGACAATCGCCTGTTAAGAAAACAAACAAATCAAGACTTCAAAGCGGCCCAAATCTGAAAGTGAATTACAAATAATAGCTGATGCCAATCCAAGAAAACCTAGAAATAACACAATTGAAAACTGTAGGCAGACAACACCAAGCCTAGACTCAACCAGCTCTACAAACAAAATACCCAAACACATAGATATAATGAGAAGACAGAGAAGTGCAATCCAAATGAAACCACAAGAGAAACATCCAGGAAATGAACTGAGTGATATGGAAATAACCAAACTTCTGGATGCAGAGTTCAAAATAATGATTGTAAAGATGCTTAGGGATCTTAGAACAACAATGGATGGTCACTAAGAACATCTAAATAAAGAAATAGCAAGTATAAAAAAGAATCAGTCAGAGACGGCAAATACAATATCGGAAATGAAGACCACAATGAGAGGAATTAAAAACAAGATGGATGAAGTTGAGGATCAAATAAGTGAGTTGGAAGACAAGTTGAACAAAGGCATGTAAACAGAGCAGGAAAAAAAAAGAGACTAAAAAAGTCTGAGGAAACTCTAAGAGAGCTCTGTGACAACATGAAGAGAAATAACCTCTGCATCATAGGGGTTCCTGAAGGAAAAGAGAAAGAAGAAGGAATAGAGATTTTGTTCAATCATATCAGTTGAAAACTTCCCTAAATTAATGCAGGAGAAACTCTTACAAGTTAAAGAAGCACAGAGAACTCCATTAAAGAGAAACCCAAAGAAACCTATACCAAGACACATCATAATTAAAATACCAAAGCTAAGTGATAAAGAGAAAATATTAAAAGCTGCTAGAGGAAAAAAAGGCCATCACCTACAAAGAAGCCCCCATAAAGATGACATCAGACTTCTCAACAGAAACACTTGAGGCCAGAAGGGAATGGCAAGAAATATTCAAGGTAATGCAGAACAAGAACCTACAACCAAGACTACTTTATCCAGCAAGGCTATCATTTAAGATTGAAAGAGAAATAAAAAGCTTCCAGACAAAAAAAAAACCTCAAGGAATTCATTACAACCAAACCAATGCTGCAGGAAATGTTAAGGGGCCTGTTGTAAACAGATCAAAGTGGGAAAAGAATATAGCAAAAGAGGAATACAGCATTAAAGAATAAAATGGCAATAAACAACTACATATCAATAATAACCTTAAATGTAAATGGATTAAATGATCCAATCAGAAGACATAGGGTAGCTGCATGGATAAGAAAACAGGACCCGGGCATATACTATCTACAACAGACACACCTTAAAACAAAAGATGCACATAGACTGAAGGTAAAAGGATGGAAAAAAACATTTCATGCAAATGAAAATGAAAAAAAAGCTAGGGTAGCAATACTTATATCAGACAAAATGGACTTTAAAACAAAGGCTATAGTAAGAGATAAAGAAGGCCACTACATAATGATAAAAGGAGCAATCCAACAGGAAGTTATAGCCATTATAAATATCTAGGCACCTAATATAGGAGCACCTAAATATATAAAGCAGACTTTGATGGATATACGCAGTGAGATCAACAGCAATACTATAATAGTAGGGAATTTCAATACCCCACTAACATTACTAGATAGATCCTCAAGAAAGTAAATTAACAAAGAAACAGCAGACTTAAAGGACACACTACATCAACTCAATTTAATAGATATCTTCAGAAACTTTCACCCTAAAGCAGCAGAATATACATTCTTTTCAAGTGCTCATGGTACATTTTCTAGGATAGACCACATGTTAGGGCACAAAAGCGGTCTCAACAAATTTAAGAAGATTAAAATCATATCAAAATTTACAACTTAACCCTGCATCTAAAAGAACTAAAAAAAGAACAGCAAGTAAAGCCCAGAGCTAGTAGAAGGAAGGAAATAATAAAAATCAGAGTGGAAATAAATGACATAGAGGCTAAAGAAACAATACAGAGGATCAATGAAACCAGGAGCTGGTTCTTTGAAAAGGTAAACAAGATCAACAAACCTTTAACTAGATTCATCAAGAAAAAAAGAGAGAGGATTCAAATAAATAAAATTAGAAATGAGAGTGAAGAAATAACAACTGACACAACAGAAATACAAAATATTGTAAGAAAATACTATAAAAAATGGTATGCCAAAAAACTATTCAACTTAGATGAACTGGACAAATTTCTTGAAACATACAATCTTCCAAATATCAATCTGGAAGAATCAGAAAACCTAAACACAATGGGAGAACATATTCGACAATATGTCTGATAAGGGGTTAGTAACCAAAATTTATAAAGAACTTGTAAAAACCCAAGACCAGGAAGACAAACAATCCAATAAAAAAATAAGCAAAAAAAAAAATGAATAGACACTTCTCCAAAGAGCACATACAGATGGCCAATAGGCATATGAAAAAATGCTCAACATCACTAATCATTAGAGAAATGCAAATTAAATCCACAATGAGATATCACCTCGCACCGGTCAGAATGGTGCTCATCAACAAAACAACACAGAGTAAGTGCTGGTGAGGAAGGGGAGAAAAGGGAACCCTCCTGCACTGCTGGTGGGAATGCAGACTGGTGCAGCCACTACAAAAAACAGTATGGAGATTCTTCAAAAAATTAAAAATCAAGCTGCCTTTTGACCCAGCTATCACACTGTTAGGAATATACCTTAAGAACATTCATAGCATTGTTTCAAAAGGAGAAATGCACCTCCATGTTTATGGCAGCATTGTTCACAATAGCAAAGATCTGGAAACAGCCCAAGTGTCCGTCAATGGACAAGTGGATTAAAAAGCTTTGGTACATATATACTATGGAATACTACTCAGCCATAAGAAATGATGACATGGGATCATTTACAATAACATGGATGGACCTTGATAACATTATACTGAACGAAATAAGTAAATCAGAAAAAAAACTAAGAACTATGTGATTCCATACATGGATGGGACATAAAAATGAAACTCAGAAGCATGGACAAGAGTGTGATGGTTACTGGGGGGGGGGGGGGATGAGAGGGGAGTGAGGGTGGGGGAGGGGAGGGGCACAAGGAAAATCAGATAGAAGGCAATGGAAGACAATTTGACTTTGGGTGAGGGGTATGCAACATAATCAAATGTCAAAATAACCTGGAGATGTTTTCTCTGAACATATGTACCCTAATTTATCAATGTCATCCCTTTAAAATTACTAAAAATAAAAATAATAATAATAATAACATCCACCCCACCTTCCTTTGTTCATACCTTCTATGTACTAAAACCCAAAGTGGTGACTGAAGCAACAGCAGTTTTTGTGGGTCATGATGTAACCTTGGAAGCACCAACATAAAATGGTAGAGTAAACAGATGTATTTCGTCTGTCCCTAAAGTCACGGACCCTATCAACTCTGACCAGGCTAACTCAGACCTGATTTTATGTCAAAAAAATAAATAAATAACTGCTAGCCTTTACATTTATTTTTATGTTTACTTTCTATTTTATGCACCTAAACCTCCCACTTATGAACACAAGTGGTTTAAGCAAGAATGGGAAGTATATGAGTATATGAACAATACCTTCAAGGCATTTTTCTGTACAGAAGAGTGGAGAGATGGAATAATAGCTGAGGAGGCAGAGGAGAAAAGGAAAGTTTGATTTTCACTGGAAGCTGGAAAGTATTGCAGCATGTTATATGATGAGGAAACTCCAGTACAGAAGAAAAGTAATTGATGCAAGGTAGAGAAAGTTATTGCAGTGAGATCCTTGGGTAAACAGGGAGAGTGGGTGTGTGCCATCTTGACTTGTGGTACTTAGAAGTGCATTTATTTCTATATAATCATAGAGAAACTTATACCCAGTAGAGGACCTAAACTCTTTAAATTCTGTACATTTTCCAGGCAACATCATGTATTAAAATTTTTTTATGTTTTTAATTTTGTGTAAACAGTCATTGAACCTTTTACAGGCCCTAACTTCACTGCTCCCCACATAGTTTTCCATTTTGAGTTGAAACATGAAATAGAGGGAGAGTTTGTTTATTATATGAATGATCAAAAGATGGGCCAATAGCCTAATATAAAGACATAATTCATTAAATGGCATAAATAATTTTGCAAATAATAATTTAAGACAAAAACTGATAAAACAAGTAAAGAAAAATTGTTTTTTTTCTAAGTTCCCTGTTAAAATGTAATTTTTAAACCCACAGATGTTTAGAGGAGGTAAAAATATACTTTCTTGTTTGGTGGAACTGCTACAATTCCAAATATATAAATTCACCCACAGCATTAATTAAAGTTTAAATATTTTTCTCCCTCCCTTTTTTTTATTCAGCAGGAAGAGGGGAGGCAGAGAGACAGACTCCCACATGTGCCCTGACTGGGATCCACCAGGCAAGCCCACTAGGGGGCTATGCTCTGCCCATCTGGGGCCATGCTCGCAACTGAGCTCTCCTTAGCACCTGAGGTGGAGGCCATGGAGCCATCCTCAGTGCCTGGGGCCAACACACTCCAATTGAGCCCTGGCTGCAGGAGGGGAAAAAAGAGAGAGAAAGAAGTAAGAGGAGGAGGGGTGGAGAAGCAGATGGACGCTTCTCCTCTGTGCTCTGACCAGGAAGATATCCACACACCAGGCTGATGCTCTACCACTGAGCAAACTGGCCAGGGCTTATATTTATCTTTCTAATATGAGTAGCATAGTATTTTTACCTGAATAAAGCATTGTTTTTCTCTCATGTTCTTCCAGATAAGGGAGGCACAATAGTTTCAATTATACATTTTTTTAGAGCAACTAGGGGAGAAATATCTGCAGTTCCATTGGAGTTGTGTTAACTTTGAGATGCCTACAAGACATCCCATTGAAGATATTCAGTAACAAGCTGCATATCCAGTCTGGAGTTCAGGAAGAAGGTCTGAACTAGAGACACAGTTTTGAGAGTCAACAGCATGTGGTATACATAAAGACATAAAACTAGATACAATCACCTAGAGTTTTAGTATACACAGGAAAAGAACAGATCCTTAGAAGGAGCCCCAGACATGACATTTAGAGGTTAGAGAAATGAAAATAAATCAGCTAGAAAGACTGAAAAGGAGCAGCTGGTGGTGAGGACAACATGAAGAACAGTCCCCTGAAATCCAAGAGAAGAAAGTGTCTAAGATTTATTCTGACTAAAAAGGTAACATGAAGGAGTAACACTGGATTGTGCAAATGACACTGGAAGTCATTAGTGATCTTGGTAAGAATGTTTAGAGTGAAGGATGGGAGTGAGCACCTGTTTGGACTAGGTTCAACCGAGAATTGGAAAGAAATGAGAAACAAAAGGAATGAAGAACTCTTTCTGAAGCTTAGCTGAAAATAGGAATAGAAAGTAATTGGGTGATGAGGTGAACAAAGTTAGTCTTTAATTTTAGGGAACTAGCTGGTGGGAATGACTCAGAAGAAAGGGGAAAGCTGATGATGCCAGAGAGAGATGGGAAGCTGACTGAGGAGATGTGAGAAAGGATAAGACCTGCTGCAGAGGAAGAAAGCTGGGCTTTAGCTGCGAATGTGGACAGTTCATTCAGAAAGACCAAAATACATAGGATATATAGGCACCAGAGCTGGTAAGGTATTATGTATGACGGTGCAAGTTTGTGGAGGCTCTTTCTAATTTATTCACTTTTCTTGGTATCATCAGTTAAGCGAGGATGGGAAGAAAATATGAGAGGTTTCAGGAGAAAAGGAAAGTAAGATCTATTCATCTAAAATAGTAAAAAAGAACATAAACTTGGAAAATATGATGCACTCACCTGGCAGCCTTAATGGTCCACTTGAGGTTATTGTAAATATTGTCACCATCAACATAAAGGGAGAGCGGTCAGCATAGCTGTATGTTTTCCTGCAGCCATTTTCAGCTGGGGATTTGGGCCTGGAAGAAGCTTCATCAGTGGTTTCACCAAGAAATATGACAAAGTGTGAGAGGGGTCAAGATAGTTTAGGGTATGAGCAAAGAGATGGTTGAAATGACTGACTGCATAATTTAAGTGGAGGCCAGCAGGGAAAGGAAGCCAGGAAAGGGGTGATGGTGATTATTAAAATGGTAACAGCTATGTGTTGAAGGTCCAAGTGGAAACTAAAGGTCAGATACTAAAAGATATGAGAAGAGAACACAATGGGAGAGTTAGTGCTTAAAATGGACATTTGGAAGAGATACCATTTGGGGATGAGAACAAGACTTACCATGAAAATGAGCACTGGGGTAGGAAAAAGGACAAGATCCCTCAAGAAGAAGTTAAGGAAGTACAAGTCCAGTGAATTGGAAGGATCAGCCAGTGAGTATTTAAATCACTAAGAATTACAATAGCAGAATGTTAGTGAGGATGACAGTGAATCAGAAGCTAGAACCTTCATTGAAATCATTGACTAGCCATAGACAACTGCGCTGAGGTTAAGTGCTGATTTGCTAATTCTAGGATACAAAACTCAGGGCTTTTACGAAGAAAGTAGGGAGAATGGTAAAAAGTGCAAACACGGGCAGGAGTCCACTTGCTCACTCTAAGGCCTGGAGGTGTGATGACTGTGGGAGAGTAAAGGCCGCTAGGGGAGGGCTGCAGGGGAAGCCTGAGCCCGAGGCAAAAGCTAGGCTTCAGTTTCAGCAGGAATAACTTGGTTGTTGTGTTGAAAATGTACTCAAAAGGACCAAGGGGAGAAGGAAGTAGAATGACAAGTTAGGAGTCTATTGCAAAAATAGAGACAAAGGATGATGGAGGCTTAGCCTAGGAAGATAGCAATAAAAGTAAAAGAAATGGTCAGATGCTGACCACTTTTAAGTGTATGCTATTTCACTGCAATATTGCTTTGAAGATACCCCACTCTTTTACATGCCACTAAGAAAGAAAACTATACTGCCCATTAAATAGTTCTATCATTTTTTTATTATTTCAATTTTAAGATGCAACCAAATTTCAGAGCTGCTAACAAATTAAAATATGCATTTGAGAATTGCTACAATATGGTGTGTTAGTTGAATATATGACTATCCAAAAGAAATTCTTTTCTCAAAAAATTGAGAATTAAGCCAACTGAGTGTTCAGCACCTCAGAGGGTTCACTGGAGAACTTCCTGCCAGCTGCCCAAGCAAAGGCAAGGCTGCTCCTGCTGTCTGACCTGCATTTGACACATTGTGCCAAGTCTGTACTAATTGGCTCCTTTTGGAGAATAACTCCATGTTGCTTGATATATCTAATTAATAGCCACAAATCAATTTACTTATCATTTACATCCCCATATACTACTTGTTATTTCCAGTGAACAGTTCCTGTCTGATTATTGTGGAAACTGTCCGTGCTGCAGATTTGTCCCTGTCACAAATGACAACTACATTAGGGCCACAGGAAGTGAAATAGCAAACACCAGTGTGTGCTGACCTAGAAGTTTTAGGTTTATAGGTCCTTTTTTCCCATGTTCTATCAAATGGGTATATCTTCCTACTGGTTCAGAATTCTGACTGCACATTAGAAACACTGGGAGATGCGTTTTTAAAATACTTATTCCTGGACCCCAACCCAGACCAACTAGAACAAAGTCACTAGAAGCAAGCTTCAGGCTCCCATGTTTTCAACAACTCCCCAAGTGATTCAAATATTCTACCACCCATTGAGGGCCTTGCTGTTAGGTAGTTCCCTCATTAATGAGTAATAAACTGTGATGAGCTCAGATCAATATGTATAAGACATATTGACTTAGCAATATAAACCATGCAATGATGTAGAGTAGTCATCAGAAATGAATATGGGATGATATGGAATGTTACAGTGCATCGCAAATGAAAAATAAAACTATGCAGAGTATTATCATACTCAAAATAAATTGTATTTATACATTTTTGTGTGTATACATGTCTAATTGATAGCCACCGATCAATTTACTTATCATTTTCTTCCTCTATAGATTGCTTATTATTTCTAGTTAATGGTTAATATCTTACAATATGGAAAAATGATTCTGAACCATCTGTGATGCAAATTTAACCTTATCCCTGATGAATGTAACGTATGCACATTTGTACCACATATAAACACATATGATATATATACACGTATAAATATATAGAGTATAGATAAAATGTTTACAACTTTAAATGCTCAAGATTACTGGAGATTTCAATTTTCTTCTTTCTTAACTTTATTTCCTACAGTGTAAATGTATTTACTTTATAATATAAAAAAGAAACAACAGCAATTCACGGGAGAAAATTTAGAAAATTCAGGAAAGCATAAGTAAAAAATAATTTCAATGGTTTATAATTCCACCAGCAGAAATAATCACTTTAGACATTTATTTTCAATTTTTTTCTGTAATATGAGAGAGTATGTTTGTATGTGTGTATATAAAGTTATACTGAATTTTTTTGTTGTTTTAGCCTTTGTTTCCCATAAAGATTTTATTTATCGTCATTAAAAATTTTCACAAGAGATGATGTCAGAGTAATGGCGGAGTAGGAAGCGATACCGATAAATCTCCCCCAAAACTCAACAAGATCTTCAACCAGAAACAGAAAAACCTATACTTGGAGCTTCCAGATTCTTCGCAATACACCCAAAGGTATGATTGAGTGAAAAATTGGCTAAATATATAACCAAACCCTGAAGGAAATAGGGAGTAAGAAATGCTCCACCTTCCTCACTAACCTAAACAGGGCGGCTTTCTCTGGTAACTGTGAATATAGAAACTGAGGCGGGCAAAGGGGGTGAATAGATCCAGGCCCCCGCAGCAAAAACGGCCGAACCAGGCTGTGGCTCAGAGATCCAAGCCGAGGAAAATCTGATCCTGTGGCAACCCGGGCAATACAAGCTAACACTCGCGCCAAACCCAAACAAAGAAAGACAAGCGGAGCGGCCATTTTACCCGGTCTCCTGGTCGGTGCGCAGTTAGTGGAAGAGAGATTTCTTCCTAAGCCGCGGAAGTGGGTGCCCGTGTTGCCCCACGGAGAGGCAGGGTCAGAGGCCTTTCTGTGGGCTGAGGGCAGAGTCTCTGGGCAGCCCCAGCGCCCTGGGAAAGCCACGCACGGGAGGGAGTGAGAACTAATCCCAAGGGTGGAGATTTTCCGTGCTGGAGGCTGTTTCACTCAGAGGGAACCGCGGCCGGCCTCATATCCTGGTTTGCGCGCGCAGATAAGGAGTGAGCGATTCCTCTGAGTGCCTCGGCAGTGCGCGCCCGTGTTATCGCACAGAGGGGCAGAGTCAGGGGCCTTTGTGTGGGCCAAAGCGGAATCTCGGGCCGCCCCAGCGCCTTGCAAAAGCCGCACACGGGGACGGAGCGAGACTCAATTCCAACGCTGCAACTTTTCCCTGCGGTTGGGGGTTTCACTCAGAGCGTGAGACTGCTGGCCGGATATCCTGGTTGCAGACAGTGAGTGAGAGTTTCCTCCAAGCGCCCCGGAAGTGGGCGCCCGCTTGTGTTACCGGATAGAGTGGCAGAGCCAGAGGTCTTCGAGTGGGCGGAAAGCCCGCCTGATTATGCTAGCAGCTCTGACTGACTGAGCCTTACCCAGAGCCCTGTGCTGAGTGGAAATAGAGTGGGGAGTTGCCAGCAATTTGAGCCTCTTACTATCCAGGCAGAGGCAGCAGCAACCCCATACCTGGACTATCAGGCTACTAATTGAGGAAGGAAAGACTAGGAGAAAGGCTCCAGGAACACGGACTCTCTCACTGTCGGAGCCTATAAATGCTAATGAGCCTCGACTCCCAACGAGAATAAAGCACAATACATGACATTGCCATAGAGACTTATCAACTGCAAACCTCTACCTGAGCATGCCAAAGGGGCAGAGCCCGGGGTACAGAGTCACCGACCAGGAAGAGGGAGAGAAAAGAAAAAGCAAGAAGATAACCTCTCAAAATCAAGAATAATCTGCAGACTTTATAACCTATCCCATTTTATTATATTTGTTCGTTTGTTTCTCTTATCTTCATTCTTGAGACTTTTTTTTCCTCCTCCAATTTGGCCGATTAACTCTCTACCGGTCTTACTCTCTCCTCTCCTTGAACTACACTACCCATAAGTGTTACATCTCCCATTATCATTTCTCTTCTCTTCCTTTCTCTCTATGAGGGTTGCACTCCAAAACCCTTAACTCTCTCTCTCTCTCTCCTTTCTTTTTTCTTCTTTTAGTGGTTCCCTCTTTGTTTCTCTCTCTCTTTCTTTTCTCCCTCTATATTAGTTTCTTCCTTTCTCCTTTACATCTCCTCTCATTCAAACCTCAATAACAAACAAATTATCTTATTTGGGACTCAAACCTATGTTTGTGGCATTTTGGGGGGTTTTTACTTCACCTTTTTAACTCACTAGCAGTGCTCCCATCCCTGGCTCTCCATATTATCTAGTTCTTGTTCTACTAAATACAATAGTAAGTTTTTAATTTGTCCCCCCATTTTTCCATTTTCCTCTTATTCCTCTCATCATAACTCTTAGAAAACCAACACCTAAAAGCAAATCATTCTATTCTTGACCCAAATTTTTTCCTTATTTGCTTTTTGTGGGTCCATACGCTCTTTTTTTTTTTCTTTTTTCTTTTTTTTTTTTTTTCCTTTTTTTTTTTCTTTCTCTCTTTTTTGCCCCTTTATTACTTTTCACCAATTCAGGCCCTCCATCACAGGCATTGTTTGTTATAACTCACAGTCCACCACAAGATTTTCTCAAGAAAGAGGGGAGAGAAGAGGAGAGGAAAAAAAGAGGGGGGAAATAATTTCCTTTTTTAAAAAATTTTTATTTTATTTTATTTTTCTTTATTTCATTATTAATTTTTTTTAAAAAAAACAACTCTTCGATTTGTTATTTTTTTATTTTTTTTAACTTTTTATTCTTTATTAAATCTCATTAATACTATCAACAAAACCACCCTCAGATGCCATTAAGGAAGAGAAAATCGAATATCATGGATACAAAAGAAAGAGAGGTAACACAGCTAGATGAGGAAAAATCTATGGAGAAAAAATTTAATATATTGGAAACCTTGGAGCTAAATGACAGAGAATTCAAGACAGAAATCCTAAAAATCCTCCGAGATATACAAGAAAACACAGAAAGGCAATATAGGGAGCTCAGAAAACAACTCCATGAACACAAAGAATATATGTCCAAGGAAATTGAAACTATAAAAACAAATCAAACAGAGATGAAAAACTCAATTCACAAGCTGAAAAACGAAGTAACAAGCTTAGCTAATAGAATAGGTCAGATAGAAGAGAGGATTAGTGAAATAGAAGACAAGCAACTTGAGGCACAACAGAGAGAAGAAGAAAGAGACTCAAAAATTTAAAAAAATGAGATAGCCTTACAAGAATTATCTGACTCCATCAAAAAGAATAACATAAGAATAATAGGTATATCAGAGGGAGAAGAGAGAGAAAATGGAATGGAGAACATACTTAAACAAATAATTGATGAGAACTTCCCAAGCCTGTGGAAAGAACTAAAGCCTCAAGTTCAAGAAGCAAACAGAACTCCAAGTTTTCTTAACCCCAACAAACCTACTCCAAGGCATATCATAATGAAATTGACACAAACCAACAGCAAAGAAAAAATTCTCAAGGCAGCCAGGGAAAAGAAGAATACAACATATAAAGGAAGGCCCATTAGATTATCATCAGATTTCTCAGCAGAAACTCTACAAGCTAGAAAAGAGTGGACCCAATATTTAAAGTCCTGAAAGAGAGGAACTTTCAGCCACGAATACTATACCCATCAAAGCTATCCTTCAAATACGAAGGAGAAATAAAAACATTCACAGATACAGAAAAGATGAGGGAATTTATTATCAGAAAACCCCCACTCCAGGAATTACTAAAGGGGGTACTCCAATCAGATACAAAGAACAAAAAAAAAACAGAGCCACAAGTAAAAGCTCCAAGAAGAACACAATAAAACCAAATTTAAACTGTGACAACAACAAAAAGAAAGAGGGGGAGAAGACGGAGATTAACAGTAGCAAAGGACGATGGAGTGCAAAAGTACTCACAAAATAGTTCACTACAATGAACAGGGTAGGGACCCTTTTCATTACTCAAAGGTAACCACCATTGAAAAAACCACCACAGAAGCACATGAGATAAAAAAGATAGCAACAGAGGAAAGATGTATGGAATACAACCAAATAAAAACAAAAGATAGAAAAACGAAAGAGAAGGATCAAACAAGACACAAAACTAACAGAAAGCAAGGTATAAAATGGCAATAGGGAACTCACAAGTATCAATAATTACACTAAATGTAAATGGATTAAACTCACCAATAAAAAGGCACAGAGTAGCAGAATGGATTAAAAAAGAAAATCCAACTGTATGCTGCCTACAGGAAACTCATCTAAGTAACAAGGATAAAAACAAATTCAAAGTGAAAGGCTGGAAAACAATACTCCAAGCAAATAACATCCAAAAAAAAGCAGGTGTAGCAATACTCATATCGGATAATGCTGACTACAAGACAGGAAAAGTACTTAGAAACAAAAATGGCCATTTCATAATGGCTAAGGGGACACTGAATCAAGAAGACATAACAATCCTTAATATATATGCACCAAACCAAGGAGCACCAAAATATATAAGACAGCTACTTATTGATCTTAAAACAAAAACCGACAAAAATACAATCATACTTGGAGACCTCAATACACCGCTGACGGCTCTAGATCGGTCATCCAAACAGAGAATCAACAAAGACATAGTGGCCTTAAACAAAACACTAGAGCACCTGGATATGATAGACATCTACAGGACATTTCATCCCAAAGTGACTGAGTATACATTTTTCTCCAGTGTACAGGGATCATTCTCAAGAATTGACCATATGTTGGGCCACAAAAACAATATCAGCAAATTCAGAAAAATTGAAGTTGTACCAAGCATATTTTCTGATCATAAAGCCTTGAAACTAGAATTCAACTGCAAAAAAGAGGAAAAAAATCCCACAAAAATGTGGAAACTAAACAACATACTTTTAAAAAATGAATGGGTCAAAGAAGAAATAAGTGCAGAGATCAAAAGATATATACAGACTAATGAAAATGACAATACGACATATCAGAATCTATGGGATGCAGCAAAAGCAGTGATAAGAGGGAAGTTCATATCACTTCAGGCCTATATGAACAAACAAGAGAGAGCCCAAGTGAACCACTTAACTTCACACCTTAAGGAACTACAAAAAGAAGAACAAAGACAACCCAAAACCAGCCGAAGAAAGGAGATAATAAAAATCAGAGCAGAAATAAATGAATTAGAGAACAGAAAAACTATAGAAAAAATTAATAGAACAAGGAGCTGGTTCTTTGAAAAGATCAACAAAATTGACAAACCCTTGGCAAGACTTACCAAGGAAAAAAGAGAAAGAACTCATATAAACAAAATCCAAAATGAAAGAGGAGAAATCACCACGGACACCATAGATATACAAAGAATTATTGTAGAATACTATGAAAAACTTTATGCCACTAAATTCAACAACCTTGAAGAAATGGATAAATTCCTAGAACAATACAACCTTCCTAGACTGAGTCAAGAAGAAGCAGAAAGCCTAAACAGACCTATCAGTAGAGAAGAAATAGAAAAAACCATTAAAAACCTCCCCAAAAATAAAAGTCCAGGCCCTGACGGCTATACCAGCGAATTTTATCAAACATTCAAAGAAGACTTGGTTCCTATTCTACTCAAAGTCTTCCAAAAAATTGAAGAAGAAGCAATACTTCCAAACACATTTTATGAGGCCAACATAACCCTCATACCAAAACCAGGCAAGGATGGCACAAAAAAAGAAAACTACAGACCAATATCTCTAATGAATACAGATGCTAAAATACTAAACAAAATACTAGCAAATCGAATACAACAACATATTAAAAAAATAATACATCATGATCAAGTGGGATTCATCCCAGAATCTCAAGGATGGTTCAACATACGTAAAACGGTTAATGTAATACACCATATCAACAAAACAAAGAACAAAAACCACATGATCTTATCAATAGACGCAGAAAAGGCTTTCGATAAAATACAACACAATTTTATGTTTAAGACTCTCAACAAAATGGGTATAGAAGGAAAATATCTCAACATGATAAAGGCTATATATGATAAACCATCAGCTAACATCATATTAAATGGCACTAAACTGAAGGCTTTCCCCCTTAAATCAGGAACAAGACAGGGTTGTCCACTCTCTCCACTCTTATTTAATGTGGTACTAGAAGTTCTAGCCAGAGCAATCAGACAAGACAAAGAAATAAAAGGCATCCAAAAGAAGTAAAGGTATCACTTTTTGCAGATGATATGATCCTATACATCGAAAACCCCAAAGAATCCACAAAAAGACTACTAGAAACAATAAGCCAATACAGTAAGGTCGCAGGATACAAAATTAACATACAGAAGTCAATAGCCTTTCTATATGCCAACAATGAAACAACTGAGAAGGAACTCAAAAGAATAATCCCCTTCAGGATTGCAACAAAAAAAATAAAATACTTAGGAATAAACATAACAAAGAATGTAAAGGACTTATATAATGAAAACTATAAACCATTGTTAAGGGAAATCGAAAAAGATATAATGAGATGGAAGAATATACCTTGTTCTTGGCTAGGAAGAATAAATATAATCAAGATGGCTATATTACCCAAAGCAATATACAAATTTAATGCAATTCCCATCAAAATTCCAATGACATTTTTTAAAGAAATAGAGCAAAAAATCATCAGATTTATATGGAACTATAAAAAACCCCAAATAGCCAAAGCAATCCTAAAGAAAAAGAATGAAGCTGGGGGCATAACAATACCTGACTTCAAACTCTATTATAGGGCCACGACAATCAAAACAGCATGGTATTGGCAGAAAAATAGACACTCAGACCAATGGAACAGAATAGAAAGTCCAGAAATAAAACCACATATATATAGTCAAATAATTTTTGATAAAGGGGCCAACAACACACAATGGAGAAAAGAAAGCCTCTTCAATAAATGGTGCTGGGAAAACTGGAAAGCCACATGCAAAAGAATGAAACTGGACTACAGTTTGTACCCCTGTACAAAAATTAACTCAAAATGGATCAAAGATCTAAACATAAGACCTGTAACAATTAAGTACATAGAAGAAGACATAGGTACTCAACTCATGGACCTGGGTTTTAAAGAGCATTTTATGAATTTGACTCCAATGGCAAGAGAAGTGAAGGCAAAAATTAATGAATGGGACTACATCAGACTAAGAAGTTTTTGCTCAGCAAGGGAAACTGATAACAAAATAAACAGAAAGCCAACTAAATGGGAAATGATATTTTCAAACAACAGCTCAGATAAGGGCCTAATATCCAAAATATACAAAGAACTCATAAAACTCAACAACAAACAAACAAACAATCCAGTAAAAAAATGGGAAGAGGATATGAATAGACACTTCTCCCAGGAAGAAATACAAATGGCCAACAGATATATGAAAAGATGCTCATCTTCTTTAGCTATTAGAGAAATGCAAATCAAAACGGCAATGAGATACCACCTCACACCTGTTCGATTAGCTGTTATTAGCAAGTCAGGTAATAGCAAATGTTGGAGAGGCTGTGGAGAAAAAGGAACCCTCATCCACTGTTGGTGGGAATGTAAAGTAGTACAACCATTATGGAAGAAAGTATGGTGGTTCCTCAAAAAACTGAAAATAGAACTACCTTATGACCCAGCAATCCCTCTACTGGGTATATATCCCCAAAACTCAGAAACATTGATACGTAAAGACACATGCAGCCCCATGTTTATTGCAGCATTGTTCACAGTGGCCAGGACATGGAAACAACCAAAAAGCCCATCAATAGATGACTGGATAAAGAAGATGTGGCACATATACACTATGGAATACTACTCAGCCATAAGAAATGATGACATCGGAACATTTACAGCAAAATGGTGGGATCTTGATAACATGATACGAAGCGAAATAAGTAAATCAGAAAAAAACAGGAACTGTATTATTCCATACGTAGGTGGGACATAATAGTGAAACTAAGAGACATTGATAAGAGTGTGGTGGTTACGGGGGGGAGGGGGGAATGGGAGAGGGATAGGGGGTGGGAGGGGCACAAAGAAAACAAGATAGAAGGTGACAGAGGACAATCTGACTTTGGGTGGTGGGTATGCAACATAATTGAACGACAAGATAACCTGGACTTGTTATCTTTGAATATATGTATCCTGATTTATTGATGTCACCCCATTAAAAAAATAAAATTATAAAATAAAAAAAAATTATAAAAAAAAAAAAATTTTCACAAAACAAACTTTTTACTGAATTACATAATGTTATATTGTGTAGATGTATCAAAATTTATTTGACCAAAATTTTGTTGCTTAGCTTTTAGGTTGTTCCCAGTATTTTTCTTAAATATAACCCTATTGAAAATCTCTATGCCTAGTTTTTGTGTGCATTAGTATAAATTCTGGAATTGGACCTCTTGGTTCAATCAGGTACATGTTTTTAAGGCCATTAATCACCCTCCTTTTCAAGATGTTTTGGACTTTTTATACCAATAAACAAAATGTTTGACTGCATTTGTAATATTTGATTCTCTATTTCTACATTTTTATGTAACTTGTATTTCACTTAAATAAGTAAAACAAATATTGAAAAATCTTGGATAACAAGGCACAAGGCAAAAACCATAGGTCAACTATAATCTATTTGAAGTTTTTTCATTGGTAATCCAATTGTCAGCCTTCTGGGTTTTTCTCAATGTTGAAAGAAGAGTATTATACTGATATTAGATTGATGTTTGTACTATGATAATCAAAGCAAATGCCTTTAGTCTTAGGAGATACATACTGACAAATTTAGCAAAGAAGTGTCATTACTAACTCTCAAATAATCAATTTTTCACAAATAAATATTTACACACACACTCACACAAATTTACAGAAAAAGAAAGAAAGAAAGCAAAATATCAAAATGTTGACAACTGATAAATCCAAGTGAAAGTTTTACAGATGTTCATTGTATAACTCTTGCAACTCATTAGGGCTGACATTTTTCCAAATGAAAAGTTAGGAGGAAACATGAGTTTCCTTCTCCAGGCAGCCCTCTAGCTCCCTACACTCCCTGCACGCCTCCTGTTTAGAAATGATTGTCAAGTCTCCCTCCTTTTTTTCCTGAGCTGTGCCAAAAGGCCAAGAAACTCCTATTTCTTCACTATTAGTTATGAGCTGGGATTGGCAGCCCTTCCATAGACCTTACAACAAGGTGGCTGAACCTATCAGTTGATGAATCTCTGAACTTAGAATATGAGTAAAAAGCTGCCTTTATCCCCAGGTTTGAGCATTAGCCAAAAAGGAGCAATCCCAATGGACTTTTTTTTTTTTTATCTTTGGAGGCTTCTAAATGCCCCTAATATGAAAGACTATAATCTTTACTGTGATTTCTCCAAATTCTTCTGACATCTCCAGACATTTCTCGGAGAAGTACCATATGTTACACATGATCCCTCCTCTGAGTATTCTCCATGTGCCTGTAAATATCCCAACCCTTCTTCACCTAGACAAACTAACAATTTTTCAGATTTCATTTCAAATATCCTTCTCTGAATCCAACTCTTCCTGGCTCACATGATGAACTCAGGCTCCCCCATTACTAAATATACTTCTGTAGCATCGGGCAGAAACAAGCCATAGCATGATGATTGGAGTTGGTGGAGAGCATGGCTCTTTCCAGAAACTGAAAATCACCAAGTATCCTGAAAAGCTGGCCGGTGCTGGGTGAAGCTAGACAGGGAGCTTAAGCAGTACTGCAGCAGTTAGACCCTGTAGCTTCAGGGAGGTGGAAAATGGAAGAAAGAAAAAGATATGCAAAAATAACTGCAGAAGTAAAAATGTCTTAGACTGAGCCAGTGGTGATGGCAATGAAGAAAAATGAACAAACTTAAAGGATCTTTAGTAGTTCCTAATGAAAGATGGCAGTCCCGGTGCACCGAGCCCACCTAACATCCTCTCAGCCCATATAAGAAATAAATTTGTCATGAAATTGATGGCATTTAAAAGTTCATTGAAGATGAGTGAGGACTCTCTCCACAGAGCAGAGAGTTTATTGAAATTCTGGAGGACACAAAGTGAAGGTGGTGTGTTTTATCATTTTACCTCACTGACATGTCTTCCCAAGTTAGGCCAACAGAAATGAAACCTTCATAGTACTTGGTTTCAAGAAATATTGATGTTCTTTGGCATGACTCAAATGGATTACAAATAGCAAAATTATCAGAGTCACTTCAAGTCATGCACTTTAATTTGTCTAACATTCACACCCCAGCCCTCTTCTAAGGGGGTGGTGGTGATGAGAGCTGGGCATGTGTCATTGTCTTTGCTTGGAATGCTCCCCGCACACACAGCTATCTGGCCAGCTAACCCAAATCCATCTGTCCTGCCCTGGTAGCAGCCTTCCTCCTCCCAAGAATCCCCTGCCTCTGGCTCCTGAATGAAGCTACTCTGTTAAAACCCCTAACCACAAATTTTGCTCTTCTGTCAGAGACCCAGAAGAATTTGGAAGAATGTACTTGCTCTGTGTTTGTTTCATGTCTTTCCTCGTCAGAATATAAAATGCATAAATATAAGGAAATTGTCTGTTACTTACTGCTATAGCCTTCATGTCTTGAAATACCTGGAACATTCAATAAGTACTTGTTGACTAAATGAATGAGTGAAGGGTGTAGAGTGAGAATGACAAGGCCATGGGGCCATTTGCAGGAACTCTCATTTGCAGAACAGAGTGCTTCACTTGTCTTCCGGGTAGAGTTCATTTTGTGGCAGTGGGGTTTCTTTTTTAGTCACTGGCAGAGACCAATGAATTGATGCAGTCAGCCGGGCCTACAACTTCTCCCTCAGGCTAGGGAGAGGCTACCTTTTTCTGCATTAAAAGGACAAAACAGCCACAAAGGCTGGAGAACATTTAGTCTAGTCAGACTTTACACCAGAAAAGCAAACCAACCTGTAGAGTTTCAAAGGTTAAGAGCAACATTTCTTAGCAAGCCATAATGTATGTTTTTGTCTGGAATGTCTTCTGCATGGCTTTCTTGGAACCTGGGCAAGGAAAATGGAAAAGCTGGGACCTCTGAGATTTAGAGGTACAGTCCTGGATGTTTCATCATAATATTTTTTTTATTTTTGAGAGAGTCAGGAAGGGGGTACGGGATGAGAGAGAGAGTGAGAAGCATTAACTTGTATTTGCTTCACTTTAGTTGTCCATGGATTGCTTCTCATATGTGCCTTGACCAGGGATCAGACCTCAGACTTATAACATAACTGAGAATACTTTAAGATTGGGAAATAGAATAGGGCATGCCTTCTTGGTTTAGTATGCAAAATGGCATCAAAATAAAATGGATAAGCGTTTTCATCATATTTCAGAAGCACTTAATGACAACCTCTGAGAGAAGCACAAGACAGCCTGCATCCTCCATGGCACTTGGGTCTCAGATGGATATAGAAAAAGTAACAAGGTTTGGAAAGAACTGTAATGAAAGCTCACACTAGGCATTTCTGACACTTCTCTAGTCCCTTTCCTTATAAGGAAATACATCACCCCAGTTGTATGTCAGCTCACCTTGTTAAGTCTATTGCATTAACAAGAATTTAGCTACACCATTGAGCATCCACCAAGAACTGAAGCTCTTTTCTCCCTCTGCACTGCAGCCCCTGCCTTACCCAGAAGACAGCCTGTGACAGGGGCCAAGGGGAAGGCATTTCTTTTACTTCTGCTTTTGAAATTTCATGCAAGGTTTTGGTCTCACCTTATTAGAAAAGAAGAAACTTATCACAACAGAACCATGGGAGGATAGAGGGAGAGGCCAAGGAGTCAAGCCATGTTTGCCAGTATAAGAAGCTTCAGAGAAATAGAAGATCTCACTGCTTAATGAAGAGCATTATCGTGTGAATATGTGGGTTCTCTCTTTCGATCCTATCCTGTGATATAATATTTTAAATTGAGCACAGTATTTTCTTTCAGTGAAAGGTCAACATTGCAAAAGAGAGAGGTTAAAATTTCTATATCCAGTAGGTTTTGATTAGGGAAACAGAACCACTGTAAGTAGTGGTATAAAAGGAATTTGATATAAGGTTTAGACTTTACAAATATGGGTGAAGCTAGGATATAGAGGTCTAGGATGGATGGCTATAGATCACAGGAAAGTCAATAGCCAAGGAACATGATGAAAAACTTGGGGAGAAGCTTATGGGAGGCCATCATCTCTGGATGTACTGGTGGGCCCATTGTCACTGTATGTCAGCAGGGCCAGCAGTTGGGAAGAAAAATTGAAAGTGAAACCACAAATAGAACCTGCAGGACCTGTAAGGGACCTGCAGGAGAAGAGGACCCTCCAGGCCACAAAGCTGCACAGGAGTCTTGCTCAGAACTTAGAAAGGCTAAAAGGAGAAACTGTTAGAGCTGGAGAAGCTTCAAACCAGGCCATTGCCCCAGGCTAACATTATGGGCTACTCAGCCAATGGCTCATGCAAACTGCAGGGGTACCAGATGCCTTACCTACAGACCACTAGGGCTATTTCATTCCCATTGACAGTCTCACACAAATTGCTCTTGTGGCTGACCCTAATCTAAAACTATAGAGGAAAGGCATTCTGGGAAATTTATTCTATCCTGGCCAAAATGATACAGCTCAAAACTTCCAGGATTTCCCAGTAATGCTTAAGAATTGTATCTCGTCATTCCTAACCATCTCATAATCACTTTTGTCCAAAATATAAGTTGACTTCATTAGCTTGTTCTTAGTACTGAATCATTTCCATTCTCTTTAAAGCTTATTTATTTAGTGGGTTTTTTTACATCAGTATATTTGTCTTTGAAGTCTTGTTTGAGAATCAGGTTATGGAGTGACTGTACTTGTTGGCTGTCCCCTGTTAAGTGCAGACCCTTCCATAATATAGATTCTCTTTCCTGGGGCCTTGGCTGAGCATGTGGTATCTCAGCTCAGCTCTGCTTTTCAAATCAGTTGGATGCACATTTCTGGTCATCCTTATAGCTACCTTTCCATTATCACTTTATAATTTTCTAATTTTCAAAAACTGAATATAGTTTCATATCATCCACATACAATGT
This sequence comes from Saccopteryx bilineata, assembly GCF_036850765.1. Taxonomy (NCBI): domain Eukaryota; kingdom Metazoa; phylum Chordata; class Mammalia; order Chiroptera; family Emballonuridae; genus Saccopteryx; species Saccopteryx bilineata. The sequence continues at coordinate 83,693,306 of NC_089498.1, read as the reverse complement.
CAAAGCCCAAGATAGACTTCCCTGAAATATCTCACAATAGAATATTTATTATTTTGAAGTTACTTAACAAACAGCCAGTGCCAAAGGGCACCTTAACCCACCCTGTCTCTTTGGATGCAAGAAATAAATCTCCCCAGTGAAAGGTGTCCTCCCCTCACTTGGAAGACATTCCTAAAATTACACAACTAAGAGTCAAAAAGTCTATGTAAACAAATCTCGTTGCCTATTTTCCAATTTGCTATTTTGTTTAAATTTTTTCACTAATAAATATCCAAACCTTGATTAGATTCATTTCTAATAAACACTAACTCTCTTTGTCCTATTTCTCACAAATGTATTGTTTCTTTGTTTAAATAGTATAAAAAGCTGCCTGGTTTGATCATATCTTTGAGCTTTATTTTATGATCTAAGCATCAGATTGTGATTCAGCTGCAGGCACATATTAAATTAGTTTTTCTTTTGTTAATCTAGTCTTATATGTCATTTTTTTTTTTTACTGCTAGTCTAGCTGTAAGAAATAAAGAAAGGTAGAAGCGGGGACTGCTCTCCCTCCCTGACAACGGCAACCTCATCAAGTATCTGTTTGGGAGAGCTGAAGATGCATGTTAACTATATTCTGGTAGATACCCATCTTGTCTAATTAATAAACATGCTTTTGTGTCTATCCATTATTACAGTACATAAGAAAATGTTAGATAATCTAAATCACATTTCTAAAATTGCACAGAGCACTTGTACGGCATTTGTTTTTCCCAGTGCTTTTCAACATGACTCAAAATCAATGCTTCTGGTTAACATTTTTCTAGTTAATGTCATTGTAAATTTCATTGGAAATCTTTTCCTAGAGCCCCGCAGGTGTTTTATTCCTGGCTTTTGACCTCCAGGGTTAAATTTCAGACACTAACCATTCTTAGTAGAATCAGTAATATGGTATCTGGCAAAACACTCATGATAAGAAGCAGATCAAATATTACCTAAGTTGTAAATTGGAAGTAAGATTGTGAGGAAAAGAGAGCTCAATGCAATTAAATTGCAAGCCTTGTATATTTTGCTAGATTGACCATGCACTAGTCCTTTTTCCCACTTTTCTCAACTATTCACAATTTCACATGTGGTTGAAAGTTAAATATTCATTGGTGATTGATGACACTGAGCATACTTTATTCAGAGTCTAACAACTCTCAGATATTTACCAACCAGCCCAGATCAGTAAAACTCAACTCACGGCTCACATGGGTGCCCTGCCTCTGGGCTCTTCTTGCTTCAATCTGCCCTGTGTTCTAGCACTATATTAATCTTTCTGAAACTCTACTTGTATCATATCAGTCCCTTGTCTAAAAAATATGTAATGTATACTCTTTGCCAACTGGACTATGTTAATATAATTGACAAAGCCTTCCATTTCCTGGCCCCATTTCCTGTTAGCCACCTCCCTACCAACCTCTCCTCCCCTCTCAACTCTATACAGTAGCCATATTCAAAGCCAATCAAGTCTTCAAATGTGCCAAATGTGTCATGCATGCTCTATCCCTTCCAGGTCTTTGCTCCAGTTATTCATTGCTTTGCTCCCAACCTACCTCATGTCATGGTCTCTTTTACTAGATCATTTCTGTCAATCCTGAAAAGCTCTTTCTTAATGTTTCTTACTCTTTGGAAAGGAATTTCTGGACTTATTAGACTGGTTGGGGTTTCTCTGCTTGGTGCTACTCTGACATCAGATTCTTCCCTATCTGAAGTAGGCTGAATAACAACCCCTCAAACATGCCAGGTCATAACATTTAGAACATATACATGTTACAGTATGTTCCCAAGTTACAAACATCAGACTTACACATAACTCATACTTATGAAGAGAGTGCCACAATGGTTATCTATAATCAACAGCAGTTGAACATCAGTGAAAATGATATCATAGAGTTACTCAACTCCCAAGACAAAGAACTAACCAATGAAGACCTTATGGAATCAGAGAACCAGATGATAGCATTTAGGGAAGAAAACTTCCTAAAAGGACTTAGAAACTCCAGCACCGAAAAAGTTTTCTACAGAAGAGTTAGCTGATGCTTTTCATCTCATTGAAGCAGGAATGACAAAGTTAGAGGAGCAAGATCCTGATACAGAAAGTTTCATCAAAGTTTACTGTACAGTTACGGAAGGCCTGAGATGTTACAGGGCCATTTATGATGAGAAAAAGAAAAGCTCTGTACAAATCACCCTTGATATCTACTTCAAGACACCTACTCCAGCCCCAGAATCAAACTCTGATTCTCTAACACCAGTCCCATTATCTCCAACAAATCCATCATCTTCTGCATCACCCAAGACTGTTTAAAATTGTATTTTAAAATGTTTAAGAATTTATATGCACAGAAGGTAAAAATAAATACTATGTTAAGATAAACATCTGCCTAAGTTGCATTTAATAAGTAGAGGTACCTGTTCCAACTTACCTACAAATTCAACTTAAGAACAGACCTACAGAACATAACTTTAACTTAAGAACAAATGTACAGAAACTATCTAGTTCTTAACCTGGGAACTGCCTGTACCTTATAAGCAAAAAGAGTGTGATTAAATTAAGGATCTTGAGATGGAAAGATTATCCTGGATCATCTACATGGGTTTTAAATGCAATCACAAGTGTCCTTGTAAAAGAAATACAGAAGAAAATTTCACAGCGACAAAAGAAAAAACACAAAGAAATGTGAGTTGAGAATGAAGATGGAAGAAGGAAAGTATCTATCCTGACCTGTGGTAGCACAGCAGGTAAAGCTTCAACCTAGAATGCTGAGGTTGCTGGTTTGAAACCCCAGGCTTACCTGGTCAAGGCACATATGGAAGTTGATGTTTCATGTTGCTCCCCACCCTTTTCTTTCTCTCCTCCTTACCTCTAAAATGAATAAATAAAATCTAAGAAAGAAAAAAAATGTTTAAAAAAAAGGTATGAAAAAAGAAAAAAGGTATGTTCTTCTCACAACCCCCCCCCCTCCCCAGAACCTCTGGAAGAAATGCAGTACCATGGCACCTTGATTTCAGCCCAGTGACACTGAGTTTGAACTTCTGGCCTCCAACACTGTTAGAGAACAAATTTTGTTGTTTTAAAGCACTAAACTGCTAGTGATTTGTTGAAGCAGTCCCAGAAAACACTATCAAAGCTCTATCAGTCAGAGACCCATTGGACAACAGACAGCATAGTCAAGATGGCTCATAAAAAGAGTAAAATAAAGGGAAGGTGTAGTAGCCCAGAGTTGATGGTAATAAATTACCCTACCTTTTCTGAGAAGACAAACAGGGAGCAGTCACCAGAACTCAAGGACAGCTGAATTAAGAGGTCTCCCCAGTGGGAGCCATGAACTTTAATAACTCAGAGTGACTCAAGAAAGAGAAAAACCAAAGGAATAAATATCTCAAATTCACCCCCTCTCCACCATCTAATCTCTCTCCTTTTGGATGAATCAGAAGGCAAGGCAAGAGACTCTTCAAACATTGCCTGGAAATCAGAGCACAGAGCACAGTGAACAGAGGCAGTGAAGTGTGGTCAGGTAGGGGAACAGGAATGACAGCCAGCACATCAACTATCCTATTCTAGTGCAATTGCTCATTTAACTACCTGAGTCCCTCATCCTGATTTAAATGCTTCTGCAGCCTCTGTCGGTCTCTAGAGCCTGAGCAATTCAGGAATTAGGAATGGTGGTGGGTGTGGCTTCACTTCTTGGCCCCAGGTTTTAGCGTGTCCAGAGTTTTTTCATAGAGTTACTCTACCTTGTCTGTTTCCTTTATTATGAATCTCAGTGCCTCAAGTGGTATAAAGTCCAGACTACAAGCTTTGTAAAGTATATGTGGAATAAAGTTAAGTAACAAAAAAACATTGGAGATTCCAAGATGGCGACTGAGTAGACGGACATTAAAACTGCCACCTCCCAGGACCAAACTGGATTACAATTTAATAACAATCATCTTGAAAAACCAACTTTGGACTAAACAAAGAAGACTCTATAACCAAAGATCACAGAAGAAGCCACACCAAGACTGGTAGAAAGGGTGGAGGCGCAGAAAGGGCTGCCCTGCTCCCAGGAACGAGGCATGGCAGAGGGTCCGGAGGGACTCTCACTGAAAGAGGGTCATTCTAAGAGGTGTGGGTGCTCATCCCCAGTCCCAGAGCCCCATCCTAGCACCCCAAAGCCTAGAAGAGTGCCCAGACAGAATTTGGCAGTGGAAAGAGCCAGGTTTCTGTCTGCAAGACAGAAATTATGAGTATTATTCCATCTTTAAGGGTCTTTGCAGAAAATCTCACTCACAGCCACTTACCTGGGGCTTCAGGGGAGGGAGAGCTGAGAGGACTGGAGTTGCATGAAGAGAGTGTAAAGTTGGAGGCCCAGGGAGAGACAGTGTGGGGGATGGCCACCCTAAACCCTGTGCTGAGTCATTCTCCAATACTGAAGTTTCCATCTTTCTTAGGTGGAGTGTCCCCTGGGAGTGGCATCAACCTGGAGAAAAGTCTCTTCTGCTGCAATCAGGGTGAAGGGTTGTTCTCAAAATCCAGGAAAAAGGGGGCATGTCAGTGATACAGGTTTCTGGTGCTGAGGCCGAATCTGCACCCCACACTCTCCCGAGTCTATGACTGGTGCTTTCACCTCACAAGAGACTCAGTTGAAATTGTAGCCAGGCAGACCACACCTCTGGGTCTCAGAGGCCACACCCACTTGACTCCTGGGGCCACACCCTACTGAGGTCTGTGAAAAAACTCTGGACACACTAAAACCTGGGGCCGAGAAGTGAAGCCACACCCACCACCATTCCTAATCCCTGAGTTGCTCGGGCTCTAGAGACCAACAGACAAAGGCTAAAGAATGAAGGAATCAGGGAACCTTGGCCTTTTAAGTGGATCTTCCCTCAGGCCCAGTGTGGGTAAAAGCCAGCCTAGGTGTGCAGCTGGTATTTCCATGTGCACCTGGGCCCAGCAGAGGCAGTCAAAAACTCTGGATTGCTTATAGCTCCAAAAAGGGTGCTGATATCTAGTCATGGGTATTGTCTACCCCTGGTCTGTGTCACTTTTCTGCCAGGGAGAAACAGGGCTGGCATATCCAGTAACCAGCTGCAGAGAGGATCAGTTCAGGACCTAACAACCCTTGCTTGAGTGGTATCCTAATTAAAGGCTCCTCACACCTGGCCCAGCTGAGGTGAGTTCTCCTATCTGTGATCAGCACCTGCACAGCAGCTCATATGCATTGGATAGGGTGGAGCTACACAGTAAGCTGGCCTGGGTGCTGGATATTCTACCTGCTGAGATAGACTCCAAAGAGTGAAAGGAGAGAGGCTTGGCACATGGACATTCAAAGTGTGGGTCCCTGTGAGCCTATTGTTGGATTTGGTTGATGGCTGTCACCACTTTCTGGGGGACACAGTCAGACCCAGGAAATGACTCTCTCAGTTTTCCTCCCTGAGACCAGAGTCTCATCAACCAAAAGAATTTCTGCAAAGGGGACTTTCAGCTCCACTTGATCTAAACCTGCTGTTCACCTTGGAGAGAAATAAAATTTGAGTACCCAGCAGATGCTGAAAAATTAAGCTCTAGAGTAGGAGCTACAACCCCTGAAGTAGGGGGTCTCACTAAAGTTGTATTCCCAATCTTACCTGCCCTAACCCAATGAGCTTGCAACCTGTAGAGGAATAAGTTGGGTGAAGCCAGTCTGGGCCCACACTACAGTCTTTCTATGGAAGACTTGGGGGAGAGGTGCAAAAGGAAGTGGAGCAGCTGAAAAGTGGAGGCAAATCTTGCAGAGATTAGAGCTTTTAAGGAGCTTCTATCATCTCTAAACAGAATGAAGTCAATCTTTATACAAATTTTGGTCCCTCTCACAATACCCAGGGACAGAAAACGTAGACAAAAACAGCAAAGAGAATAGTAGCTGCATACAAGTAGCCCACAGCAGGTTACAAACAACAGCTGATGTCAACTGAAGAAGATCTAGAGCCAAAACAATGGCTAGTTGGTGTCAGACAACAGCAACCCTAGACTCAGCTAGCTACACAAGCAGCATGCACAAAGGAGGAGCCAATACACAGACAAAATTGGTAGACAAAGAAATGTGACCTAAATGAATCAACAGGAGAAATCCCCAGAAAAAGAACAGAATGAGATGGCGGTAATCAAACTACCAGATGCAGAGTATAAAACTGATTTTTAGAATGCTCAAGGATCTTAGAGCAACAATGGATGGAGACAATGAGCACTTAAATAAAGACATAGCCAGAATAAAAAAGGACATTAAAATCATAAAAAAGAACCAGTCAGAACTGACAAATACAATATCAGAAATGAAGTCTACACTAGAAGGATTTAACACCAAGCTGGATGTAACAGAGGATGGAATCAGCAATTTAGAGGACTAGATAAACAGAAGCACAGGAGCAGAGCAGAAAAAAAAAGAGGCTCAAAAAGTCTGAGGAAACTCTAAGAGAGCTCTGTGATGACATGAAGAGAAACAACATCTGCATTATAGGGGTTCCTGAAGGAGAAGAGAATTAACAAGAAATAGAGAACCTGTTTGAAGAAATCATAGCTGACAACTTCCCTAAATTGATGAAGGAAAAAGTCACACAAGTTCAAGAAACACAGAGTGTCTCATTAAGAGGAACGCAAGGAGGCATACACCAAGACACATCATAATTAAAATACCAAAGTTAAGAGATAAAGAATACTAAAAGCTGCAAGAGAAAAGCAGTTAATTACCTACAGAAGAGCCACCATAAGGATTACATCTGACTTCTCAACAGAAACACTTGAGGCCAGAAGGAATTAGCAAGAAATATTCAAAGTGATACAAAGCAAGAACCTACAACCAAGACTTTTTTATCCAGCAAGGCTATCATTTAAAATTGAAGCAAAAATAAAAAATCTTCCCAGATCAAAAAAAAAAAAGTCAAAAAATTCATTACAACAAAACCAGTACTGCAAGAAATGTTAAGAAGCCTGCGGTAAAAGAGAAAAAAAATCTAGAAAAAGAGGAATGAAGATTTAAAGAATAAAATGGCAATAAAAAACTACATATCAATAATAACCTTAAATGTAAATGAATTAAATGTTCCAATCAAAAGACATAGGGTAGCTGTGTGGAAAAGAAAACAGGACCCGTATATATGCTGTCTAAAACAGACCAACCTCAGAACAAAGATATACATAGACTAAAAGTGAAGAGATGAAAAAAAAATATTTCACACAAATGGAAATTTAAAAAAAAGCTGCCGTAGCAATACTTATATCTGACAATATAGACTTTAAAACAAAGGCTATAGTAAGGGATAAAGAAAGTAACTACATAATGATAAAGGAAGTGACTGAACAGGAGAATATAACCATTGTAAATAACTATGCACTTAATATAAGAGCACCTAAATATATAGAGCAGATTTTGATGGACATAAAGGAAGAGATCAACAGCAATACTATAATAGTAGGGGATTTCAATACCCCACTAACCTCAAGGGATAGATCCTCCAGACAGAAAATTAACAAAGAAACAAAGACCTTAAATGACACAATAGATCAACTGGATTTAATAGATATCTTCAGAACCTATCATCCCAAAGCAACAAAATATACATTCTTTTCAAGTGCTCATGGTACATTCTCTAGGATAAACCACATGTTAGAACACAAAATGAGTCTCAATAAATTTAAGTAGATTAAAATACATCAAACATCTTCTCTAATCACAATGTCATGAAACTAGAAATCAACTACAGTAGAAAAACTAAAAAATTTTCAAACGCTTTGAGGTTAAATGGCATGTTATTAAATAATGAATGGGTTAATAACAAAATTAAAGAAGAAATCAAAATTTTCCTTGAAACAAATAAAAATGAACATACAACTCAAAATTTATGGAACACTGCAAAACCAATCCTGAGAAGAATTTTAATAGCATTACAGGCATACCATAAGAAGCAAGAAAAACCTCAAATAAACAAGTGAACCCGGCATTTAAAAGAACTAGAATAAGAACAACAAATAAAGCCCAGAGGAAATAGAAGGAAGAAAATAGTAAACACCAGAATAGAAATAAATGACATAAAAGCTAGAAAATCATTACAGAAGATCAATAAAACTGAGAGCTGTTTCTTTGAAAAGGTAAATAAGATTGATGAACATTTAACCAAACTCACCAAGAAAAAAAGAAAGAGTATTCAAATAAATAAAATTAAAAATGAAAGTGGAGAAGTAACAACTGACACAGTAGAAATACAAAGGATTGTAAGAAAATACTATGAACATCTGAATGCCAAAAAACTGGACTAGGTGAAATGGATAAATTTGTTGAAACATATAATCTTCCAAAACTCAATTTGAAAAAATCAGAAAACCTAAACAGGCCAATAACAACAAATGAAATTGAAACAGTTATCAAAAAACTCCCAGTAAACAAAAGTTCTGAAACAGATGGCTTCACAGGTGAATTTTACCAAATATTCAAAGAACTAACACCTATCCTTCTCAAGCTATTTCAAAAAATTCAAAAGGAGGGAAGACTTCCAAGCTCCTTTTATGAGGCAAGCCATAATCCTCATCTCAAAACCAGGTAAAGACACTACAGGGAAAGAAAACTATAGGACAATATCCCTGATGAACCTAGATGCTAAATTTCTCAACAAAATATTAGTAAAGCTGATCCAGCAATATATATTAAAAAAATCATACATCATTATCAAATGGGTTTTATTCTGGGGAGGCAAGGCTGGTACAATATCAATAGATACAAAAAAGCATTTGATAAAATCCAGCACCCATTTATGATCAAAACTCCTAGCAAAGTGGAAATACAGAGAATATACCTCAACATAATAAAGGCTATCTACAATAAACCTACAGCCAACATCATACTCAATGAGCAAAAATTAAAAGCAAACCCCTTAAGATCAGGAATAAGGCAGGGCTGTCCCTTTTCACCACTTTTATTCAACATAATTCTGGAAGTCTTAGCCACAGCAATCAGACAAGAAGAGGAAATAAAAGGCATCCACATTGGAAAAGAAGAAGTAAAACTATCATTATTTGCTGATGATATGATACTGTACATAGAAAAACCTAAAATCTCAGTCAAACAACTATTAAATCTAATCAACAAATATGGCAAGGTGGCAGGATATAAAATTAATATTCAGAAATCAGTGGCAATTTTATACACCAATAATAAACTGTCTGAAAAAAAATCTAAGGAAATAATCCCCTTCACTATTGCAACAAAAATAAATAAAGTACCTAGGAGTAAATTTAACAAAGGAGATTAAAGACTTGTACTCAGACTTGTACTAATAAAAGAAATCAAGGAAGATACAAACAAGTGGAAGCATATACCATGTTTATGGATCGGAAGAATAAACATCATTAAAATGTTTATATTACCCAAAGCAATCTATAAATTCAATGCAATTCCTATTGAAATACCAATGACATACTTCAAAGATATAGAACAAATATTCCAAAACTTTACATAGAACCAAAAAGAAAACACGAATAGCCTCAGCAATCTTGAAAATGAAGAATAAAGTGGGAGGTATCACACTTCCTGATATCAAGTTACACTATAAGGCCATTGTACTCAAAACAGCTTGGTACTGACATAAGAACAGGCATACAGATCAATGAAACAGAACAGAAAACCCAGAAATATACCCACACCTTTATGGTCAATTGATATTTGATAAAGGAGGTAAGAGCATACAGTGGAGTAAAGACAGTTTCTTTAACAAATGGTGTTGGGAAAATTGGACAGGTACGTGCAAAAAAAAAATGAAACTAGACCACCACCTTACACTATACACAAAAATAAACTCAAAATGGGTAAAAGACTTAAATGTAATTTGTGAAACCATAAGCATCTTAGAAGAAAACATAGGCAGTAAGTTCTCTGACATCTCTTGCAGCAATGTATTTGCTGATTTATCTCCACAGACAAATAAGATAAAGGACAGAATGAACAAATGGGACTATATCAAACTGAAAAGCTTTTGCACAGCAAAAGACACCATTAATGAAATAAAAAGATAACCCACACAATGGGAGAATATATTCACCAATATGTCTGATAAGGGATTAATAACAATAACTTATAAAGAACTTCTAAAACTCAACACCAGGAAGGTAAACAATCCAATCAGAAAATGGGCAAAAGAAATGAATAGACACTTCTTCAAAGAGAACATACAGATGGCCAACAGGCATATGAAAAATGTTCAATGTCACTAATCATCAGAGAAATGCAAATTAAAACCACAATGAGATACCACATCACACCAGTCAGAATGGCACTCATTAACAAAACAATACACAATAAGTGCTGGCAAGGGTGTGAAGAAGAAGGAACCTTCCTGCACTGCTGGTGGGAATGCAGACTGGTGCAACCACTGGGGAGAACTCTATGGGGTTTCCTCAAAATATTAAAATTGGAACTGCCCTTTGACCCAGCTATCCCACTTTTAAGAATATATCCTGAGAATACCAAATCACTGATTTAAAAGAAGAAATGCAACCTCATGTTTATTGCAGCATTGCTTATAGTAGCCAAGATCTGGAAACAGCCCAAGTGTCCATCAGTGGAAGAGTGGATTAAAAAGCAGTGGTTCATACACACAATGTAATACTACATGGCCATGAAAAAGAAAGAAATCTTACCTTTTGTAACAGCATGGATTGACCTGGAGATTATTATGCTAAGTGAAATAAGCTAGGCAGAGAAAGACAAATATCATTTGATCTCACTTATATGTAGAATCTAAGGAACAAAAATGAACTGAGGTACGAAATAGAGGCAGAGGCAGGGTCACAGGGAGCAGAGGAACAGCTGTCAGATGGAAGGGGGATGAGGGGATAGGATCAGAGAAGGTGAAGGGATTAGTGAAATTATATACACATAACACAGAGATAAAGATAGCAGGACAGGAGGTCCCAGAGGGAAGGGGGATGGGAGTTGGGGAGGGGGACAAAGGAGGTATAGATAGGGACATGGGGGAGGTGGGGAGTGTGTTGTATTCAGTGGAATGCCTGAGTCCATGTTAACACAATAAATTAAAATTAATTAATAAAAATCAAAAGAGCTTAAAAAAAAAAAAAAAGAACACCTCATAGAAGAATTAGAGACACTTTTCTCCCATTTCCAGTTTCCTTTTCCATTATTGGTCTTCATGAACCCTCTGCTGGAGACCAAAATGGACCACAACATAGTAACCAAACATGGTGGATCCTTTCTGCCCTTCACATCTATACTCATGTTGTCTCCTCTTCCTAAACCACCGTCACCACATCTACTGAATTCCTGTTCTTCTTTGAGCACCACTATATATGCTGCCTCCTCCATGCTGTCTGCCTGGATCACCTGTCAGAAGTAATCCTCCCCTCTTGGCACTCTTCCAGCTCTTATTTGTAACTCCCCTGGAGCAGTAACATTATTCTCTTGTGTTGATATGTGCACACATGGCATGCCTCAACCTGAAAACCATAATTCCCGTCAGAGCTCCCTTTGGTCTCACAAAACAACATAGTCTATACAGGAGATAGCCGAAGACTTGTAAGATTAAAGGCACAGAAAACATTATTGAATAACTAAATTAACTGGACCCTTTCTGTTATTGACATATTTTGTCTCATTTATTCCAGTCTCTCCCTGTTTCTACTATTGAAAGCTAAAAAAAAAAAAAAATCTTTGAATGTCAACTTTTATCTCTTTCTGTAACAATAGTCTTCTTGTTTAATAAAAGTCACACAAGAAAAGACTTGTGAATAAATCTGGGTTTGCACTCTTAGTTTATATAGTTAGTAATTCATTGTAGTACTGTGTGTTTTACTAGAAAACATCATTATGAAGAATTTACTCCAAGGTTGGTGTAGTTGGGGTAGGAGTAGTAACAGATCTTTATAATGCTCCTGGCATTTCTGAAGTTTGTCTTGAGGTGTGCATTTACCCATTTTTGTCATTTCTCAGAATGCAAATCAAGTTAAAACTGCAAATAACTACTTATAAAAAAGAAAAACAGAAAGATAACAGTCATCAAGACTCAGAGGAGTGGCATGCTCACTAACCAAGTTTGAAGATATTTTAATAACAGTCATGTAAGAGGAACATATACCAGACACAAGGAGGCAAAAATGTCATATTCTGCTGCAAATTTACATAGCTGTTAACATCAAAATAAACATTTAGAACCATCCTTATTCACGATTACTAGGAATATTTAACAACATTCATAAGAGTTTATAAAATTTACTGTCCCATTTCACTGTGGCTTCACCTAAAAATATACAGATGAGCATATCTCCCTAAGGACTATAATAAAGGATGATATGAATACCTAACATATTGATTTTATTGCTCTAAGAAACATTTTCATACATAAAAACTGTGTAGTTTTCAGTAACTATATTTTGCAAATGACTGCGAAACCATAACAACATCCCAGAAAAAAAGCTCATATGTGAATTCCTTTTGAAATGTTTAAACTCTTTAATATTTGAATTTCTGGTAAATGTTTAACTGTCTTATGTTTTTTTCTTCCAAAACCTATGAAGCTTACATTGTTGCAATGCATGAGTCAATATTTGCATATGGGTTTTGGTAAACACAGCTTTGCAGTGGATTCATTTAGAAGTAATAGGCAGAATAAACATATATTTTCTAAAAGCATAGATCCTCTTGGCTATTCACTTAGGGCTTGAAAACAAATGAATGTTCAAGGTTTCATAGCTTTTTAAACCAGCAGGGATTTAATAGCTAAATTCCTAAACCAGAATAAAAAGTATTTGAGAATGAAGAACCCTGGGAATCACTCTGAACTGAAGCAGCTTCCTATTCTTTAAGAATGGAAGTGCCAGATACACAGCTTTGTAAGGTCCCATACAGGTACTCTTACAGAACTAAGACGTTTATACCAGCAGCCAGGGCCCCTTTGGGATCTTAAGGTTACCTACATAGGACACAGTTGATACTGGCTAGTACTAAGTTAACTCATCAAGTTAACCACACAGGGAAGCTAAGAAGACACTCCAAACTCATATCAAGGAGCATTTTCACCTCTGATTTATATAAACTATTTAATCTTTTCTGTTCTACATTGGTTGTGGAACAAATATGTCCCTCGTATAATGTGAACTACCCTGGTTTCTAAAACAAAGGCACCAATCCCTCTTTTAAAAATTTGACGTTGTTCAACATTTAAATAAGAAAATATAATTTGGGGCCCTGGCCAGTTGGCTCAGTGGTAGAGCGTCGGCCTGGCGTGTGCGGGGACCCGGGTTCGATTCCCTGCCCGGGCACATGGGAGAGGCGCCCATTTGCTTCTCCACCCCCCCTCCTTCCTCTCTGTCTCTCTCTTCCCCTCCCACAGCCAAGGCTCCAGTGGAGCAGGGATGGCCGGGGCGCTGGGGATGGCTCCTTGGCCTCTGCCAGGCACTAGAGTGGCTCTGGTCGCGGCGGAGCGATGCTCCGGAGGGGCAGAACATTGCCCCCTGGTGGGCAGAGCGTTGCCCCTGGTGGGCGTGCCGGGTGGATCCCGGTCGGGTGCATGCGGGAGTCTGACTGTCTCTCCCCGTTTCCAGCTTCAGAGAAATGCAAAAGAAAAAAAAAAAGAAAATATAATTTGGTGACTATGCCCATGAATGACACAAGAAACTAGCTGAGATGCCCTAAAATAATTAACTTGACCAGGGAATAAGCCAAAGGAACACTTATGTCTGAGATTCAAGCTATGGCATTTTAAGATAACGTCAAACTCCGAGCAGCAAAGCAAGGTTTTTGCTTCTTTTTATAATTTCCCCCCATTTTGTGTTAATTATTAAACTCTTTTTCTTGCTATTGGACAGGTTAACAGGCACCAAGAAGAAATGCTAATCAGAAGTAAACTCCACCCTCAGGAGCTCCCCAGCCTACTAATAGAAACAACACATGCAGATTAAGGGTTACAACTTGCAGTTCCAGGTGAGTGATCAGGCAATACTCCATAAAGATGGCAGTGGAGTTGTGCCTGGGAATATGGCTAGTACTTGGGCTATAGACCTGGGGAAAAGTTGCATTTCAGAGAAAATGAATAACATAACAAAAATTATAATGATGATGTAGTTATTATGTTTTGGTTAACAAACTCTGGTGCTCTGGTGTGAAATAATTATTTTCTTTGTTTTCTATATATCAGTCTAGGACTGCAATACTAGACTAGTAGGAAATACACCCTCAGTCATTCTTGAGCACACACTTCTCCTACTCCAGCATTGTGCCAAGCTTCTGGGGCTTTAACTTTCAAGGCATCAAGGAAGCCTTCTTAGTCGCTGGTCACACTCCCACTCTGACTGCTGCTTATAAAGCCACCATGGTCTATTTGAGGCAGCACCTTTGCTATTCTATTTTCTTATAAACTGTAGACAGAAGAATTCTAGTGAGACTAGAATCTGCCTCCTAAGTAAAGTATTTCTCCTCCCCTTCAGGTCCTACCATCCCTCCAGGCATTATTAGGGCAGGTTTCTGCTACTAGAAAGAGCCAAAAACTCTCTACTGTCTGAGAAACTCTGTATTTTTCCCAGAGGCTTTTCTGAGCTCTTCAAACACTGTTCCCTTCAAAAGTCATAGTCTATTCAAACCAAAATCAGGAAGGTTGACTAAAATGTCCCTTCACTTCATCCAAAATACCTTGAGTCCAATAGCAAGAAAAAGAGTAAAAAAAGAAATGTGATAAATCAATGTCTCAATAAAGTGTCTGCCATCTTACTTGGTATTTACTAAGCATTTAACCATGCTTTACCAGGCACCTCCTCCCAATCAATCCTTTTGACACTTCTAAGGAAGATACCTTTAATTCTGCTTTATAAATGAGTGGTGTTAAGTAATATTCCCAAGGTCTCACAGCTAGTAAATGACTGAACTAGGAATGTCAGACCTCAGAGCTTGCACATATTACTACTTCTGTCTCCCAAAACTATGAACCCAAAGAGGGCAGTAATCTCAAGAGCTATACAACAGAAAAAATGATACTAAGAACAAGGCTAAAGACAAATTGTAAAAATCCTAAAAGGCCTTTGTTGGGCAAACAAGTTTGTAGTAAGTGCTTTTTAAATTTGCTGGCTTGTATTAGGGCAGTGCCTTGTGTGTATATAGTCTTGGGTGCTTGCCTTCCGGGCAGCAGATTGCAAATTGTGGACTGACTTCCTACTTGGGAGGGGCCATTGTTTGCTGTAAAAGGGGTTTTCATCCCATTCAGTTTTGGCTGGAGAGCAGAGGAGAGAGAGAGAAAGAGAGAGAGAGAGAGAAGCTGAGGGTCTTGGGAGCTCTGCTAAAGCTGGTGGGGGTCTGTGAGTCTGGGAGAGTCCAGAGAATGAGTCAGGGATTTGAGAGCCCTTAAGAGAGGGAATTGATCTTCCCTGCCTGTTTGCTCATCTGCCATTATAAGACTTTAATAAATGAAATGACCCACCATTTTCTGGCTCTGCAGTTCTCTTACCATCTGCCCGAATCCATGGCCATGGTGGCAATGTCCCCTGGCCTTACAGTCTTTAATTGCTGATGACAGTATTGTTTATGTAGAAAATATTTATAAAAATGACAAAAATTATGGAACCAATAAGCAATTATAGCAAGGTTTTATTCTAAAAGGCTAAGATACAAAAGTCAATCATTTTCCTACATACCAACAATATTACATATTTATGAACAAGACTCAGTGTTGACAAAAAGTCAGTCTTCCCATCTTGATTTATAGATTCAATAAAATCCGAATCTCTAAGTTGTATATTAACAACTTAGAAAACCAACAAAATATTGTGAGAGAAAAATAAACTTAGAGATTTGACACTATCCAACTTAAAATCTTATTATAAAGCTACTGTAACCTAGGGAGTGTGGTGTTAGTGAAAGACTAGACAAATAGATTAGAATAGAGAGTCCATAAATATATCTACATCAATATAGTCTATTGATCTTTGACTAGGAAAAAAGACATTACAATGGAGCAAAGATAATCTTTCAACCAATGGTACTGAGACATTCACATGCAAAAATAGTAATAATAATTATAATCATAAATTTAAACACAGAATTTATACCCTTCACAAAAATTATCTAAAAATGTATTACAGGGTTTGGCTGATGCCTCAGTGGATAAATCATTGGCCTAGCATATAGATGTCCTGGGTTTGATTCCCAGTCAGGGCACAAAGGAGAAGAGACCATCTGCTTCTGCCTCCCTCCCTCTTCCCCTACTTGCCCACCTCCCCTCTCTCAGCCAGCAGCTTGATTGATTCAAACATGGGTCTTGGCACTAAGGATAACTTGATGGGGAGTGCAACAGTCTCAGGCACTAAAAATAGCTCAGTAATCAAGCATTGGCCCCAGACAGTGGTTGCCAGTGAATAGTGATTGGGGCACATATAGGAGTCTGCCTCACTATTTCTCCTCCTCTCACCTAAAAAATTAAAAAAAAAATAGACCTAAATGTAAAACACAATACTATAAAATTTTTAGAAGATAAACAAAAGAGAAAAACCTAGATGACTGGGTAGTAATGTTTTAGATACAACACCAAAGGAATAATCTATGAAAGAATAAATAATCTGGACTTTATTAAAATTTAAAACTTCTGCTCTGTTAAAAACACTGTTAAGAGAATGAGAAAACAAGCCATTGACTGGGAGATTATATTTGCAAGACATAT
Organism: Saccopteryx bilineata; assembly: GCF_036850765.1. Classification (NCBI taxonomy): domain Eukaryota; kingdom Metazoa; phylum Chordata; class Mammalia; order Chiroptera; family Emballonuridae; genus Saccopteryx; species Saccopteryx bilineata. The sequence goes on along the minus strand of NC_089498.1, from coordinate 83,676,617 downwards.
CTGATACTATTATCTAAAACAGACTAAGAACTCTTAAGATTCAACTATAAGGAAACAAACAACAAAATTTAAATATGGGGGTTTCAGATTAAAATGGCTGAGTAGGTAAAGGCTGTACTTGCCTCTCCCACAACCACATCAAAATTACATCTAAACTTCAGGATAACAATCATTGAGAACCACCTAAAGCCATGATGGCGAACCTTTTTATAAAAACCACCCACTTTCACAGTGCTGGTCAACCTGGTCCCTCCTGCCCACTGGATGGTTTTTATAAAAAGGTTCACCATCACGAACCTAAAGTCTAGCTAAACAAAGTCCTATAACTAAGGATATACACAAGAAGCCAGGTGGAGACTGGTGGGAGAGGCAGAGACATGAACTGGCTAGTTCCATACTCACGTGGGACCATTAAAAATTGAAAGACATATCTTGGCTGTAGAGGTCTCTCAAATTATATATCATCAGGAAAATGCATATTAAAACAACAATGACATGCCAATGTTAAACCTATTAAAATGGCCAAAATCTGGAACACTGACAACACAAAATGTAGAGCAAAAGGAACTCCAATTTGTTGTGACTAGAAATGCAAAATGGAGCCACTATGTGATAGATATATGAATTTACCAGAAATTCCAACCGCTCTTTAGTTGTTCCGTCTGACTGCCTGACCTCACACTTACTACTGGATAGTCACCCTTGAGGCAGAAGAGTTACAAGAAGCTGGTCAACCGCCCTAAGGAGGAGCGTTCCAGAAAGTCGAAACCATAAATCCACAGGAGGGGACATACCAGAACTTCTGACTCAGTACCTCCTCAGGCTCTCCCAAACTTTATAAAAATTCTCCCCCTAGTCTCTACCAGTGCCTTTCTCCTGGAGAAGTGCCCCAGCAGGTCTTTCTCCTCTAATAAAGCCTGCACACCTGGTGTTCGAGTGCCGTCTCATTCTTACATCTGGTGCCGAAACCTGGAACAGGGTACTAACTGCCTGGACAATCCCTCTTTGCTGTCCACACGAAGCCTGGACAAGCAATTGTAGGTTGATTGGCCAGCAGTCTAAACCTGTACTGAACCTCTGCCGGACCAGAAAGTAAGGAGTTTCTCCCTTTCCCTTCCCTGGTCGGCTTCTCTTTTTCACAAAATTTTCTCTGGTTGGACGGTTTTCTCTGACATGCCTCAGCTATTGAGGGGTTTGACTTTCAGTCTCAGTAGACTGCACGGAAAAAAACTAGGCTTCTAGCCAAACCTCTCCACTCTCTCACTCGAAGTTCCATGACAGGTGGTGACGACCTCTATCAGGGACAACTCCTTCACATGGAGATTTTCTCCTCTTGGGACAGTGACAAAAGGAGGGGATGCCCCCTCTTGCTCACCTGTCTCCATGGCTCTTCAGAGTCTAAGCCTTTTGACCAGACCCCTCTAGGATGTCTCATAAGAAAACTTCATTAAGTTGGGCCTCTCTGACCTTGAGCCAAAAAAACTCATTTTCTTCTATAACACAGCATGGCACCAATACAAATTAGACAATGACTCTCATTGGCCTTAAAATGGGACATTTGATTACAATATCCTAAGAGATCTTGACAATTTCTGCCACTTGATGGAGAAGGCATCAGAAATTCCTTACGTGCAGGCTTTCTTCTGACTTCACTCCTGTCCTTAATTTCTGTGCCACTTGTTCTACACATAGGCCATTTTGGGCCAGAGAAACCTCACCTAAAACCTCTGCTCCTAATTTTTCCTTCTCCATGGACTCCCAACTCTCTCTACCTCCTGCCTAACCCCCAGGGGCGCCTCTCTCTCGGGACCCCTCTCTGGTCCCTCTGCGGACCTCATCCACTTGAGTCTCTTCCCTCCAAGAGCCCCCTTCCCTCCTTTCCCAGGATTCTGTTTCTCATTCACTTGTAAATACTGGTCTCTCTTTCTCCTCCCCTATTGGCCAGGGGCCCCTCCCTTCTCCACTGTGTTCTTTTATTTTTCTTTTAAATTATTTTTATTTATTCATTTTTAGGGGGGGGAGAGAGAGAGGGAGAGAGAGAGAGAAAAGGAGGGGAGGAGCAGGAAGCTTCAACTCCCATATGTGCCTTGACTGGGCAAGCCCAGGGTTTTGAACTGGCGACCTCAGTATTCCAGGTCAACGCTTTTATCCACTGCACCACCACAGGTCAGGATCCACTGTGTTCTTAAACCCCTCCTCCTTCCTTACAGACTGGCAGCTCTGTCTCTTTTCCTTCTTTGACCCATTCCCCTCTCCCCACTGGATTCAGCTGTATTTTACCCACTCCCTCCTCTGACCACATGGCACCACCACCAGCACTTTAACCACCTCCTCCTCCTCCTAAAAATTCTGACCCTTCTTCTTTTCATCCAGCTGTTCACACTGTCCATCCGTCTTCTTCCTCTCTTCCTCCCCTCTATGCTGACAATTCCCTGCCATCTCAAAAAGCTTTAAAAGGCAGAGTTGTCTATTGAGCTGTGTGAGTAATCTGTTTTGTCTCTTTGTCTGTCAGAAATATCTCTAAAGTAATTTTAATTGAAACAAATAAAGTGTGCTCATTTAAATTTCTTAATTTATAATTTATATGTGAAGTCTTTGTTTAATGTGTAACTATGTCTGTTTCTAAGGCTTTAAACCAATAGTTACCTGCCTCTTAAATCAAGGCTTACTCATCCCCACGGACTCTCCCTGCAATATCTCCATCCTTCCTGTTCAAAAACGTTCAGGAGCTTATAACCTTGTACAAGACTTATGCCTAATCAATGATGCAGTAGTTCCCCTCCATCCAGTAGTCCCTAATCTCTACAAGTTACTGTCACACATTCCCTCAAACATCACTCACTTCACAGTTCTAGACCTCAAGAATGCCTTCTTTACCATTCCTCTACACCCTGACTCTTACTTTCTGTTTGCCTTGGACTGACCTGGACACTAATGCAGCCCAGCAACTTATGTGGACTGTCTTATCCCAGGGGTTCAAAAACAGCCCACACCTGTTTGGGCAGGCACTAGCTCAGGATTTAGCAGCATGCAATCTCAAAACTAGTATTCTCTTACAATATATAAATAACCTAGTCCTCTGCAGCCCCTCCCTGCCTGCCTCAAGGAGACATACCACCACCATTCTTAACTTCCTCACCATGAAAGCATATTATGTATTGTCTGCTAAGGCTCAACTTCACTCTTAGTCCGTAGTCTATCTGGGCATTACCTTAATTCCCACTACCTGAGGTCTCACCCTAGATCGAACTCAGACCCTCCACAATCTCCAACCACCTACCACCACAAATCAAATCCTTTTTTTCCTCAGTCTAATAGGCTTCTTTAGACACTGGATTCCCAATTTTGCTCTCTTAGTCAAGCCCCTTGGTGAGATTTTCTGAGCATGGCTTTTAAGGTCTATAATGGCCAAGGGACTAAAGGCAAATAAGACCCAAAAGAAGTCAGGAAATACCAGCTTTTGGCATATGCTCTTAAAGGCTCCAGCACCCTAAAGGGCTTCATAGGATTCCATCAGGACTCTGCTTCAAGAGTGGAAAAAAAGGTCATTAAACTAAAACCTGCCAGGCTTTCTGGCCCCTTCAAGGGACACATCTTTGCTGTGGAAAAGGGACAGGAGAAGGTAAGCTGCCCCCTTGCTCCATGGAGGGAGGGTTCAGTCTCTTCTAGCCCTGTTCCAACTACCTGTGACCTGACCTTTCCCAGCATGCTGGAACTTGCCACTGAAGGCCCAAGGACATTGTTCACAAGGACATTGTTCACATTTTTTCCAAGTAGCAGATAAACTGATACCATTTCTTGGAAACACAAGGGCCATCTACTATGCCTTGCCTGAATATTTGAGTTTTATTTATCTCTCAAAGATCTCTAATGTGGGTATTTACAGTCCAATTTTGTTACTTTATTTAATGTATAGCATCTCCTTTATTCCTTTTATCTCAATGCCTCATGCCTATTGTAGGCTGGGAACTGCTGCTAATTCCAGGTAGAAGCAGTGATCACTAGGACTTAAACTCTAACTTCAAAGTGTAGAAATGCAACCACCCTTTCCCTAAGTACTTGCAGGATTTACAGGTTACTCAGCAAACTGTTCAGAGACTGTTCAAGAGGTGCTTCCAGCATTACCCAAGGACTGACTTTCACATGGACAGGTCCACACACCATGATCCTGACAACTCCCACTGCTGCTAAAGTAGAAAAATGGCATGCCTTACTCCTACCACAAACCAGAAATTGGTTGGTCTACATATGGCAAATATATGTAAAAACTAAGAACTCTTTTAATCAGACTTTGGGAAAAGGGAAACTATGGTAAATAGAAAGTCAACTTAATTGTCACTAAGGTTAAAAGTTTTTAAATCAAAAGTTCTGACTAGAAAGGAATTGTATGGTTTTGTTAATAGAAGGTATAAGGTATGGAAATACTTTTGAAAGAAAAAGGAAAAAGCAAGTTGTTATGCAGGCCAGTTATTTCTGGATAAAAGAGTGCATGAAAGCTGAGGGTTTATGTAAATTGTAGAAGGTTTGTGCAGGTTGTAGGAACTTTGTAGAGAGAAAAAAGAATTTGAACAATCAGAAAACTGGTTTTTGAAGAATGTTTAATTAGTCACCCTAGCTAAAAATCCTCTACTCTCCCCACTTATTAGGGCAGGTCTTTCCTCCACCCTGACCATCTGGAGCTCAGAAACAGAGAAACAAAACTGACCCCTTGTCCTTCTATTCTCTATTCACCTCTCGACCTACCTTACCCAATCAAAGGCTTTCTACTTGTATGGAACCAACACCTATATGTGTCTCCCTACTAATTGGACAGAAATCTGTTCTCTAATCTATCTCACCCCAAATATCAACCTAATCCCACCCCTTGAGCCTCTTCCAGTTCCTAGTACACTACCCGTCAATCTAAGGACCAAACGAGCTATACAGGTAATTCTTCTCCTTGTTGCTTTAAAAATTTCTATAAAAATAGGTCTAGGGGAAGGGGGACTGGCCACTGCCCTGTCTTATTCTCTCTCTCTCTCTCTCTGAAGCCCAGAAAATTCATAAAAAACAAACCAAGTCATGAAATCAGTGGTTTTGCACAAACTGGGTGTCTTGACTATTGCCTTTCATTGGTCCTCACTCTCCTCTTTATTTTTCTAACCTTTGGACCCTACCTCTTACATTTGTTCACTAGTTTCTTACAGAATTGCATGCAGACCTTCACCAATTAGAAAATTGGAAAAATCTACCTAACCCTACACACCAATCCTGAAACCTGCCCTCACAAAACAAAAAAATCTGGAACTTTATAAATACACTCCTACTCCAAACAATGTTCCTGCAAGCCCAAATGAGAGAAATCTCCAGAATTACCTATAATCAAATGCTTTTACAACCCCTACTCCAACTGCACCAGAGAGAGGTTCACGAAGGAGGCCCCCTAAAGGGATAACAGCAGGAAGTAGCTCTAGAAGATGGCCGGTTCAAGATAAACCTCCTTCCTGAACCCCATACCCTCTCTTTCCCCCCACCTCTTTTCCTTTTTTATCATACCACAGCATTGAGAAATGATAGATATATGAATTTACCAGAAATTCCAACTGCCCTTTGGTTGTTCCGCCTGACTGCCTGACCTCACACTTACTTACTGGACAATTGCCCCTGAGGCAGAAGAGTTCCAAGAGGCTGGTCAACTGCCCTATGAAGGAGTATTCCAGAAAGTCAAAACCATAAATCCACAGGAGGGGACATACCAGAACTTCTGACTCAGTACCTCCTCAGGCTCTCCCAAACCCTATAAAAATTTGCCCCCTATTCTCTACCAGTACCTTTCTCCCGGAGAAGTGTCCTGGCAGGTCACTGCATATCTGGTGTTCAAGTGCCATCTCATTCTTACACTATGGAAGACAGTTTCAGACAAAATTAAACATTCTTTTACCAAGTAATCCAGCAGTTGCACTCCTCAGTATTTACCCAAAAGAGTTGAATACTTATGTCCACACAGAAACCTGCAAATAAATGCTTATAGCAGCTTTATTCATATTGCCAAAGATTGGAAACAACCAAGATCTTCCAATAGGTTAATGGATAAACTACACTACATTCAGACAATGGCATGTTATTCAGTGCTAAAAAGAAATGAGATATTAAACCAGAAAAAGACAGAGAGGAAGCTAACATGCATATCACTAAGTAAAAGAAGCCAATCTGAAAACTATATTATATGAGTCCAACTATATTGTTGTAAAGTACCTGTTGGTCAAATAAGTTTTTAAATATGATAAATGTTTGCTCGCAAATAGTTTCCACTGGCTGTGGGGGGCAGGCTGTAAGCAGGCAGGGTGGTTATAGCCTATGGCAGGAGTCCCCAAACTTTTTACATAGGGGGCCAGTTCACTGTCCCTCAGGACGTTGGAGGGCCGGATTATAAAAAAAAAAACTATGAACAAATCCCTATGCACACTGCACATATCTTATTTTAAAGTAAAAAAAACAAAACGGGAATACAATATTTTAAATAAAGAACAAGTAAATTTAAATCAACAAACTAACCAGTATTTCAATGGGAACTATGGGCCTGCTTTTGGCTAATGAGATGGTTATTGTCCAGTTCCATATTTGTCACTGGTAGCTATAACAAGTGATATGATGCACTTTTGGAGCCGTGATGCATGCGTCCCACGTCACCGGAATAGTATTGTTTATGAGCGACGCTGTGCTTTGTGGTGCCACCACATACAGTACTTCAAGAGCACAGGTTGCATCCACCAATGAAAGAGGTGCCCCTTTCGTAAGTGCAGCAGGGGCCAGGTAAATGGTCTCAGGGAGCGGCATGCAGCCCGCAAGCCATAGTTTGGGGACCCCTGGCCTAAGGCTTAGTTTTAAGACTAAGCTTTTCCCCACACCCTTGACTGATTGCATGATGTGCAGTGGTGCACTCTCATGAAGAATCTCATTATGCCTTAGATAAGTGACTTTGTATCAGAGACTTCCTTGTTTGTATATTGGAGTAAGGGTTTTGATTTTTGTAAAGCCAGTAGCCAGGGCCACCATCACAGCTGCCTGGCCCATGGAGGTTCGCATTAGATTCGAACAGACAGTAATGAAACAATGGAGCCAAGAACTGGTGGGTCATCATCTTTAATCCTAGCTTGCACCCAACAGGCAAGTAAAAACACACACTGGGCTCCAAAACCCACTCATTTAGTGCTCACAAAGCTACTGATTTATCCAAGTTTTCTAGAATCAAATGTTTCTAGCTCACCAGCCTTATTCACCTCTGTTCCCCATCTCCTTCTCTCTGCACAAACTCTGCACAAACTGGCTTCTCACTCATTACTCCACCATCTTGGCTGCTTCTCCTGGCCTCCTCCATGTGGCCTCTCTCTGCTCTCCTCTCTGCTCTCTCCTCTAATGCTAATCTCAGGAACTGAGAGAGAGCAAGCTCCCGGTCTGCCCCACTTTATAGTGCAGAAATCAAAACCTTTAATCCAATATACAAAATAGGAAAGTCTCTAATACAAAGTCACTTATCTGAGGCATGATGGGATTGCACCACCCCACATCAAAAAGGGTGGGAAAGGCTTAGTCCTAAAACCAAGCCCCAGGCTACAAGAATCCTGCCTGCCCACAGCCCGCCCCCAACACACATTAATATCACCTGGGCAATGGGCTTCCATGTGGGCAGCACCATCTTTAACAAAGTGAGCATAATATATTTTATCTGCCCAATAATTTCTATACTATAAAGTGGGGCAGACTGGGAGCTTGCTTGCTCTCAGTTCCTGAGATTAGCATTAGAGGAGAGAGCAGAGAAAGGAGAGCAGATAAAGGCCACATGGAGGAGAGGAGAAGTAGCCAAGATGGCAGAATGCTAAAGGAGAAGCCAGTTTATGCAGAGTTTGTGCAGAGAGAAGGAGATGGGGAACAGAGGTGAATAAGACTGGTGAGCTAGAAACTTTGATTCTAGGAAACTTAGACAAGTCAATAGCTTTGTGAGTGCTGAATGAGTGGGTTTTGGAGCCCAGTGTGTGTTTTTACTTGCCTGTTGGGTGCAAGCTAGGATTAAAGATGATGACCCACCAGTTCTTGGCTTCATTGTGTCATTACTGACTGTCCAAATCTAATGCAAACCTTCATAGGCCAGGTGGCTGTAATGGTGACTGTGGATACTGGTTTTACAGTACTGTACCCCAGATTCTAAAAGGCACCTAACCTCACTTCAGCTGGTTTAAGTAGGGACACCCAGTCCAGATGAATTTTGAAGAGTTCTTTTGAAGGAGGAGATTTGTTAAATATGCCGGCTGCATATGGCTGACATGGGGCAATTGGAGCCCCAAATAGTGCATGCTGAGTATGTTTCAGGGGCTGGTTATATACCCTTTGACCACATACATGTTGGGGGGCATGACAGCATGACAAAATTATTAACAAGATTATAACATTTGACAAGATTTACATTAACAAGATTAACATTTGTCTAGGAGATATACAAGAAACATTAAAAATTTCAAGGTAATACAATCAAAGTCATTCACAAACTCCTTTAGTATCTATCTCTCCTCCTTGACCCAGAGGTACAAGTTAATCTCAGATTCCAGGAAGGAAGGGAGAGCTAGGATCAGTGTAGGGTGGTACGTTAAACCTTGGTTCTTATTGCAAGAGAAATTTGAGTTCTTCTGATAACCTTAATCCCTTCAGAGAACTTAAAACCAAATGACCGTAGTTGTCCTTGTAAGTCAGGAGACCTCTACATTCCTTTTCCTCCATTTTCCAAAGAAAGGACAGGAAAGCCTGACCTTTTCTCCCAGAATATTAATATTAATTTGCAGCTTTTTGGTATCTTACAACATTTCCCACAGGCTTTATGTCCTAAGTCAAATCTTTGACTTAATTTAATAAAAGAGCATAAGGCTGTTGTGTAGGGACATTAACTTATAACATGTAACAGATATTTAACAGACAGCATTGATAGCAATACAGTTCTCTAAAGAAACAAATGTTACTGATTAATTTTCTATAGACTGTACAATTTTCTATTGCAACTTATATAAAACTAATTGGCTCTTATAACATTACTTTTACTCAGAACTCTTCATTTTAAAACTCTTAATCTTTAGTGACAATTAAGTTGACTTTCTTTTTACCCTAGTTTTCTCTTTTCCCAAAGTCAGATTAAAAAAGAGTCCTTAGTGAGTTTCTTCATACATTTGCCGTACATAGACCAACCAGCTTCCGGTTTGTGGTTGGAGTAGGGCATGCCAATTTTCTACCTTAGCAGCAGTGGGACTTGTCAGGATCATGGTGTGTGGACCTGTGCACATGAGAGTCAGTCCTTGGTTGATGTACTGGATTTCCTGGTAATGTCGGAAGCGCCTCTCAGACAGTCTTTTGAACAGTTTGCCGAGTAACCTGTAAATCCTACAAGTACTTAGGGAAGGGGTGGTTAGGTTTCTTTTACTATTTGATTCATGTATTTTATTTGTCTGAACCTTTGGGGCCTGTGGGAACAATGTAACTTCAAATTAGCTTCTAATTAATATTGGGTTCCTTTCCTACTAGCTTTGAGATTGTGGACACAAATGCAAGTTCAATACTTAGAATGGGCAAGCTAGATCTGAAAAAAATTTCATACAGCAATTTCCTTACTTTGCCCAGCATTCACTTGGACACAAACTGAACACTCAGATATTATGCCTTCTGCAATAGATTCTAAGTTTGGTTTTTCAAATTATCCCTTTCCCATTGGCAAAATCTCTCTCTAATTGGCTTCAAACAAATTTTTGGCAATAAGGGTTTCAAAACCCCACTGGCATTTGGGTGGCATCTTTCTGTCTATTTGAATTCCTATGTCCAGATTTTGAGGCAGACTGGAAAACATATACAATTAACAAAAAAATTCAAATAGCTAATGTTAACAAATACTATAATAAGCGTCTTAATACAATAAAGTGACTAAAGCCTACTAGATTATTAAACAAAAATAAAGTTCTAACCAATATAACAAGATTCAAAATAAAATCTTCCCACTTGCTCTTTAGCTGGGATCCCTGGAAACACAAAATACTACTCCAGAGGAACCAGCCCCTCTGCCTTAGAAGGAGAAAATTGGTCCAATCAATTATGTACAGCTAACCTACAAAGACATGCTCAGGGAGAAAGCTATGCTGTCATAAGAGGGGCTTGGCTTTTAAATCAAAAGACCTGGGTTTTGTGTGCCACTTCTGCCATTTAATGAACCTGAACCTGGGATAAATTATTCTCCTCTCTTTATCTTCAGTTGTTTCTTATTTAAAATATGAATACCAAGATGCACCTCATAGGACTGTAATGAGAATGAATGGGTGGCGAAGGTTGTGTAAGAGCTATGCAAAAGGGAAAAATTTAAATTTATTTCTACTCAGCAGAGAAAGAATCCCATATAGTTTGTCGATTCTAGATTGAAAAAACTTCACCAAAAGGAAGAAAACAAGTTTTATACTCATCAAATCAATTTTAAGTTACTGAATTAATTCTGTGTGTACATGAAATATTTCCAGAGGCCCCCTCTGGACACATAAAAGTAAAATGTACCATTTCTAAGTCAGAGGATCAGAGGTGGCCTTAATATCCATTTTAGAAATTCTAAAGTACTTGTGACAAGCCTAAGGACACTCATTTATATAACAACCCCTAATTTCTCTAGAAGAGAAAAGAGCAGTTAGAAATTTGGGCCCAAATTCCAAATTAGTACACAGAAACCAACACTGAAGATGACTACAACTTCAATGCTTGGGAGGCTCCAAATGGTTCTGAAAGTCTCAGCAAAGGGAGATGCAAACAAGCATGGCTTATCTCCTAAAAAAAAAAAAATGTTTTTGCCTAACAGGGTCATTTTCTGTTAAGAGTAATAACATAGTGGCATGTAGCCATAGGAACAAGATAAAAAGTGACCCTTAGATTAGAGCTACCCCACCCCAACTGCGGAGTCCTACTCTTTGCTCTGAGCAGGCTCCCTAGTTCCTACATCACAAGTTCTCACGTTAGTCCTCCTGCCTCTCTTCATCCTGTTGGATCATCTTTAGATTTCAGTACATCACTCAGAACTGTCCAGTTCAGTTAGCAGTGATGCACCACAAACTACCCCAAACTTAACTGCTGAAAACAACATTTATTTCTGGCTTCTCACTTGTCTATGAGTCAAGATGCTGTTTGCTGATCTGGGTTGGGGTCACTGGTGCATTGGGATTCAGATGGGAGGTTACTAGGACTTGAATGGTCCAGATCCTCTTCACTGGGACACCTTAGCCCTGCTACAGGTCTCACATCCCTCTAACCTGGGTGTTTTTATCATGAGAGTGGCAGAATCCCAAAACAGAGGAAAAGTGTGTGAAATTTTTTCAAACCTCAGCTTGTACTGAGTTCGTCAGGGTCTCATCCTCATTTACACTCACCCCTCTCCAGAGAGGAGTCCTGACTTCCTCAACTCTCCAGTGCAGGTTGTAGAATAGTGCTTAATTTTTATGTAGAAAGTGAGGAAGAGAACATATTTTTTCATAATTTATTTTTCTCATGTATCAAGACATGATAAATGTATTTGCAATGATCAAATATTCCTCTATAGTAGATATAGGGATCAAATTCTGCCTGCTGTGTGTTTTTGTATAGCCTATGAGGGAAGAATGGTTTCTACATTTTTTAATAGTTGGGGGAAAATTCTTAATTTAAATATATATTTTATGACTGTTGATCAAATAAGTTTGTAAATATGATATATATGTTTGCTCGCTTATAGCTTGCATTGGGTGTGAAAGACAGGCTGTAAGCAGGCCAGGTCATTATAGCCTAAGGCTTAGTTTTAAGACTAAGCTTTTCCTCACACCCTTGACTATTGCATGATGTGGGGTGGTGCACTCTCAAGGGAATCCCATTATGCCTCAGATAAGTGACTTTGTATCAGGGACTTCCATGTTTGTGTATTGGATTAAAGGTTTTGACTTCTACACTATAAAGTGGGGCAGACTGGGAGATAGCTCTCTCTCCTAAGATTAGCATTAGAAAAGAGAGCAGAGAAAGAAAAGAGCAGAGGGAGACCATGTGGAGGATAGGGGAAGCAGCCAAGATGGCGAACTGCTGAGGGAGAAGCCAGTTTGTGTAGAGTTTGTGCAGAGAGAAAGAGATAAGGAAGAGAGGTGAATAAGGTTAGTGAGGTAGATACCTTTCATTCTAGAAAATTTGGATAAGTCAGTGGCTTTGGGAGCCCTGAATAGAAAGAGAAGTGTTTTCCCACTGTGTGTATTTCTTGCCCGCTGGGTGCAAGCTAGAATTAAAAGTAATGGCCCACCAGTTCTTGGCTCCATTGTTTTATTACCATCTGTTCAAATCAGATGAGAACCGCATGGGCCAGGATTTTCTTGTCATTTTCTGAAGAAGAAGAAAAAAAGCCTTCTGAATAGAAAATACATTGAATTTAAAGATCAGTTTGGGCAGAACAATTATCTTACCAATATTGAGCCTTTCAATCTACATAGAATAATTCTCACTTTACTTAGAGCTTTTTAATTTTTCTCAGCAAATTTTTGTTATTTTTGTTGTACAAGTCTTGTGCTTTTTTTTGTTATTGTTAACTGTATTGCTAAGTATCTTCTTTATTTTTATGTCATGGTATATGTAATTGTATTCTTATTTCATTTTAATATTGTGCCAAGTCATCTCATGATAGGTTTTACAGGGGGACAAGTAGAATAAAGGAAGCCTAAATTTCTATCTCATTCAAGAGTAAGTTATGGTTACTGATTAGCCCAGTATGTCAATAAATATTGTAAGTTTAAGTATGTATGCTTAAAAATTTTAGAGCAACCTTAGAAATGTTTGAAATAGGATATATTTTTAAATTACCAACAACAAGAAAGAAATGGAATGAAGGAGTATCTAACAAAAATGATATAAAGAGGAGAGAAATAAATAGTAAAAAAGAATAAGTGAGTGCTTTATCACTAAGTTCTGGACAAATACAAGAAAGTCTGCTCTTACTACTCACATTTAATATAGTGCTGGAAGTTCTAGCCATTGCAATAAGATAAAAAATAAAATCAAACACATAAAGATTGGAACAAAAGAAATAAAACTATTTGCAAATGATTCTATTCTATACTTAGAAAATGTCAAAGAATCTTCAAAAATCTCTGAGAACAAATAATTATGTTCATCAAGGTCAAAGGATAAAAGATCAACACAAAAAATCAGTTTCATTTCTGCATTCTAACAATAAACATGCAGAAACCAGAATTTTGACACATGTCATTTACCATCATGCCAAAAAAATAAATACTTAGATATATACTTAATAAAGCATATGTAGTATCTGTATGTTAAAAATTATAAAATATTGATGAAAGAAATCAAAGACCTAAATAAACTAATTTAATGTCATTTTTATCAAAATTTTAACATGTTTTATAAGGCTTTTTTCTATAAAATTTATTCTAAAATTTATAAATTTTTATATAATATATTGTATTATATATTATTTATATTTTACTTATAGACAACAACCCCAGAATAGCTAAGCAATTTTGAAAAAAAAGAAAAAAGTGGGAGTAATCACTCTACCTGATACTAAGACTTACTATATAGCCACAGTAATCACAACAATGTGCTCTTGGCAGGTGAATAGACACAGATTAATGGGACAAAACAGAGAGACAGGCAATAGATATATAAACACATACTCAACTGATTTTCTTATAAAGATGCAAAAACAATTTAATGGAAAGAATAGATTTGCAACAAATCATGCTGGATCAATTAGACAGGTGTAAGCAAAAAAAAAAAAGTGAAAAAGAAAAACAAAAAAAAAAAGAAAAGAAAAAAAATTCAACCTAACTTCATACCTATGCAAACATTATCAAAAAGCTCATAAACCAATGTAAAGTGTAAAACTAAATATTTTATGAAAAAACAGAGGTCTTAGATTTGATTTCAAAAAAAGAATCCATAAAAAAGATACTGCTTCCCTGCCCAGGTAGCTCAGTTGTTTAGTGTCCTCCCAATACACCAAGGTTGTGGATTCAATCCCTGGTCAGGGCACATACATAACACTGGGGAACAATTTTTTTACATTTTCTGTTACATGAAGTTTTAGAACTGTTTCTATATATTTCTGCATTGCTGATTTCAAATCTGAAATGTTTTTTGGTGCATGCTCTAGGTTTTATGCAATTTTAATTTCTTTTGTTACAGTTAATGGCATGCATTGGTTTTTAAATTGGAGTTAAAGGGCAATGACTCTTGGATTGAACATAACCACAAGGCAATTAATGTTTTACAAACATCACTTTTACATAATTGTAGTTGTCTTTAAATGTAAAAAATTATTATCTGATAAAAACACCCTCTTATTTTGTTTTAAGATTGAATCATGGCTTCTTCGAGTAGCTGTAAATGTAAGAATAGTCCTGACACCTTCTGTTATATATGTGGCTGTTACACACTTCAATATCAAAGGCACAATATTTCATCATTTGTGACACATGCATATATTGCCTATTTTCAGCGGTTCCAATTGGTTATTTAACTCATCTACAAGAAGATTATAATGACACAAAAATTGTCCTTGACTTTCTGAAGTATGAGGAGCATAACTGAATCATTTGAGTGGATCTTAAAATGGTAAATTTCCTGCTAGGACAACAGAGAGGTTTCACAAAGTACCCTTGCTTTCTGTGTTTGTGGAACAGCCAAGCAGCTTGGGAGAAACACTGGACACAGAAGGAGTGGCCAAAACATGAAGCTCTGGAAGTAGGGGTGCAAAATATTGTGAATGAACCTATAGTTAATCGAGACAGGATCATTTTTTTGCCACTTCACATCAAACTTGGCTTAATGAAGCAGTTTGTTCAGGCTTTGAATAGAGAAAGTGAATGCTTTCAACATATTATTTCTGCTTTTCCTGCCTTGTCTTTTGAGAAGATAAAAGCAGGTGTATTCGATGGACCTCAAATTCAATCTCTCATACCTGATGAAGAATTTGCCAGGAAGATGAATAAGGAGGAGAAAGCCGCATGGCAGTCTTTTGTGGTAGTATACAAAGAACTTCCTTGGCAACAAAAAAGCAGAAAACTGCCTGACCAGTGGTGGTGCAGTGGATAAAGCATCAACCTGGAAATACTGAGGTTGCTGGTTCAAGGCCCTGGGCTTGCCTGGTCAGGGCACATATGGGAGTTGATGCTTCCTGCTCCTCCCCCCTTCTCTCTCCCCCTTTTCTATAATGAATAAATAAAATCTTTAAAAAAGAAAGCAGAAAACTATGAACTTCTGGTTCATAGGATGCTGTTGGCTTTCCACCCCATTGGATGTAATATGAGCATTAAGATTCACTTCCTTAACAGTCACCTTGATAAGTTTCCCAAAAATCTTGGAGCTGTTAGTGATGAGCAAACTACTGCTGGAGCATCAAACAAGATTGTCCTCAACAAGTACACAAACGCAAGAGCTACAAACACAAATTTTTGCCTGAATAGAATTTAAATAAGTTTTGCCCAAATTTTATGATTAAAATAAGTGTCTTAATATTAATATTTTATAATTAAAATAAGTGTTTTAATATTAAAATAAGTGTTTTAATATTAAAGTAAGTGTTCTATTTTGAAATTATAGACAAATTCTAATGCAATCATATTTTTAGTGTATTAGTGTATTTACTGCATTATATAAATTATTATATTTTCACAAAGATGATGCCCTAAAAGACATTCTACTTCATTGTGTTAAACTAAATGTTAAAAATTTTACAATAAGATGAAAACCTAAAATCTTGAATTGCAAAAAAATTGTAGCTTACAGAGAAAAACTAATGTCAGATTTGAGATCAGCACACTCGAATTAGGTAAGAAGTGTTTTTGTGGATGCAACAAAAATTTTGTTCCCCAGTGTAATCAATCAATGAATGCATAAATAAGTGAAACAACAAATTGATGTTTCTCTCTCTCTCTCTCTCTCCCTCTCTCTAAAATCAATAAATTTAAAAAATGTTTTAAGAGATTTCTAAATTAGATCTCATCAAAATTAAAACATTTGCTCTGTGAAAGTTTGCAGGAAGAAGACAGAAAGGCAAGCCACAAACTAGAAGAAAGAAGTTGTAAAACACATAGACAAATTACTACTGTCTAGAAAATATAAAGAACTCTCAAAATTAAGTAGTAAAAAATAAAGTTTAATTAGGAAACAGGTAAAACACATTTGAGACACTTCAACCAAGAATATATACAGATGGCAAATAAGCACATTAAAAAATGTTCATCACCAGTAGCCATCAGGGAAATGCAAGTTAAAACAAAAAAATGAGATATCACTGCATACCTATCAGAATCACTAAAAGTAAAAATAAAGATAACATCAAATGCCTGGGGGAGATACTGAGAAACTGAATCTCTCATATATTGCTGATGGGAATATTAAACTGTATGGCCACTCTTCAAAATAGTTTTACCATTTCTTATAAAACTACTGTATGCCCCTGCAATTACAGTTTGAGGCATTAATCTCAGAAAAACAAAAACTTACATTCATACAAAAATCTACCAGAGTGTTCACTGCACCTTTGCACGTAATAATCAAAAACTGAAATCAGTCCAAATGATTTTCTTTTTTTCTTTAAATTAGAAAATTAAATTTGGCCTGACCTTGGTGGTGCAGTGGATAAAGCATTGACCTGGAATGATGAGGTCACCTGTTCAAAACCCTGCACTTGTCTGGTCAAGGCACATATGGGAGTTGATGATTCCTGCTCCTCCCACATTTCTCTCTCTCTCTCTCTCTCTCTCTCTCTCTCTCTCTCTCTTTCTCTCTCTCCTTCTCCTCTCTAAAAAATGAATAAATAAATAAAAAAATTTTAAAGAAAATAAAATTTAACAGGGTGACATTGGTCAGCAAGAGTACATAGATTTTAGGTGAATATCTCCACATCATTTGGACAGTTGATTATATTGTTTATCCATTATCCAAAGTTGAATCATTCTCTGTCACCTTATATTTGTCCCTCTTTATACCCTTCCACCAAACACTTTTCTCTTCCCCCTTCTCTATTCCCCTCCACCTGGTAACCACTGCACTCTTATCTATGTTCATGAGTCTCAATTTTGTATCCCACCTACATGTGGAATCAGACAGATTTTAGCATTTTCTGATTTACTTATTTCACTCGGTATAATGTCATCAAGGTCCATCCATGTTGTCCTAAATGATACTTTGTGACCATTTCTTATGGCTGAGTATTCCGTAGTATATATGTACACATCTTCTTTATCCAATACTCTATTGAAGGGCATTTCGGTTGTTTCCACGTCTTGGCCACCGTGAACAATGCTGCGATTAGCATGGGGGTGCATGTGGCTTTACATAACAATGATTTTAAGTTTTGGGGGTATATACCCAGTAGAGAGATTGCTGGGTCATATGATAGTTCTAGTCTTAATGTTTTGAGGAACCACCATATTTTCTCCCATAGTGATTGTACTAACTTACATTCCCACCAACAGTGAATGAGGGTTCCTTTTTCTCCAGTCTTTGCAAAACTTGTTATTACCTGTCTTGTTGATAACAACTAATCAAACAGGTGTGAGGTGGCATCTCATTGTAATTTTGATTTGCATTTCTCTAATAGCTAGTGAAGATGAGCATTTTTTTATATATCTGTTGGCCATTTGTATTTCTTCTTGGGAGAAGTGTCTGTTCATATTCTCTCCCCATTTTTTTATTGGATTGTTTGCTTATTTGTTGCTGGGTTTTGTGAGTTCTTTATATATTTTGGATATTAACCTCTTTTCTGAGCTATTGTTTGTAAATACCATTCCCATGAAGTTGGCTGTTTGTTTTGTTATCAGTTTCTTTTGCTTTGCAGAAGTTTCTTAGTTTGACATAGTCCCATTTATTTATTTTTGCCTTTACCTCTCTTGTTTTTGTGGTCAAATTTATAAAATGTTCTCTACAACCAAGATCCACACGTTTAGCACCTATGTTTTCTTCCATGTAATTTATTGTTTCAGATCTTATATTTAGGTCTTTGACCTATTTTGAATTAATTTTCATGCAAGGGGACAAACTGTAGTCAAATTTTATTCTTTTTCATGTTGATTTCCAATTTTCCCAGCACCATTTATTGAAGAGGCTTTCTTTTCTCCATTGTGTGTTTTTGGCTCCTTTATCAAAGATGATTTGTCCATATATATGTGGTTTTATTTCTGGGCTCTCGATTCTGTTCCATTGGTCTGTGTGTCTATTTTTCTGCCAAGACAACACTGTTTTGATTATCATGGCTGGCTCTGTAGTATAATTTGAAGTTGGGTACTGTAATGCCTCCAGCTTTATTTTCTTTTCTCAGGATTACTTTGGCTATTCAGGGTTTCTTATACTTCCATACAAACCTTGTGACTTTTTTGTTGCATTTCATTAAAAAATGACATTGGAATTTTGATGGGAATTGCATTAAATTTGTATACTGCTTTGGGTAATGTGGCCATTTTAACTATATTTATTCTTTCTATCCAAGAACATAGGATATTTTTCCCTTGTATGTGTCTTTTTAAATTTCCTTTAATAATGGTTTGTAGTTCTCAGTATATAGGTCTTTACATTCTTTGTTATACTTAGATGTAGGTGTTTTTATTGTTGTTGTTATTGCAACTGTAAAAGGAATTATTTTTTTAGTTCATTTTCCAAAGTTTTATTGTTGGCATATATGAAAGCAATAGACTTCTATATATTAATTTTGTATCGTGAAACCTTACTGTATTGGTTTATTGTTTCTAATAGTCTTTCTGTGGACTCTTTGGGGTTTCCTATATACAGGATCATGTCATCTGCAAAAAGAAAATTCTTTACTTCTTCTTTACCAATATGAATGCTTTTATTTCTTTCTCTTGTCTGATTGCTCTGGCTTGAAATGTCAGCACTATGTTGAATAAGAGTAGAAAGAGTGTGCAGTATTGTCTTATTCCTGATTTTAGGAGGAAAGTCCTCTGTTTTATGTCATTTAATATGATGTTAGCTGATGGTTTGTCATATATGGTCTTTATTATGTTGAGGTATTTTCCTTCTATACCCATTTTATCTGAGTGTTTTAAACAAAAAAAGGATGTTGTGCCTTATTGAATGCCTCCTCTGCATCTATTGATAGGATTATATAATTTTTCTTCTTTGTTTTGTTGATATAGTATATTACATTAATTATTTTACATATGTTGAACTAACCTTGTGTTCCTGGAATAAATCCCACTTGATTGCTATGTATTCTTTTATTAATATGTTGTAGTGTTTGATGTGCTAGTATTTTGTTTAGGATTTTAGCATCTGTATTCATTAGAGATATTGGTCTGTAGTTTTCTTTTTCTGTATTGTCCTTGCCAGTTTTTGGTATGAGGGTTATGTTGGCCTCAAAAAAGTGTGTTTGGAAGTATTGCTTCTTCTTCAATTTTTTGGAAGATTTTGAGAAGGATAGGAACCAAATCTTCTATAAATATTTGGTAGAATTTACTAATGTAGCCGTCTGGTCCTGGACTTCTATTTTGGGGGAGGATTTTGATAGTTGTTTGGATTTCCTCCCTGCTTATGGGTCTATTTAGACTTTGCATTTCTACATGACTCAGTCTAGAAAGCCTGTATAGTTCTAGGAATTTATCCATTTCTTCTAGATTGTTGAATTTAGTGGCATATAGTTTTTCATAGAATTCTACAATAATTCTTTGTATATCTATGATGTCTGTGGTGATTTCTCCTCTTTCATTTTGGATTTTGTTTATATGAGTCCTTTCTCTTTTTTTCTTAGTGAGTCTTGCAGAGGTTTGTTAATTTCATTGACTTTTTCAAAGAACCAGCTCTTTGTTGTATTAATTTTTTCTATACTTTTTCTGTTCTCTATTTTATTAATTTCTGCCCTAATTATTATAATTTGCTTTCTTCTGCTTGTTTTTGGTTTCCTTTTTTCTTCTTTTTTTATTTCCTTAGAATGTGATTTAGGTTGTTTACTTGGCTTTCTTTTGTTTTTTGATGTAAGCCTGTAATGATATAAACTTTCGTCTTATTGCTGGTTTTGCTGTATACCAGAGATTTTGATATGTTGTGTTGTCATTTTCATTTGTCAGTATATATATTTTGATCTCTGTTTTTATTTCTTCTTTGACCCAGTCATTTCTTTTTACAGAAACAGAGAGAGAGTCAGAGAGAGAGAGAGATAGGGGCAGACAGACAGGAATGAAGAGAGATGAGAAGCATCAATCATCAGTTTTTTCATTGTGACACCTTAGTTGTTCATTGATTGCTTTCTCATATGTGCCTTGACCGTGGGCCTTCAGCAGATTGAGTAACCCCTTGCTCAAGCCAGTGACCTTGGGTCCAAGCTGATGAGCTTGGCTTAAACCAGATGAGCCCACACTCAACCTGGAGACCTTGGGGTCTCAAACCTGGGTCCTCTGCATCCCAGTCTGATGCTCTATCCACTGCGCCACCGCCTAGTCAGGCTTACCCAGTCATTTTTAAAAAGTATGTTGTTTAATTTCCACGTTTGTGGGTTTCTTCACTTCTTTTTTGCAGTTGAATTCTAGTTTCAGAACCTTAGGGTCTGAGAATATATTTGGTATAATTTCAATCTTTCTGAATTTTTTTATTTTGGTTTTGTGGCCCAAAATATGGTCTATTTTGAGAATGTTCTATGTACACTGAAGAAAAATATATACTCTGAGGTTCTGAGATGAAATATCCTATATATGTCTATTATATCCATTTGCTCTAGTGTTTTATTTAAGGCTGATAGTTCTTTATTGATTTTCTATTTGGATTAATGATCTAGAACCATCATTGGTGTATTGAGATCTCCAGTTATGATTATGTTTTTATCTGTTTCTATTTCTAGATTAGTTAGTAGATGTCTTATATGTTTTGGTGCTCCTTGGTTTTGTGCATATATACTAACGTTATGTCTCCTTGATAACAATGTACCCTTTATCATTATAAAAAAACCATCATTGTTTCTGATTATCTTTGTTGTCTTTTAGTCAATAAAGTCAATGAGTATGGCTATACCTGCTTTTCTTTGGATATTAGTTGCTTGGAGAATTGTTTTCCAACCTTTCATTTTGAATATATTTTTGTCCTTGTAGCTTAGATGTATATCTAAAATGCAGCATACAGTTGGGTTTTGCTTTTTGATCCAATCTGCTCCTCTGTGTTTCTTTATTCGTGAGTTCAATCCACTTGCATTTAATGTAATTATTAACACTTGAAGATTTACTATTGTCATTTTACATATTTCTTTCTGATAGCTCTGTGTCTTGTTTGGTTTTTCGCTTTTGCTTTTCTGTCAGTTGTTTTTGTTTGGTGGTATTCCACGCTTCTTTCCTCTGTTTCTTCTTTTTTTAAGCTATTTGTTTCAGTAGTGGCATATTTAGGAGTGGTTACCATTAGGTTATTAAAAGAAAATTTATATTGATAAGAGTCCATTATTTTATGAGTGCTTCTGCACTCTATCCTCCTTTGCTACTGATGATCTTTGTCCCCTCCCCTTTTATGTTATTGTTATCAAAGATTATCCTTATTTTTATTGTAATCTAGTTAGAGCTTATACTTGTAGCTTTGTTTTGTTTTGTTATTTGAATCTGGTCTGATAACCCCTATTAGTATTTCCTGCAGTGGGGGTTTTCTGGTGATAAATTACCTCAGCTTCTCTATATCTGTAAATGTTTTTATTTCTCCTTCATATTTGAAGGGTAGCTTTGATGGATATAGTATTCTTGGCTAGTAGTTCCTCTCTTTCAGTATTTTAAATGTTGGGGTCTACTCTCTTCTAGCTTGAAAAGTTTCTTCTGAGAATTCTGGTGATAATCTAATGGGTCTTCCTTTGTATGTTATATTCTTTTTATCCGTAGCTATCTTGAGGAATCATTCTTTGTCATTGATTTGTAATAATTTCATTACAATGTGTCTTGGTGTAGGTCTGTTTGGCTCAAGGTAAGTTGTTGTTCTATTTGCTTCTTGAATTTGAAGCTCTAACTCTTTCCACAGTCTTGGGACATTCTAATCAATTATTTGTTTGAATATGTTCTCCATTCCCTTTTCTCTTTTGTTTTCTTCTGCTATACCCATTATTCTTACATTGCTCTCTCTGATGGAAACAGACTATTCTTATAGGACTTTCTCATTCTTTTTTAATTTATAAGCCTTTTTCTTCTTCTCTCTTTAGTATCTCTAGTCACCTGTCTTCAACATCACTGATTCTCTCCTCTATCTAGCCTGTTCTATTAGCTAAGCTTGCTATCTCATTTTCAATTCATATATTAAATTCTTCACCTCTGTTTGGTTCTTCTTTATAGTTTTAATTTTCTTAATGAAGTATTCTTTTTGTTCATTAAATTACTTTTGAGCTCACTAAATTGCATGTCAGTATTTTCTTGTATCTCACTGAGTACTTTTAGTACTTCAATTTTTGAATTTTCTGTCATTTAGCTCCAAGGTTTCCATATGATTGAGATATTTTTCTGGAGATTCTTCATCATCTATCTGAGCTACGTCTCTGTCTGTGTGTCCATATTTGATTTCTTCTTTCTTCATGGCATTTGACAGTAATACTATTATTAACACTAACAAGAGATAAATAAAAAATAAAAATTGAAAAATACAGTGAAAAAATGAAAATTCTATAAATAATAATAAGTAGAACAATAACTAATGAGAACAAAAAGCACAAACTGAGGAAAAATAAAAAATAGGAAAAAATAAAATAAAAAACAAACAAAACTCCATAAAAAATTGTGGGTAAGAAATATAATCAATTAAAGAAAAATGAAATTCATATGAGAGGAAAA
The DNA here is from genome assembly GCF_036850765.1 of Saccopteryx bilineata. NCBI lineage: Eukaryota > Metazoa > Chordata > Mammalia > Chiroptera > Emballonuridae > Saccopteryx > Saccopteryx bilineata. Next base: position 83,653,803 of record NC_089498.1, on the reverse strand, counting down.
AGAAAAAAAGGAAGAAGAAGAAAGGGAAGAGAGAAAAAAGGAGTGAAAGAGAAAGTATCAGAAATAAAACTCTAATGAAAAATAAGAATGAAAAGTATGACAACTAAGAATAATGAAGTTCAAATGGGAAAAAGAAAAGAAGAAAAACAGAAAAAGAAAAAAATGTATTTTCTATTTTGAAAGGTTACTTTTCTTTTTTCCAGAAAGTGGCACTGTACTATAAGTTTTGCTTTTGTGAGATTCTTGAGCAGAGCTTCACTGAGACATTGTTGTCATAATGATGTAGACAGGGTCGCAGTGGCATTGGTGGGTGGGGCTTGTTGTTAGGGCTTCGCATTTTTATGGTTCCAGCAATGGTGTTCTCAGGTCTCCAGGCACCTCTCCCCATGTCCCAACAGAAAAGGGGTTTGAAAGTCAGGCACCTATACCTCTCAAAGCAGAGAGTGGGCCTGGAGAGTCAGCTGTGGGGGATCAGTCACCACCACTCTTCACACAATGAGGGGAACAATGTGGGACCTGGAATGCTGGGGGCGGGGCACACCCTGGTCCTCCCTTCCAAACCATTGAAAGTGCTGCCCATAGGTAGGGCAGGGGCTGGGAAACAGAGCAGATGGTGCCCTGAGCTCTGCAAGCTCCACAGGTGCAAATTGCATATCAAGCAGTGCCTCAGTTTCACATAGGCCAAACTCTGTGGGCTGACATGTACAAATCAAGCACAACTAGTAGGACTCAGCATGAGCTGATCTCCATAGGCTAATTACCCACAGATCCAGGCAGTGCTGCAGCCCGTGTGCACTCCCAGGGCCGGCAATCGCAAAGTGAGCTTAGCAATGCGGGCAGACCTTGGGAACTGGCCGTGCTCCTACTCTTGGTTGCACACCCACCTTAATTCAGCTCCTTCCCTTCTGCCCCTTGGTCTCTCCACTTCTCCCATCTCCAAAGCAAAGCCCATGCTAAATGTGTCTTCCTCTCTCAGATCAGTGAGGAAAGAGAAAAATTCAGTCCTCCAGCTTTAGTGTCCTCCAGAAATGAGTGCTATTTTCCATTCCCCTTGTTACTGTGTCAAACAGTCCATTGGGTACATGGATTTTTCAGTTGCACCTGCAGACCATCTGGGGCTTCTTCTCTGTTATAGTTGTTCAATTTGTTGAAATTTCAAGGGCAGAAATCAGGAGTATCTCTCATGTCATCATTACTCTGACATTACTTCCAAATGATTTTCAACAAGCAAATGGTTAAATAAATTGTGTCTTCATCCCCTAGATCAGGGGTAGTCAACCTTTTTATACCTACCATCCACTTTTGTATCTCTGTTAGTAGTAAAATTTTCCAACCAACCACCGGTTTCACAGTAATGGTGATTTATAAAGTAGGGAAGTAACTTTACTTTATAAAATTTATAAAGCAGAGTTACAGTAAGTTAAAGCATATAATAATAATTACTTACCAAGTACTTTATGTCAGATTTTTGCTAAGTTTGGCAGAATAAATTTTTATTAAACAACTTACTATAGTTAAATCTATCTTTTTATTTATACTTTGGTTGTTCCGCTACCACCCAGCATGAAAGCTGGAATGCCTACTAGTGGGCAGTAGGGACCAGGTTGACTACCACTGCCCTAGACTATATTACTCAGAAATAGAAAAGAATAAATTATTGATAAATAGAACTTGGATGACTTTTCAGGCAATTATGCTGAGCGGGGGGAAAAAAATCCCAAAACTTTTACGGTACAGTTTTATTTACATAAAACTTTTGAAATAACAAAAATTTAGAAATGGTAGACAGGTTAGTCTTTCCAGGATGGGTTGGAGTAACACAAAACAGCCTTCTGCTGATGAATTGCTGATGATGTATCTGATTTTAATGGTGGCACAAACCTCCACAGGTGTAAAAATTGTATCAAACTTTTTTAAAAACTTTTTTATTTTATTTATTCATTTTAGAAAAGAGAGAGAGAGGGAGAGAGAGAAAAACAGAGTGAGAGAAGGGGGAGGAGCAGGAAGCATCAACTCCCATATGTGCCTTGACAAGGCAAGCCCAGGGTTTCGAACCAGCGACCTCAGCATTTCCAGGTCAACACTTTATCCACTGCACCACCACAGGTCAGGCTGTATCAAACTTAATACACAAATACACATACAAATGAATACAAGTAAAACTGGCTAAATTTAAATAAGATGGGTAAGTTATATTGGTATGAATCTCCTGGTTGTGATATTTGTGCTATTGTTTTGCAAAATGATCAACTGGGGTAATTGTGCAAAGTGTACAGGAATCTTTCTGTATTATTTCCTACAGCTTTATGTAAGTCTATACTTATCTCAAAAATTTCCATTAAAAACAAATTAATTCAACAAATAAATGTTAGCCCTAGCTAGATGGCTCAGTTGGTTAGAGCACTGTCCCAAAGCCCAGAAGTTGCTAGTTTGATCACAAGTCAGGGCACATACAGGAATAGATCAATGTTCTTATGCCTCTCTCCCTCATTTCCTCTCTCTTTAAAATCAATAAATAAAATTTAATTAAAAAATATTAATCATGAATAAGACTAAACACATCAAGTATAATTGCAAATGTGAGTGAGTTAATCTATTAAAATATATTCAAAGTATCTTTAAAGCTATATGCTATTTTTAAAAAACATATCAAGATGATGTGGATTAAAAATAATAAATAAGAGATACATACCATGAAAATAACTTACAAAGATTAAGGAAGAGTAACATTAACAGAAAAAATACAATCTAAGGGGAAAGAACAAACTAATGATTCATATAGATGAAAATGTAAAAGAAAAAAAACAAATATTTTATATCAATACAGCTTCAAAGTAAAGAAATCAAAATTCAATAAATGCAAGAAGAAATTTTTTAAAATTAAAAATAGTAGGAGACAATTACATCTCTCTCAGAAAAGCTGAAATCAAGAAAAATAAAGAGAATGTAAATAGTATAATATTAATGTATTGGTATAGGTAAAGATAAATAAAACTTTTTACACAACTGACAAGTTGCATTCCTTGAAAACACACACAAAATATTGATAGAAATGTATCCTCCATTAGACTTCAAAGAAAGATCTCATTACTGTTCAAACAGCTAAAATCATAGAGACCATATTCACTGTAAACAAAGCAATAAAATTAAAAACAAAAAAATAAGCCAAAAAATTAAAACCATATCCTAAAAAAATATGAAACACCAATTCTTCCATAAAAGAGATTAGGACAAAATGTGCAATACTTAAATCAAGAACATTGATACAAAAGTATCACAACATACAAGTGCTACATATCAAAATTTTAAGGTAAGACCAAAATTATGCTAAACAAGTTTATAAATATATAAGGTGAAAGAAAGAAAGGAAGAAAGGGAGGAAGGAAGGAAGGAAGGAAGGAAGGAAGGAAGGAAGGAAGGAAGGAAGGAAGGAAGGAAGGAAGGAAGGATGAAGTTCAAGATGTTGGCAAATTTACAACAACAAAAATTGTTCTTAAGATAGTAAAAGGGAAAATTAAAAAGTGAAGCTAACAAAATAGAAAACGAAAGATGTAGAACTCATCACTTAAATTTGGAAATTACTAAAAACATAAACAAACCTTTGCAAGTCTGAACCACAACAAAATAAAACTGTCCAACATCTGTGAATATACTGAAATTCATTGAATTGTACACTTTAAATGTACAAATTATATCATATTTAAATTATACCTTGATACAGCTATTCCAGGTTTTTTAAAAAGGAAAATATCCCAACATCAGAAGAGACCATCTCTAGTTCAAAATCCTTCAAAGTGGGGTTTTCTTTGTATAGGTTACTAAATGACATGTTGAGGAGTCACGCAACTTTAACCCCAGAACAAGGATTCCCCAAAGCATTGGAGTGACCTGTAAAGCATTACTATGAATTCATACTAGTTACCCCATCTTTGCTATAGTCTATGTGAAGACTGCCACCTTTGACTGGGGCTGTGGGAGGGACCATATAGCACTCAAGTTAACAGGTACACAGCATCTCTGGGCCTCTATTTCTTCACCTGTGCACCTGGCACACTTGTCCTGGCTCCAGCGAGTTCTCCAGTTTGTTTTGAAGAACAAATGAAATCATGAAAAGCACTTTGAAAAGCAGAAGCCATTGTGAAAAGAGATTACTCCTTAGCATTGCTCTCAAACAACCTTTTAGCAACTGGCCCCCTGGAGACAACAGATTAAGTAGGGACAAAACTCCAACTAGTGTTTTCATTCAAAGTCCAATAGTGTTTTATATGAATTAAGCTTAAAATTCATAAACTAGTACTCAATTTGACTCTCCATCAGTGCTGTTAAGTGAGAAATCTAGTCACAGCCTTTGTCACAGGGCTAATGTTTTCCAAGTGACAAAGCTCAAGAATACAGAACAGAAAAGTAGCAAAAAATATCAAACTCTAACTTTCATTTTACTAATACCATTATTAAAATAATGTTGGTCAAACTTTGATTATACTTCAGATTCTTTTCAAAGCATTTTCTCTGTTGGCAATAGATTTTATGTTGCAGTGCCTTAAGTGAGAAAGCAAGTCTTAAAAGAAAAAGATAAATCAAGGAAACATGTATGATGCAGTCAGCTGTCATTGCTTTACAAAAGGAATTGTAAAGGAAGGCTGGCAATCTTGCCCTCAGAGTCCCACTCCCCTTTTGAAGGACATTGTTACTTACACTGCTACCTAAATTCACAACACAGGAGAGAGCCAAGTTCTCCAATTATAATTTTCACTATTAAAAATCATAATTTCAATTTTTCAAGTTTTTTCACGTTATTCTTTTTGATCATCACAATATAAGGGAAGCAATGGTTTTTCCATTCATAAATTATAGAAAATGTAGTGCCAGCATTCCCCAACTCGTCACCACTCTGTACTGTCCAGTGACCTGGGCAGAAACCGAGGGCTCCTAAACACACTGACAGCCACAAAAGGACTCTTGTGCATTGTGACTCTTTCCCTACTATCAGAAGTTACTGAATAAAATCTGTTTCACCACTTGAACTAATATCTGGCTTTGTTTGACAACACATACTCCCCGCCCCCCTGCAAATATGGACAAATCCTGTCAGGTCTCCTCTTTATCATGTCTGACACCTGACCCAAGTCCCCTCCTCCGCCCTCCTCTCTCTGGCCCCCTCAGTCTTCAAGGCTTCCCACCTGTACCAATGGAATAGCTTCCTGTATCCCTCCGCCCCAGATTTCCCAGGCAATCCACTTTGCACCTTTCTCCCAAAGTACAGGTTTCATCATATCTTCCTCCCTTCAAAAATGCCTGTAGTGTTGACAAGCTAATTCGCATTCAATACTGTACTCGGCACTGCTGGTAAAGCCTCAGTTTCATTTCTACCTCTGAGCTGACATGCCGAGGGAGTGCAGGGGCAGAAAGCAGAAGGTGTGCCACACACTGCTCCTCAGGGTCCCTGGCAGAGATGGCCACACAGAATGACAGAATGGAAGAGTCATGAACAGCCCTTCACAGACAGCACTAGCTCAGCCAGTTATTGCCTGAAAATATTTCATGACAAAGAGTCATTATCTCCTGAAACAACCCAGAATCTCATACAGGGATAAATTTGTCATCCTTTATCCTCACTCTTCTTTGGGCTTGTACAAAACAAAATAAAAATTCCAATTAATGATGCTGCCAGCCAGCATCTATCAAGGGTCTTCCATGACCCAAGCATCTTACTGAATGCCTACTTGCACTTTTCTTATTGAATTTTTATAGTCATAACTATGAGATGGGTACTGTTATTATTCCCATTTAACAGATAAAGAAAATGAGGCTTAACATAGATCAACATGTTTCCTGAAAGCACATATCCTATAAGTGGAAAACAGGGGTATAAATTCAGGTGCCATTGTCCTCATAGCTTGAGTCCTTAACTAATTACTACACAGCATTTTGGTAAGTATTCAAACATTTTTAGACAGTTATCAATCAGTGTTATGGTCTTCAAGCCATTTCTTATGACATATACTGTGTTTCTTTTGTCATCCAGGTATTGTCCTCTGAACTTGGGCCAGTAAATATACAATAAAATAAAAAATAGCATTACAATGAGACCAGGAAAGGCAGATACCTTTCTCATTCATTTAACATTGCCTTCATTAGGCTTTTATTCTTTTTATTTTATTTAAAAGACTTGATCACCACCCTTCTCAATTCATCAAAGTAGATTTCAAATAGATTAAATATTTTCCTTGAAGAAAATCAATAAAAAATAGAAGAAAACAGAGTAACATATTTTCCAAAGCCATTTTAAAAAGATTATTTTCTAGACCTAGCAGTAACACAAGAGAAGACAAAGAAAAATATTGAAGGATTTGACTATAAAAAAAATTTAAACTGCAATATATAAAAACAACTAAAATATAAAGACAAACCACAGACTGAAAAAAAGTGTTTATAAGAAATATGACAAGGGTAAATGCCTTTATTAAACATAGAGAGTATAGCAATCAATGAGAAAAGCATTAAGATAAATGGCTATCAGCAGGAGATTCACAAAAAAGAAAACACAACCTGTAAATTAATGTGTTGGGGGGAGAATTCTATCTCAAAAGAAACAAAAAAATGTAAACAATAACAAGTTGCCAGTTTTCACCTAACAACTAGCAAAATATTAAGAAAAGATATTTTATGCTTTCAGGGAATGTAGCAAAATATGTACTTTTACTTTTTCAGGAGGTAGTATAAATTGACTGACTTCTGCAGAAAAAAATTGGCCATTAACTTTACAGCATTTTTTTAAGTCTTATAGTTAAGCCAATAACCTCACTTAGGAAACAAGCAAAATACAAAAAGAGCTAAATGGAGCAAGATAGTTATCATTGCTTAAATTGGAAAGCTCTGAAGATTACAATAATGGAAGCATGTATATGTGATTTGTGCTATATGTCACATTGACTTCATAAATTAATGTTTTATAATGTAAAAATCACATGTACACTTTGTAACAACATGAAAATATGTATAATTGTGAAAAAAGCAAAATTATATGCATATACTCTGTAATTCACTCCTATAACTATGAGCCAACATTTATCTAAGAAAACAGAAGGGGATACAGAGCATGATAAGGGTTGCTGAGTCAACCTTTTGGTTTTCTCTTATTTTTTCCAACATTTATGCATATGCATGCACAATTTTATAACATTTATCAATATTTATCACAATTTTTATATGTATATTTATGTTTACTTTTTATTTCCTTATTGTGGGTAAAAGTAATAGAAAAAGTAAGCAAAAAATGAATAAATACCTTGAGATCTTATACCTAGCTAATTCTAACTATTGTAATAAATTCCTCACCAAAATTTTATGAAGTTAATTTTATCACTATCTCCATCTTAGCGGTGAGAAAGATAAATTAGCTGAAGATTACACAGCTAGATATCCAGTAGACCTAGGATTCTAATATATACCATTTCTACTATTCTTAATGGAATCATTCTAAACATAGTTTTTTTTATCAGATTTTTACAGTTTAACAGTATATTTTGAACATGTTCAAGTCATTATTTATCCTTCCACATTCCAGTTCATGATTACCACAGTGGATTAAAAATATACAACCAACCCAGCTATATGCTGTCTACAAGAAACTCACTTTAAATGTAATGATATAGGCATGTTGAAAGAAAAAAGATTGAAGAGATATATTATGTAAACATTAATATAAAAAATCAAGTGTGGCTATATTTACATCAGATAGGGTAAACTTTTGAACAAAAAAACATAAAAAAGAGAGGAATATTGATAAAAAGTTCAGTCAAGAAAATATAGCAGGGAAACAGAAGATGGCAATGGAGTAGGCGGACTTACCAACTTCGACCTCCCAAAACCAAAGTGGATTACAAATTAATTTTAAGAACCATCATCTGGAAAAACAAACTAAACTAAGAGGTCTCTTCAACCAAGGAACACTGAGGAAGCCACACTGAGACTGGTAGGAAAAGCAGAAACACGGAGAGGTCTGCCCAGCTCCCCGGAGCAAATGGCAGCTAGGAGAGACTCACGTGGCTGGAAGTGAGTTTAGCAGAGAGGTCCTGAGTCCCAGGAACAAAGCCCCAGCCTGCAGCCCCAGAGCCTAGAAGAGGCGTATGGAAAGTATTTAGCTGGAAACAAGACATGATACTGTTTGTGATAAAGAGACTGATTTCTCAGACTCAGGATTCTTCTAAACGGGACCACACAGAAAACCTCTCTCACAACCACTCACCCAGGACTCCGGGGGATGAAGAAAGAGGAGAAGACCAAAGTAACAGAAAGAGAGTGTAATCTAGGAGGCACAGGGAGAAACATTTTGGGAGACAGCCACCCTAACCCCTAGGATGAGTCACTCCCCAAATCTGAAGTGAATATTTCCCCTGGAAACAGCAATACCAGCAAAGGGAAGCAGGACACCAGCCAAACAAGCTTTCCCGCGACATTCAGCGCAGAGTCTCTTAGAAGGAGGGAGCTTTTGGGAATAGAGTAGTGAGTATTAGGGTCTGAGCTGCAGCACCCCCACCCACATGGCTGAGGGCTCGGCCGGGGGCAGGCAGCAGCGGGACATGAGAGTGCAGTTCTGTCAGCAAGGGCGGAAGCCGGCTGACCACCACTGGCCCCAGGTGTGAGCTCAGTCTTGCCCAGCTGGGGAGGAGGGGACATGCAAAAGTGGTCAAGCCCAGCTGCAGACCACCCAGAATCCAGCCTGCGGGAGAAGGGCAGGAGCCCTGGAAGGGGCAGAGACCCACCCTCAGCAAGGGCATAGGAGCACAGCCCTGCCCCACCCGTGGAACCCAGGCTTGTGGCCTGACTTGGGAGCTGGCTCCTCCCATGGGGGTAGAGCCAAAAACCCAGAAAAAATGGAGTCCCCCTAATGAGCGTGGGCACAGAGTCCAGCCCAGCCTGTGGAGCCAAAGCTTGAAGCTGTCCCATGAGCAGGCTCCTCCTACAGGGGAAAGGTGAAAGCCCAGAATCAGGCAGAGACATGAAGCTGAGCAAAGGTGCTCACCCCTGCCCTCAGGGCTGAGCATAACGCCACCCGTGGGGGCTGAGTAAAGGACAAAGCCAATGAGGCTTGTACACCTGAGCATGTGATCACAGCCAATCCTATGAAGAAGAGGCGGAGACCACAGCAACAACCCACAGTGGACAGGAACCGGCAATGCCCATTCCCAAATGCCCTAGGCAGCAGCAGTAGAGGGAGTGGTGGGCCTGCAGACAGACCACACCTATGGAACACAGAGGGAACACCCAGTGGACTCCAGTGGCCAAAACTTTCTTTTACACAGACAAAAGGAGAAAGCAGAGAAATGCAATACAAATGAATCAAGAGAAATCCCCAGAAAAAGACCGGAATGAGTCAGATATAACCAAATTATCAGATGCAGTTTAAAATAACAATTGTTAGGATGCTCAAAGATATTAGAACAATAGATGGTCATTACAAACACCTAAATAAAGAGATAGCAAATATAAAAAAGGACAATGAAATAATAAAAAAGAATCAGTCAGAAATGACAAATACAATATCACAAATGAAGAACACAATGAAAGGAATTAAAAGCAGGATGGATGAAGCTGAGAATTGAATCAGCGAGTTAGAGGACAAGATAAATAAAGGCACAGAAGCAGAGCAGAAAAAAGAGACTCAAAAAGACTGAGGAAACTCTAAGAGAGCTCTGTGAAACCATGAAGAGAAATAACATCTGCATCATTGGGGTTTCTGAAGAAGAAGAGAAAGAACAAGGGATAGAGACTTTGTTCAAGCATATCATAGCTGAAAACTTCCCTAAATTAAGGTAGGAAAACATCTCACAAGTTCAAGAAGCACAGAGAACTCCATTAAAGAGAAACCCAAAGAAATCTACACCAAGACGCCATAATTAAAGTACTAAAGCTAAGTAATAAAGAGAAAATATTAAAAGCTGCTAGACAAAAAAGGACTATCACCTACAAAGGATTCTCCATAAGGATGACTTCAGAATTCTCAACAGAAACACTTGAGGCCAGAAGGGAATGGCAAAATATATTCAAAGTAATGCAGAACAAGAGCCTACAACCAAGACTATGTTATCCAGCAAGGCTATCATTTAAAATTAAAGGAGAAATAAAAAGCTTCCCAGACAAAAAAAAAAAAACTCAAGGAATTCACTACAACCAAACCAAGGCTGCAAGAAATGCTAAGGGGACTGCTGTAAACACATCAAAGGAGAAAAAGAATATAGCAAAAGAGGAATACAGTTTTAAAGAATAAAATGGCAATAAACAATTACATATCAGTAATAACCTTAAATGTAAATGGATTAAATGATCCAATCAAAAGACATAAGGTAGCTGAGTGGATAAGAAAACAAGACCCATACATATGCTGTCTATAAGAGACACACCTTAAAACAAAAGATGCACATAGACTGAAGGTAAAAGGATTGAAAAAAATATTTTACACACAAAAAATTAAAAAGAAGCTGGGGTAGCAATATTTATATCAGAAAAAATGGACTTTAAAACAAATACTATAGTAAGAGATAGAGAAAGTCACTACATAATGATAAAGGGAGCAATCCAACAGGAAGATACAATCATTATAAATATCTAGGCACCTAATATGGGATCACCTAAATATATAAAGCAGACTTTGATGGATTTAAAGTGTGAGATCAACAGCAATACTATAATAGTAGGGGATTTCAATACTCCACTAACATCACTAGATAGATCCTCAAGAAAGAAAATTAACAAAGAAACAGCAGACTTTGAGGACACACTAGATCAACTCAATTTAATAGACATCTTCAGAACCTTTTACCCTAAAGCAGCAGAATATATATTCTTTTCAAGTGCTCATGATACATTCTCTAGAATAGACCACATGTTAGGACACAAAAGTGGTCTCAAAAATTTAAGAAGATTGAAATCATATCAAGCACTTTCTCTGATCACAATGGCATGAAACTAAAAATCAACCACAACAGAAAAGCTCAAAAACTCTCAAACACCTGGAAACTAAATAGCAAGTTGTTAAATAATGAATGGATTACGAATGAGATCAAAGAAGAATTAAAAAAAAATTCCTAGAAACAAATGACAATGAGCATACAACAACTCAAAATCTATGGAACACAGCAAAACCAGTACTGAGAGGGAAGTTCATACCACTACAGGCACACTATAAAAAACTAGAAAGAGCTCAAATAAACAACTTAATCCTGCATCTAAAAGAATTAGAAAAAGAACAGCAAGTAAAGCCCATATGTAGTAGAAAGAAGGAAATAATAAAGATCAGAGCAAAAATAAATAACAGAGGCTAAAGAAACAATACAGAGGATCAATGAAACTAGGAGCTGGTTCTTTAAAAAGGTAAACAAGATCGATGAACCATTAACTAGACTCACCAAGAAAAAAAGAGAGAGAACTCATATAAATAAAATTAGAAATGAGAGTGGAGAAATAACAACTGACACAACAGAAATACAAAATATTGTAAGAAAATACTATGAAAAACTGTGTGCCAAAAAGCTAGACAACCTAGATGAAATGGACAAATTTCTTGAAACCTACAATCTTCCAAAATCAATCTGGAAGAATCAGAAAACCTAAACAAACCAATTACACCAAATGAGATGGAAACAGTTATAAAAAAAACTCCAAACAAAGCAAAGTTTGGGGCCTGATGGCTTCACAAGTGAATTCTACCAATATTCAAAGAAGAAATAACTGCTATCCTCCTCAAGCTATTTCAAAAAATTCAACAGGAAGGAAGAATTCCAAGCTCCTTTTATGAGGCAAGCATAATTCTGATTCCAAAACCAGGAAAAGATAACAAAGAAAAAATATTATAGACCAATATCCCTGATGAATATAGATGCTAAAATCCTCAACAAAATATTAGCAAACTAGATCCAACAATATATAAAAAAAATCATACAACATGATCAAGTGGGATTTATTCTGGGGAAGCAAGGCTGGTACAATATTCACAAATCAATCAATGTGATTCCTCACATAAACAAAAAAAGAAGAAAAACCACATGATAATTTCAATAGATGCAGAAAAAACATTTGATAAAATTCAGCACCTGTTCATGATCAAAACTCTTAGCAAAGTGGAAATACAGGGAGCATACCTCAACATGATAAAAGCCATCTATGACAAACCCACAGCCAACATCATACTCAATGGGCAAAAATTAAAAGAAATCCCCTAAGATCAGGAACAAGGCAGGGGTGCCCCCTTTCACCACTCTTACTCAACATAGTTCTGGAAGTCTTAGCCACAGCAATCAAACAAGAAGAAGAAATAAAAGGCATTCAAATTGGAAAAGAAGAATTAAAACTATCATTATTTGCAGATGATATAATATTGTATATAGAAAACCCTAAAGTCTCAGTCAAAAAACTACTGGACCTAATAAATGAATTCAGCGAAGTGGCAGGATATAAAATTAATACTCAGAAATTAGAGGCATTTTTATACACCAACAATGAACAGTCAGGAAGAGAAATTAAGGAAACAATCCCCTTCACTATTACAGCCAAAAAAATAAAGTGCCTAGTGGTAAATTTAACCAAGGAGACTAAAGGCTTGTACTCAGAAAATTATAAAACATTAATAAAAGAAACCAAGGAAGATACAAACAAGTGGAAGCATATAGCGTGCTCATGATTAGGAAGAATAAACATCATTAAAATGTTTATATTACCCAAAGGTATCTATAAATTCAATGCAATACCAATTAAAATACCAATGACATACTTCAAAGATATACATCACATATTCCAAAAATTTATATGGAACCAGAGGAGAACACGAATAGCCTCAGCAATCTTAAAAAAAAAAAAAAGAATAAAGTGGTAGGTATCACACTTCCTGATATCAAGTTATACTACAAGGCCATTGTACTCAAAACAGCCTTGTACTGGCATAAGAACAGGCACATATATCAGTGATACAGAACAGAGAACCCAGAAATAAACCCACAGCTCTATGGACAACTGATATTTGACAGAGGAGGTAAGAGCATAGAATGGAGTAAAGTCAGCTTCTTTAATAAATGGTGTTGGAAAAATTGGACAGCTACCTGCAAAAAAATGAAACTAGACCACCAACTTACACCATTCACAAAAATAAACTCAAAATGAATAAAACACTTAAATATAAGTCATAAAACCATAAGCATCTTCAAAGAAAACTTACACAGTAAGCTCTCCGACCTCTCTCGCAGCAATATACTTGCCTATTTATCTCCACAGGGAAGTGAAATAAAAAACAGGATAAACAAATGGAACTTTATCAAACTAAAAAGCTTTTGCAAAGCTAAAGACAATAAGAACAGAATAAAAAGACAAACTACACAATGGGAGACCATATTTAACAATACATCTGATAAGGGGTTAATAACAAAAATTTATAAAGAACTTGTAAATCTGAACACCAGGAAGACAAACAATCCAATCAAAAAATGGGAAAAAGAAATGAATAGACTCTTCTCCAAAGAGGTAATACAGATGGTCAATAGGCATATGAAAAAATGCTCAACATCACTAATCATTGGAGAAATTCAAATTAAAACCAAAATGTGATATCACCTCACACTGGTCAGAATGGCGCTCATCAACAAAACAACACAGAATAAGTGCTGGCGAGGATGTAGACAAAAGAGAACCCTCTAGCACTGCTGGTGGGAATGCAGACTGGTGCAGCCTCTGTGGAAAACAGTATGGAGATTCCTCAAAAATTTGAAAATCAAACTGCCTTTTGACCCAGCTATCCCACTTTTAGGAATATACCCCAAGAACAACATAGAACTTCTCCAAAAGGAGAAATGCACCCCCATATTTGTGGTAGCATTGTTCACAATAGTGAAGATCTGGAAACAGGCCAAGTGTCCATCAGAGGACGAGTGGATTATAAAGCTTTGGTACATATATACTATGGAATACTACTCAGCCATAAGAAATGATGACATCAGATCATTTAAAATAACATCGATGGACCTTGATAACATTATATGGAGTGAAATAAGTAAATCAGAAAAAACTAAGAACTATATGAATCGATACATAGATGGACCATAAAAATAAGACTCAGAGACATGGACCAGAATGTGATGGTAACGTGGAAATGGGGTGAGGAAGGAGAGGGGGGGTGGCGGGAGGGGAGGGGCACAAAGAAAACCAGATAGAAGGTGACAGAAGACAATTAGACTTTGGGTGAGGGGTATACAGTATAATCAAATGTCAAAATAATCTGGAGAACTTTTCTCTCAACATATGTACCCTGATTTATCAATGTCACTGCATTAAATTTAATAATAATAAAAAATTGGAAACATATTTAAAAAAATAAATAATATAAAAAAAAGAAAATATAGCAATCTTTAAAGTTTATGCAACAAACATCAAAGCAACATGTAAAGTAAAAACTGATACCACTGAGAAGAAAATAGACACTTGCAGGACTTTGGTTGAAGACTTCAACTGATAGACAGGAAGACAACTGATAGACAAAAAGAAGACAGAAAATCAAGCACTCAATAGCAACATAAACTGATAGGCTTTTTTTTATAATAATTTTATTTTTTTAATGGGGTGACATCAATAAATCAGGATACATATATTCAAAGATAACAAGTCCAGGTTATCTTGTCATTCAATTATGTTGCATACCCATCACCAAAAGTCAAATTGTCCTCTGTCACCTTCTATCTTGTTTTCTTTGTGCCCCTCCCCCTCCCCCTTTCCCTCTCCCATTCCCCCCTCCCCCCCTAAAACCACCACACTCTTATCAATGTCTCTTAGTTTCACTTTTATGTCCCACCTACCTATGGAATAATGCAGTTCCTGGTTTTTTCTGATTTACTTATTTTGCTTCGTATCATGTTATCAAGATCCCACCATTTTGCTGTAAATGTTCTGATGTCATCATTTCTTATGGCTGAGTAGTATTCCATAGTGTATATGTGCCACATCTTCTTTATCCAGTCATCTATTGATGGGCTTTTTGGTTGTTTCCATGTCCTGGCCACTGTGAACAATGCTGCAATAAACATGGGGCTGCATGTGTCTTTACGTATCAATGTTTCTGAGTTTTGGGGGTATATACCCAGTAGAGGGATTGCTGGGTCATAAGGTAGTTCTATTTTCAGTTTTTTGAAGAACCACCATACTTTCTTCCATAATGGTTGTACTACTTTACATTCCCACCAAGACTGTATGAGGGTTCCTTTTTCTTCACAGCCTCTCCAACATTTGCTATTACCTGTCTTGCTAATAATAGCTAATCGAACAGGTGTGAGGTGATATCTCATTGCCATTTTGATTTGCATTTCTCTAATAGCTAAAGAAGATGAGCATCTTTTCATATATCTGTTGGCCATTTGTATTTCTTCCTGGGAGAAGTGTCTGTTCATATCCTCTTCCCAATTTTTATTGGATTGTTTGTTTGTTTGTTGTTGAGTTTTATGAGTTCTTTGTATATTTTGGATATTAGGCCCTTATCTGAGCTGTTGTTTGAAAATATCATTTCCCATTTAGTTGGCTGTCTGTTTATTTTGTTATCAGTTTCCCTTGCTGAGCAAAAACTTCTTAGTCTGATGTAGTCCCATTCATTAATTTTTGCCTTCACTTCTCTTGCCTGTGGAGTCAAATTCATAAAATGCTCTTTAAAACCCAGGTCCATGAGTTGAGTACCTATGTCTTCTTCTATGTACTTAATTGTTTCAGGTCTTATGTTTAGATCTTTGATCCATTTTGAGTTAATTTTTGTACAGGGGTACAAACTGTAGTCCAGTTTCATTCTTTTGCATGTGGCTTTCCAGTTTTCCCAGCACCATTTGTTTAACAGACTTTCTTTTCTCCATTGTGTGTTGTTGGCCCCTTAATCAAAAATTATTTGACTATATATATGTAATTTTATTTCTGGACTTTCTATTCTGTTCCATTGGTCTGAGTGTCTATTTTTCTGCCAATACCATGCTGTTTTGATTGTCGTGGCCCTATAATAGAGTTTGAAGTCAGGTATTGTAATGCCCCCAGCTTCATTCTTTTTCTTTAGGATTGCTTTGGCTATTCGGGGGTTTTTATAGTTTCATATAAATCTGATGATTTTTTGCTCTATTTCTTTAAAAAATGTCATTGGAAGTTTGATGGGAATTGCATTAAATTTGTATATTGCTTTGGGTAATATAGCCATCTTGATTATATTTATTCTTCCTAGCCAAGAACAAGGTATATATTCTTCCATCTCATTGTATCTTTTTCGATTTCCCTTAACAATGGTTTATACTTTTCATTATATAAGTCCTTTACATTCTTTGTTATGTTTATTCCTAAGTATTTTATTTTTTTTTGTTGCAATCGTAAAGGGAATTATTCTTTTGAGTTCTTTCTCAATTGTTTCATTGTTGGCATATAGAAAGGCTATTGACTTCTGTATGTTAATTTTGTATCCTGCGACCTTACTGTATTGGCTTATTGTTTCTAGTAGTCTTTTTGTGGATTCTTTGGGGTTTTCGATGTATAGGATCATATCATCTGCAAAAAGTGATACCTTTACTTCTTCTTTTCCGATATGGATGCCTTTTATTTCTTTGACTTGTCTGATTGCTCTGGCTAGAACCTCTAGTACCACATTAAATAAGAGTGGAGAGAGTGGACAACCCTGTCTTGTTCCTGATTTAAGGGGGAAAGCCTTCAGTTTAGTGCCATTTAATATGATGTTAGCTGATGGTTTATCATATATAGCCTTTATCATGTTGAGATATTTTCCTTCTATACCCATTTTGTTGAGAGTCTTAAACATAAAATTGTGTTGTATTTTATCAAAAGCGTTTTCTGCATCTATTGATAAGATCATGTGGTTTTTGTTCTTTGTTTTGTTGATATGGTGTATTACGTTAACCGTTTTACGTATGTTGAACCATCCTTGAGATTCTGGGATGAATCCCACTTGATCATGATGTATTATTTTTTTAATATGTTGTTGTATTCGATTTGCTAGTATTTTGTTTAGTATTTTAGCATCTGTATTCATTAGAGATATTGGTCTGTAGTTTTCTTTTTTTGTGCCATCCTTGCCTGGTTTTGGTATGAGGGTTATGTTGGCCTCATAAAATGTGTTTGGAAGTATTGCTTCTTCTTCAATTTTTTGGAAGACTTTGAGTAGAATAGGAACCAAGTCTTCTTTGAATGTTTGATAAAATTCGCTGGTATAGCCGTCAGGGCCTGGACTTTTATTTTTGGGGAGGTTTTTAATGGTTTTTTCTATTTCTTCTCTACTAATAGGTCTGTTTAGGCTTTCTGCTTCTTTTTGACTCAGTCTAGGAAGGTTGTATTTTTCTAGGAATTTATCCATTTCTTCTAGGTTGTTGAATTTAGTGGCATAAAGTTTTTCATAGTATTCTACAATAATTCTTTGTATATCTATGGTGTCCATGGTGATTTCTCCTCTTTCATTTTGTATTTTGTTTATATGAGTTCTTTCTCTTTTTTCCTTGGTAAGTCTTGCCAAGGGTTTGTCAATTTTGTTGATCTTTTCAAAGAACCAGCTCCTTGTTCTATTAATTTTTTCTATAGATTTTCTGTTCTCTAATTCATTTATTTCTGCTCTGATTTATATTATCTCCTTTCTTCGGCTGGTTTTGGGTTGTCTTTGTTCTTCTTTTTCTAGTTCCTTAAGGTGGGAAGTTAAGTGGTTCACTTGGGCTCTCTCTTGTTTGTTCATATATGCCTGAAATGATATAAACTTCCCTCTTATCACTGCTTTTGCTGCATCCCAGAGATTCTGAAATGTTGTATTGTCATTTTCATTAGTCTGTATATATCTTTTGATCTCTGCACTTATTTCTTCTTTGACCCATTCATTTTTTTTTTTATAATTTTATTTTTTTAATGGGGTGACATCAATAAATCAGGATACATATATTCAAAGATAACAAGTCCAGGTTATCTTGTCATTCAATTATGTTGCATACCCACCACCCAAAGTCAGATTGTCCTCTGTCACCTTCTATCTTGTTTTCTTTGTGCCCCTCCCTCCCCCTATCCCTCTCCCATTCCCCCCTCCCCCCCGTAACCACCACACTCTTATCAATGTCTCTTAGTTTCACTATTATGTCCCACCTACGTATGGAATAATACAGTTCCTGTTTTTTTCTGATTTACTTATTTCGCTTCGTATCATGTTATCAAGATCCCACCATTTTGCTGTAAATGTTCCGATGTCATCATTTCTTATGGCTGAGTAGTATTCCATAGTGTATATGTGCCACATCTTCTTTATCCAGTCATCTATTGATGGGCTTTTTGGTTGTTTCCATATCCTGGCCACTGTGAACAATGCTGCAATAAACATGGGGCTGCATGTGTCTTTACGTATCAATGTTTCTGAGTTTTGGGGATATATACCCAGTAGAGGGATTGCTGGGTCATAAGGTAGTTCTATTTTCAGTTTTTTGAGGAACCACCATACTTTCTTCCATAATGGTTGTACTACTTTACATTCCCACCAACAGTGTATGAGGGTTCCTTTTTCTCCACAGCCTCTCCAACAGTTGCTATTACCTGACTTGCTAATAACAGCTAATCGAACAGGTGTGAGGTGGTATCTCATTGCCGTTTTGATTTGCATTTCTCTAATAGCTAAAGAAGATGAGCATCTTTTCATATATCTGTTGGCCATTTGTATTTCTTCCTGGGAGAAGTGTCTATTCATATCCTCTTCCCATTTTTTTATTGGATTGTTTGTTTGTTTGTTGTTGAGTTTTATGAGTTCTTTGTATATTTTGGATATTAGGCCCTTATCTGAGCTGTTGTTTGAAAATATCATTTCCCATTTAGTTGGCTTTCTGTTTATTTTGTTATCAGTTTCCCTTGCTGAGCAAAAACTTCTTAGTCTGATGTAGTCCCATTCATTAATTTTTGCCTTCACTTCTCTTGCCATTGGAGTCAAATTCATAAAATGCTCTTTAAAACCCAGGTCCATGAGTTGAGTACCTATGTCTTCTTCTATGTACTTAATTGTTTCAGGTCTTATGTTTAGATCTTTGATCCATTTTGAGTTAATTTTTGTACAGGGGGAGAGACTGTAGTCCAGTTTCATTCTTTTGCATGTGGCTTTCCAGTTTTCCTAGCACCATTTATTGAAGAGGCTTTCTTTTCTCCATTGTGTGTTGTTGGCCCCTTTATCAAAAATTATTTGACTATATATATGTGGTTTTATTTCTGGACTTTCTATTCTGTTCCATTGGTCTGAGTGTCTATTTTTCTGCCAATACCATGCTGTTTTGATTGTCGTGGCCCTATAATAGAGTTTGAAGTCAGGTATTGTTATGCCCCCAGCTTCATTCTTTTTCTTTAGGATTGCTTTGGCTATTCGGGGTTTTTTATAGTTCCATATAAATCTGATGATTTTTTTGCTCTATTTCTTTAAAAAATGTCATTGGAATTTTGATGGGAATTGCATTAAATTTGTATATTGCTTTGGGTAATATAGCCATCTTGATTATATTTATTCTTCCTAGCCAAGAACAAGGTATATTCTTCCATCTCATTATATCTTTTTCGATTTCCCTTAACAATGGTTTATACTTTTCATTATATAAGTCCTTTACATTCTTTGTTATGTTTATTCCTAAGTATTTTATTTTTTTTGTTGCAATCGTGAAGGGGATTATTCTTTTGAGTTCCTTCTCAGTTGTTTCATTGTTGGCATATAGAAAGGCTATTGACTTCTGTATGTTAATTTTGTATCCTGCGACCTTACTGTATTGGCTTATTGTTTCTAGTAGTCTTTTTGTGGATTCTTTGGGGTTTTCGATGTATAGGATCATATCATCTGCAAAAAGTGATACCTTTACTTCTTCTTTTCCGATATGGATGCCTTTCATTTCTTTGTCTTGTCTGATTGCTCTGGCTAGAACCTCTAGTACCACATTAAATAAGAGTGGAGAGAGTGGACAACCCTGTCTTGTTCCTGATTTAAGGGGGAAAGCCTTCAGTTTAGTGCCATTTAATATGATGTTAGCTGATGGTTTATCATATATGGCCTTTATCATGTTGAGATATTTTCCTTCTATACCCATTTTGTTGAGAGTCTTAAACATAAAATTGTGTTGTATTTTATCGAAAGCCTTTTCTGCGTCTATTGATAAGATCATGTGGTTTTTGTTCTTTGTTTTGTTGATATGGTGTATTACATTAACCGTTTTACGTATGTTGAACCATCCTTGAGATTCTGGGATGAATCCCACTTGATCATGATGTATTATTTTTTTAATATGTTGTTGTATTCGATTTGCTAGTATTTTGTTTAGTATTTTAGCATCTGTATTCATTAGAGATATTGGTCTGTAGTTTTCTTTTTTTGTGCCATCCTTGCCTGGTTTTGGTATGAGGGTTATGTTGGCCTCATAAAATGTGTTTGGAAGTATTGCTTCTTCTTCAATTTTTTGGAAGACTTTGAGTAGAATAGGAACCAAGTCTTCTTTGAATGTTTGATAAAATTCGCTGGTATAGCCGTCAGGGCCTGGACTTTTATTTTTGGGGAGGTTTTTAATGGTTTTCTCTATTTCTTCTCTACTGATAGGTCTGTTTAGGCTTTCTGCTTCTTCTTGACTCAGTCTAGGAAGGTTGTATTGTTCTAGGAATTTATCCATTTCTTCTAGGTTGTTGAATTTAGTGGCATAAAGTTTTTCATAGTATTCTACAATAATTCTTTGTATATCTACGGTGTCCGTGGTGATTTCTCCTCTTTCATTTTGTATTTTGTTTATATGAGTTCTTTCTCTTTTTTCCTTGGTAAGTCTTGCCAAGGGTTTGTCAATTTTGTTGATCTTTTCAAAGAACCAGCTCCTTGTTCTATTAATTTTTTCTATAGTTTTTCTGTTCTCTAATTCATTTATTTCTGCTCTGATTTTTATTATCTCCTTTCTTCGGCTGGTTTTGGGTTGTCTTTGTTCTTCTTTTTCTAGTTCCTTAAGGTGGGAAGTTAAGTGGTTCACTTGGGCTCTCTCTTGTTTGTTCATATATGCCTGAAGCGATATGAACTTCCCTCTTATCACTGCTTTTGCTGCATCCCATAGATTCTGATATGTCGTATTGTCATTTTCATTAGTCTGTATATATCTTTTGATCTCTGCACTTATTTCTTCTTTGACCCATTCATTTTTTAAAAGTATGTTGTTTAGTTTCCACATTTTTGTGGGATTTTTTTCCTCTTTTTTGCAGTTGAATTCTAGTTTCAAGGCTTTATGATCAGAAAATATGCTTGGTACAACTTCAATTTTTCTGAATTTGCTGATATTGTTTTTGTGGCCCAACATATGGTCAATTCTTGAGAATGATCCATGTACACTGGAGAAAAATGTATACTCAGTCACTTTGGGATGAAATGTCCTGTAGATGTCTATCATATCCAGGTGCTCTAGTGTTTTGTTTAAGGCCACTATGTCTTTGTTGATTCTCTGTTTGGATGACCGATCTAGAGCCGTCAGCGGTGTATTGAGGTCTCCAAGTATGATTGTATTTTTGTCAGTTTTTGTTTTAAGATCAATAAGTAGCTGTCTTATATATTTTGGTGCTCCTTGGTTTGGTGCATATATATTAAGAATTGTTATGTCTTCTTGATTCAGTGTCCCCTTAGCCATTATGAAATGGCCATTTTTGTCTCTAAGTACTTTTCCTGTCTTGTAGTCAGCATTATCTGATATGAGTATTGCTACACCTGCTTTTTTTTGGATGTTATTTGCTTGGAGTATTGTTTTCCAGCCTTTCACTTTGAATTTGTTTTTATCCTTGTTACTTAGATGAGTTTCCTGTAGGCAGCATACAGTTTGATTTTCTTTTTTAATCCATTCTGCTACTCTGTGCCTTTTTATTGGTGAGTTTAATCCATTTACATTTAGTGTAATTATTGATACTTGTGAGTTCCCTATTGCCATTTTATATCTTGCTTTCTGTTAGTTTTGTGTCTTGTTTGATCCTTCTCTTTCGTTTTTCTATCTTTTGTTTGTATTTGGTTGTATTCCATACATCTTTCCTCTGTTGCTATCTTTTTTATCTCATGTGCTTCTGTGGTGGTTTTATCAATGGTGGTTACTTTGAGTAATGAAAAGGGTCCCTACCCTGTTCATTATAGCGAATTATTTTGTGAGTACTTTTGCACTCCATCGTCCTTTGGTACTGTTAATCTCCATCTTCTCCCCCTCTTTCTTTTTGTTGTTGTCACAGTTTATATTTGGTTTTATTGTGTTCTTCTTGGAGCTTTTACTTGTGGCTCTGTTTTTTTTTGTTCTTTGTATCTGATTGGAGAACCCCCTTTAGTAATTCCTGGAGTGGGGGTTTTCTGATGATAAATTCCCTCATCTTTTCTGTATCTGTGAATGTTTTTATTTCTCCTTCGTATTTGAAGGATAGCTTTGATGGGTATAGTATTCGTGGCTGAAAGTTCCTCTCTTTCAGGACTTTAAATATTGGGGTCCACTCTCTTCTAGCTTGTAGAGTTTCTGCTGAGAAATCTGATGATAATCTAATGGGCCTTCCTTTATATGTTGTATTCTTCTTTTCCCTGGCTGCCTTGAGAATTTTTTCTTTGCTGTTGGTTTGTGTCAATTTCATTATGATATGCCTTGGAGTAGGTTTGTTCGGGTTAAGAAAACTTGGAGTTCTGTTTGCTTCTTGAACTTGAGGCTTTAGTTCTTTCCACAGGCTTGGGAAGTTCTCATCAATTATTTGTTTAAGTATGTTCTCCATTCCATTTTCTCTCTCTTCTCCCTCTGATATACCTATTATTCTTATGTTATTCTTTTTGATGGAGTCAGATAATTCTTGTAGGGCTATCTCATTTTTTTTAATTTTTGAGTCTCTTTCTTCTTCTCTCTGTTGTGCCTCAAGTTGCTTGTCTTCTATTTCACTAATCCTCTCTTCTATCTGACCTGTTCTATTAGCTAAGCTTGTTACTTCGTTTTTCAGCTCGTGAATTGAGTTTTTCATCTCTGTTTGATTTGTTTTTATAGTTTCAATTTCCTTGGACATATATTCTTTGTGTTCATGGAGTTGTTTTCTGATTTCCCTATATTGCCTTTCTGTGTTTTCTTGTATATCTCGGAGGATTTTTAGGATTTCTATCTTGAATTCTCTGTCATTTAGCTCCAAGGTTTCCAATATATTAAATTTTTTCTCCATAGATTTTTCCTCATCTAGCTGTGTTACCTCTCTTTCTTTTGTATCCATGATATTCGATTTTCTCTTCCTTAATGGCATCTGAGGGTGGTTTTGTTGATAGTATTAATGAGATTTAATAAAGAATAAAAAGTTAAAAAAAAACAAAAAAAATAACAAATCGAAAAAAGTTTTTTTTAAAAAAAATTAATAATGAAATAAAGAAAAATAAAATAACATAAAAATTTTTAAAAAAGGAAATTATTCCCCCCCTCTTTTTTTCCTCTCCTCTCCTCTCCCCTCTTTCTTGAGAAAATCTTGTGGTGGACTGTGAGTTATAACAAACAATGCCTGTGATGGAGGGCCTGAATTGGGGAAAAGTAATAATGGGGCAAAAAAGAGAGAAAGAAAAAAAAAAAAAAAAAAAAAAAAGAAAGAAAAAAGAAAAAAAAAAGAGCGTATGGACCCACAAAAAGCAAATAAGGAAAAAATTTGGGTCAAGAATAAAATGATTTGCTTTTAGGTGTTGGTTTTCTAAGAGTTATGATGAGAGGAATAAGAGGAAAATGGAAAAATGGGGGGACAAATTAAAAACTTACTATTATATTTAGTGGAACAAGAACTAGATAATATGGAAAGCCAGGGATGGGAGCACTGCTAGTGAGTTAAAAAGGTGAAGTAAAAACCCCCCAAAATGCCACAAACATAGGTTTGAGTCCCAGATAAGATAATTTGTTTGTTATTGAGGTTTGAATGAGAGGAGATGTAAAGGAGAAAGGAAGAAACTAATATAGAGGGAGAAAAGAAAGAGAGAGAGAGAAAAAAAGAGGGAACCACTAAAAGAAGAAAAAAGAAAGGAGAGAGAGAGAGAGAGTTAAGGGTTTTGGAGTGCAACCCTCATAGAGAGAAAGGAAGAGAAGAGAAATGATAATGGGAGATGTAACACTTATGGGTAGTGTAGTTCAAGGAGAGGAGAGAGTAAGACCGGTAGAGAGTTAATCGGCCAAATTGGAGGAGGAAAAAAAAGTCTCAAGAATGAAGATAAGAGAAACAAACGAACAAATATAATAAAATGGGATAGGTTATAAAGTCTGCAGATTATTCTTGATTTTGAGAGGTTATCTTCTTGCTTTTTCTTTTCTCTCCCTCTTCCTGGTCGGTGACTCTGTACCCCGGGTTCTGCCCCTTTGGCACGCTCAGGTAGAGGTTTGCAGTTGATAAGTCTCTATGGCAATGTCATGTATTGTGCTTTATTCTCGTTGGGAGTCGAGGCTCATTAGCATTTATAGGCTCCGACAGTGAGAGAGTCCGTGTTCCTGGAGCCTTTCTCCTAGTCTTTGCTTCCTCAATTAGTAGCCTGATAGTCCAGGTATGGGGTTGCTGCTGCCTCTGCCTGGATAGTAAGAGGCTCAAATTGCTGGCAACTCCCCACTCTATTTCCACTCAGCACAGGGCTCTGGGTAAGGCTCAGTCAGTCAGAGCTGCTAGCATAATCAGGCGGGCTTTCCGCCCACTCGAAGACCTCTGGCTCTGCCACTCTATCCGGTAACACAAGCGGGCGCCCACTTCCGGGGCGCTTGGAGGAAACTCTCACTCACTGTCTGCAACCAGGATATCCGGCCAGCAGTCTCACGCTCTGAGTGAAACCCCCAACCGCAGGGAAAAGTTGCAGCGTTGGAATTGAGTCTCACTCCGTCCCCGTGTGCGGCTTTTGCAAGGCGCTGGGGCGGCCCGAGATTCCGCTTTGGCCCACACAAAGGCCCCTGACTCTGCCCCTCTGTGCGATAACACGGGCGCGCACTGCCGAGGCACTCGGAGGAATCGCTCACTCCTTATCTGCGCGCGCAAACCAGGATATGAGGCCAGCTGCGGTTCCCTCTGAGTGAAACAGCCTCCAGCACGGAAAATCTCCACCTTTGGGATTAGTTCTCACTCCCTCCCGTGCGTGGCTTTCCCAGGGCGCTGGGGCTGCCCAGAGACTCTGCCCTCAGCCCACAGAAAGGCCTCTGACCCTGCCTCTCCGTGGGGCAACACGGGCACCCACTTCCGCGGCTTAGGAAGAAATCTCTCTTCCACTAACTGCGCACCGACCAGGAGACCGGGTAAAATGGCCGCTCCGCTTGTCTTTCTTTGTTTGGGTTTGGCGCAAGTGTTAGCTTGTATTGCCCGGGTTGCCACAGGATCAGATTTTCCTCGGCTTGGATCTCTGAGCCACAGCCTGGTTCGGCCGTTTTTGCTGCGGGGGCCTGGATCTATTCACCCCCTTTGCCCGCCTCAGTTTCTATATTCACAGTTACCAGAGAAAGCCGCCCTGTTTAGGTTAGTGAGGAAGGCGGAGCATTTCTTACTCCCTATTTCCTTCGGGGTTTGGTTATATATTTAGCCAATTTTTCACTCAATCATACCTTTGGGTGTATTGCGAAGAATCTGGAAGCTCCAAGTATAGGTTTTTCTGTTTCTGGTTGAAGATCTTGTTGAGTTTTGGGGGAGATTTATTGGTATCGCTTCCTACTCCACCATTACTCTGACGTCAGCTCATCCCCATTCATTTTTTAAAAGTATGTTGTTTAGTTTCCGCATTTTTGTGGGATTTTTTTCCTCTTTTTTGCATTTGAATTCTAGTTTCAAGGCTTTATGATCAGAAAATATGCTTGGTACAACTTCGATTTTTCTGAATTTGCTGATGTTATTTTTGTGGCCCAACATATGGTCAATTCTTGAGAATGATCCATGTACACTGGAGAAAAATGTATACTCAGTCACTTTGGGATGAAATGTCCTGTAGATGTCTATCATATCCAGGTACTCTAGTGTTTTTGTTTAAGGCCACTATGTCTTTGTTGATTCTCTGTTTGGATGACCGATCTAGAGCTGACAGCGGTGTATTGAGGTCTCCAAGTATGATTGTATTTTTGTCAGTTTTTGTTTTAAGATCAATAAGTAGCTGTCTTATATATATTGGTGCTCCTTGGTTTGGTGCATATATATTAAGAATTGTTATGTCTTCTTGATTCAGTGTCCCCTTACCCATTATGAAATGTCCATTTTTTCTCTGAGTACTTTTCCTGTCTTGTAGTCAGCATTATCCGATATGAGTATTGCTACACCTGCTTTTTTTTTTGGATGTTATTTGCTTGGAGTATTGTTTTCCAGCTTTTCACTTTGAATTTGTTTTTATCCTTGTTACTTAGATGAGTTTCCTGTAGGCAGCATACAGTTGGATTTTCTTTTTTAATCCATTCTGCTACTCTGTGCCTTTTTATTGGTGAGTTTAATCTGTTTACATTTAGTGTAATTATTGACACTTGTGAGTTCCCTATTGCCATTTTATATCTTGCTTTCTGTTAGTTTTGTGTCTTGTTTGATCCTTCTCTTTCGTTTTTCTAACTTTTGTTTTTATTTGGTTGTATTCCATACATCTTTCCTCTGTTGCTATCTTTTTTATCTCATGTGCTTCTGTGGTGGTTTTATCAATGGTGGTTACCTTTGAGTAATGAAAAGGGTCCCTACCCTGTTCATTGTAGTGAACTATTTTGTGAGTACTTTTGCACTCCATTGTCCTTTGGTACTGTTAATCTCCATCTTCTCCCCCTCTTTCTTTTTCTTGTTGTCACAGTTTAAATTTGGTTTTATTGTGTTCTTCTTGGAGCTTTTACTTGTGGCTCTGTTTTTTTTTGTTCTTTGTATCTGATTGGAGAACCCCTTTTAGTAGTTCCTGGAGTGGGGGTTTTCTGATGATAAATTCCCTCATCTTTTCTGTATCTGTGAATGTTTTTATTTCTCCTTCATATTTGAAGAATAGTTTTGATGGGTATAGTATTTATGGCTGAAAGTTCCTCTCTTTCAGGACTTTAAATATTGGGGTCCACTCTCTTCTAGCTTGTAGAGTTTCTGCTGAGAAATCTGATGATAATCTAATGGGCCTTCCTTTATATGTTGTATTTTTCTTTTCCCTGGCTGCCTTGAGAATTTTTTCTTTGCTGTTGGTTTGTGTCAATTTCATTATGATATGCCTTGGAGTAGGTTTGTTGGGGTTAAGAAAACTCGGAGTTCTGTTTGCTTCTTGAACTTGAGGCTTTAGTTCTTTTCACAGGCTTGGGAAGTTCTCATCTATTATTTGTTTGAGTATGTTCTCCATTCCATTTTCTCTCTCTTCTCTCTCTGATATACCTATTATTCTTATGTTATTCTTTTTGATGGAGTCAGATAATTCTTGTAGGGCTATCTCATTTTTTTAAATTTTTGAGTCTCTTTCTTCTTCTCTCTGTTGTGCCTCAAGTTGCTTGTCTTCTTGTTTTTTTTGTTTGTTTGTTTTGTTTTGTTTTTTTTGTATTTTTCTGAAGCTGGAAACGGGCAGAGACAGTCAGACAGACTCCTGCATGCGCCTGACCGGGATCCACCCGGCACGCCCACCAGGGGCGACGCTCTGCTCACCAGGGGGTGATTCTCTGCCCCTCTGGGGCGTCGCTTTGCTGAGACCAGAGCCACTCTAGCACCTGGGGCAGAGGCCAAGGAGCCATCCCCAGCACCCAGGCCATCTTTGCTCCAATGGAGCCTTGGCTGCAGGAGGGGAAGAGAGAGACAGAGAGGAAGGAGGGGGGGTGGAGAAGCAAATGGGTGCTTCTCCTATGTGCCCTGGCCAGGAATCGAACCCGGGTCCCCCGCACTCCAGGCCGACGCTCTACCGCTGAGCCAACCAGCCAGGGCCTCAAGTTGCTTGTCTTCTATTTCACTAATCCTCTCTTCTATCTGACCTGTTCTATTAGCTAAGCTTGTTACTTCGTTTTTCAGCTCGTGAATTGAGTTTTTCATCTCTGTTTGATTTGTTTTTATAGTTTTAATTTCCTTGGACATATATTCTTTGTGTTCATTGAGTTGTTTTCTTGGCTCCCTAAATTGCCTTTCTGTGTTTTCTTGTATATCTCGGAGGATTTTTAGGATTTCTATCGTGAATTCTCTGTTATTTAGCTCCAAGGTTTCCAATATATT